>NW_024080998.1:811353-1080734 GCF_003009895.1 Hyaena hyaena
TGGGTTGTTTCCTTGGCTGTGCAGAAGCTTTTAATCTTGATGAGGTCCCAACAGTTTATTTTTGCTCTTGATTCCCTTGCTTTTGGGGATGTGTCAAGTAAGAAGTTGCTGCGGTGGAGGTCAAGGAGGTTGTTTCCTGCTTTCTCCTCTAGGGTGTTGATAGTTTCCTGTCTCACGTTCAGGTCCTTTATCCATTTTTGAGTTTATTTTTGTGCATGGTGTGAGAAAATGATCTAGTTTCATTCTTCTGCATGTTGCTGTCCAGTTCTCCCAACACCATCTGTTAAAAAGGCTGTCTTTTTTCCATTGGATATTCTTTCCCGCTTTGTCAAAGATCAGTTGGCTGTATACTTTTGGGTCCACTTCTGAGTTCTCAATTATGTTCCATTGGTCTATGTGTCTGTTTTTGTGCCAATACCATCCTGTCTTGATGATGACAGCTTTGCAGTAGAGGCTAAAGTCTGGGATGGTGATCCCTCCCGTTTTGGTTTTATTTTTCAGTATTACTTTGGCTATTTGGGGTCTTTTGTGGTTCCATACAAATTTTTGGATGGTTTGTTCTAGTTTTGAGAAGTATGCTGGTACAATTTTGATTGGAATTGCATTGAATGTGTAGAGTGCTTTGGGTAGTAATGACATCTTAACTATATTTATTCTTCCTATCCATGAGCATATCATTGAATATTTTAATAAGATTTTGGTATTAGTAGATCCTTTTCTCTCATAGGTATAAGATAGAAAAGTTTTCCTCCAGTCATGGGAATGGGCTCATGTTTGTTCCTGGTGGATTGTTGTTAATGAAATTCAAATTTATACAGAAGTTTATCTCTGTAGTATGTGAAAGGAAGAATTGGGCAGATGAAACAACTCCAGTTTACACCTTTACTGTCAGGAAGTAGTTATCAGTCTTGTACATTTGATAGTAACAGTATATGTACTGTGTCATAAAGTTAGCTTTCAACATTTCTTGTTAGATTCTACTCATGTAGAATTGGTGATAGTTTCTACAAGAAATGCACCAAAAGTTTCTTTTCCTCTCTGAAAGGTTTGTTAAATAAAGATGGCAGCACTCCTCTTTTAAACATATGGAGTACACAGACCTGTGACACTTCATAGGTCTTCCCTTTTTCTAGATTATAAGCTACTTGAAGGTTTGAAGATTTCATTTCCTATTTATCATTTAATCCATATAACCTAGCTTAGAATTTTACACTTAGTAAGTTCTTGGTGAAATTTAGTGCATTAGTGCTAATTATAATATAGCATTAGTTTTTCCGTATATTTAGAATTATATGAACACAAGATCAGAAGTTATTGTTGCTTCTAATTGACAGTATTTGCCCTAGTACATGGTTTTGATGTAGTGTTAGAATTTATATAAATCTCTTTTGTTGTAACCCATTGGGTAGGGTGGAGTAATCTGAACTAGAGGTAAAATTCAAATCCATTATTTTTCTTTCTGTTATATATAGAGGTTATAAGAAAAGAATAACTTTAAGTCTTTTCTAAATCTGCCTGAATAAATGGTGAAGAATTAGCCCATTAGTTGTATTTTCTCAGAGTACTTAGAAGATTGACCTAATAATCTTCCTTTATTCCATTAACTTAAGTCCCAAAAGTAAAGCAAGAGTAAACTTCAGCCTGAGACTTCTGTTTTCTGATTCCAAAATCAGTGCAAATATATAAAGACCTTTTCTGGTTTTTAAAAATGAAATGTAATAATACTTTCTGTCATTTAGTATTTTGAATTATCTTGGCAAAAATATTATATACCACACATTTTAGGAATAAATTTTCTTCTGCTTTACATTGTCATAGCAACTTGATACAATCTGTCAGTGTGTCCACATTATATAGATTATTAAATCACTCACTTCCTGGGGTTCCTGGCTGACTTGGTTGGTAGAGCATATGTGACTCTTGATCTCAGGGTTGTAAATTTGAACCCCACATTGGTGTAGAGATTACTTAAAAATAAAATCTTAAAAAAAAAAATCATTTCTTGATTTTGCTCCAATACCTAATCCATCCATCAAACAGTAGTTGTAACAAACATGTGTAGCTTGCTAATTTTTCATGGTCCTATCCATTTTGTAGGGCTTAAAAGAAAATTTATTTTTAGTATGTTGACACACAGTGTCACATTAGTTTCAGGTGTACAACATGGCAGTTCATGATTTCTGTGCATTCTCCTGTGCTCACCACAAGTGTCATGGCCATCTGTCACCATACAACACTGTTACAGTGCCGTTGACTGTGTTCCCTGTACTGTGCTTCTGGTCCTCTCTATTTTGGGTGGAAGAAGGGCTAGTGATTTATTTGTGATCTTTGTCGTGATAACACTACTCCATTCTAGTGCTTTTTCTGTTTTTCAGTGTTTTATTTTTCTTCTTTTTCTTTTAGATACATTTGAGATGGTTTCTGAGGATGAAGATGGGAAGTTGGGTTTTAAAGTAAATTACCACTACATGTCTCAGGTGAAGAACGCGAATGACGCCAACAGTGCGGCCAGAGCACGCCGCCTGGCCCAGGAGGCCGTGACACTGTCCACTTCACTGCCTCTCTCATCCTCTTCGAGTGTGTTTGTGCGCTGCGACGAGGAGCGACTTGACATCATGAAGGTGGAAATAACAACTGTTTTCTCTCTCTGGCTAATGTCATTATTCAGATACTGTCTGTATTATTCAGGTAGTGTTTATACAGAGCACTAGAAATGGCATGAATTTTAATAAATAAGAATTCTGTTGACCATTTTGGACATCACTGAAAAGAATCCTTTTTTTCACGCTAGAGCATGTGTATGGGACAAAATAACAATTTAGAAGAAAGTACCAAAATGCCTGCCTTGAGTAAAGGTGGAATGCAGCCTGTAGCTTTAAGGGCTGAGCATCAAAGGATTTAATGTTACTTGGTAGAAAAAAATCATAGGACTTCTTCCTTGTCATCCAGGCTATTTCCTTCATGTTTTATACTATCAGCCTTCAGAAATTATTCTTTTTTTTTTTTCTTTACTAAGAAATTCATCCATTTACTTAATTACTTAAGGCCTACTTAATTACTTAAGATCTGTGAGTTCAGTAATGATAGTATAATAATGAATAACTGCACCTTTATGTTTTACCACTGTGGTTATCTGGCTTTAAATTCTAAGCGATTGCTTCCACAGGAAAATAATAAAGATCTGACACCTGCTGGGGAGGAACCTTTCTTTACATTTGCTATTTAATCCTGGGTTACAGTCTGGCTTCCTTAGATACACAGCTGTAACTATCAACACATTGATTTGAGAACCTTTTTTGTGTTGTTAATTTTTTTTTTTTTTTTTGCTTCTTTGTTACTTTTTAATTTAGCTCTTTTGAATAATTTTTCAGTAAAAATCTCCTAGGCTTTGCCTATTTGAGCACACTCTTACCTGTCCCTTGTTACAAACAATAGCCAATTATGGAAGGATTGCTTCCGGAAGTATTTTATCACTAAATAGACCACAGAAGTTCAGACTTGTGACTTTGTCTCTGGTGCACATTATTCTGTACCTAAATAAAAAATCCCAACATGGAGCTCTAGATCTTAAATCAGGGTTGTCACAGATTGAGACTCTGTATCACTTTCCTCCACACACGTAGCTTTTCAGGATCACAGGCTTTGCTGCTCAGGCCTTGCGCAGTTAGTATCTGTTGATTGACCTAAACAAAATTCATTAAATAATTCTGACAGTTGTCGTCCTGATAGTCGTCCTCTGCTAATTTTTGGACTACTGGTAACCCTAAAGGAAACACCTGTTGTTCCCTCAAACCTTTTTATCTTATTATGTGAGAACCTTTCTTGTTACCTATTTGTCTTATTATCCCAGAGAAAAATAGTTAAAACTAAGTTATTTCTTAAGACATTAATTTATCTGAAGATATATTGCAGAAAATTACCCCCATACCTTTTGGATGTGATAATGAATATACTTAAAATCTCGAATTATTAAATACTCTACAAAATATCACGAAGGAAAGCTCTCAGGAAAATAGTCACTTAATATTAAAAGGTATTTGATGTTACGGTAAGCTTTCCTGCTGCCACTAAGGCATCCTTTAATAGCCTGTTTTCACCAAAACTAAAAATCCTTAATCCTAATCTGTAGCCATTTCCATTCATGCTGTTATTTTTAACTTCAACCTCATTTTTAACACATTCTGGTAGAGATAGATGTAAATAGGATGTAAGAAGGTTGTTCTTATTTCATGTTGGATTGTGTTTTTCTAAATAGCAAACAATGTTTGGGAGCAGTAACAGAGACTTCTGAATTTGTGTATGCTTATTAGGTTCTGATAACTGGTCCAGCGGACACTCCTTATGCAAATGGCTGCTTTGAGTTTGATGTATACTTTCCTCAAGATTATCCCAGTTCACCCCCTCTTGTGAATCTAGAGACGACTGGTGGTCATAGCGTGCGATTTAATCCAAACCTTTATAATGATGGCAAGGTAATGTAATTTCAGCCTTTTGTTTCTAATGCCAAAGTATCGTAACCAAAGGTTCTTTGTAATTTAAGCAAAAATTTTCTTTTGGATATCTTCTTTCCAAGAGTTCTGTGGCTTTCTTCATGCTTCTCTTTCCCGTAGGCAAAGATTAGCCTGGGGAAGGAGAGAAGGAACCAGGCAAAAACATAACAGTGTTGAGAAGCACTTAGAGTCTTAAGTTACTGAGGAACTAACTCATTCAACACATTCCTTGGCCAATTGAGAACTTTCTTCCCTCAGGATGTAGTAGAGCCAGATGTCTGTCTTTGCCTCTGACCTTTCTTTACTTTCCATATCTCCAATTCCGTTTCTCTTTTCACAAGAGCCTGAAGATAGTTGAATGGCAAAAGCATGGTCCTGGCAACTCTGTATTCCCTTGTTTTTTTGCCTGTCTTGACTTTTTTTTTTTTTTTGCTTTCATAGCTATCCATGTTTTCCATGACACATATAATTATGATCTTATTTTGGATACTTAATTTATGCTAAAATGTTTCCTACTTTTTTAATATATATAGGAAGATGTGTTCTATCTCAAAAAAAAGGTTGGGGCACCTGGGTGGCTCAATTGGTTGATCAGTCGGCTCTTCCAGGGTTGTGGGATCGAGTCCTGCGTTAGGGTCCACACTCATGTGGAGCCTGCTTGGGATCTTCTCCCAGTTGATCCATCATCTCTCTCTCTTTCTCTCTCTCCCTCCTCACTCCCTCTCTCCCTCTCCCTCTATCCCCCTCCCCTTTTCCCCCTCGTCCCCTCTCTTTTTCTCTCTAAAAAAAAAATGAAAAAGTTGAGTAGGAGGTATAATAAAAAGCATTTCATTTGACAGTAAACCCTTTAAAATTAGATTTAAAAGAGCAGTCATAGGGCCACTTGGGTGGCTCAATCAGTTAAGCATCCAACTTTGGTTTAGGTCATGATCTCACAGTTCATGAGTTTAAGCCCTGCGTCAGGGTTTATACTGACAGAGCCTGAATCCTGCTTCAGATTCTGTGTCTCCCTCTCTTTCTGCCCTTCTCCCACTTATGCTGTCTCTCTCTCTCTCTCTCTTAAAAATAAACATTAAAACAAAAAATTTTTTTTAAAGAGCAGCCATCACTTTTCAAAGTAATTTGGATGCCTTGATGGCATTTCAATAGTAAGTTCCATGCTGGATGTATTAAATATTTAAAAATCACTAGATGGTAAGAAGAAATTCAGAGACTTCACAAGCAGATACCCCTGTGATGATCTGAGAGGAACAAGGGCTTGAATTTGATCTGGTTTATTACAGATGGACTACGTTTTCCCTTGGCATCATCTTCCTGGTTTCAGGAGGGGCTTGCCTGAGATCTGTGCTCCTAGGCTGTCGTTTTATCTTCATTGTAAACTGAGATCATAAAGCTGAAATTTGTTTTCTGAGTTGACTGCAGGAGATTTAACCAGAGAACTTACTTTCTTTGGGAGAGGAAAGAACAGGTCTTTTATAACTGAGCAGACAGGAGGAAATAGCAGTGTTGACACTGAATCTGAAGAGTTTAAGTGTAAAATGTTAAAATTTATTTAAGAAATTTCATTGGAGTACCTGGGTGGCTCAGTCAGCTAAGCATTGGTCTCTTGATCTCAGCTTGGGTCTTTTTTTTTTTTTTTTTTTTTTTTTTTGAGACAGAGCATGAGCAGGAGAGGGGCAGAGAGAGAGAGAAAAACCCAAGAGAATCCTGTCAGCGCAGAACCTGATGAGGAGTTTGATCTCACAAACTGAGATCATGATCTGAGCTGAAAATCAGAGTCAGATTAACCGACTAAGCCACCCAGACACCCCTCAAACTCAGGTCTTGATCTAAGGATCTAAGTCGAAGCCCTGTGTTGGTTGGGCTCCACACTGGCTGTGAAGCCTCCTTAAAAAAAAAAAAAAGAAATTATTTCCTTAAAACTTAATGTTATAGTGAAGCAGGTAAGGGCCTGGGATATATCCTGAATTATACATATATATGATATAATATATTGCATAATATATATTATATAATATACATTATATTTATCAGTATATATTTTGATTTATATAGTCTTTGTTATTAATGCACTGGTAACATTTAACCTTAGGGTCTAGATCTATAGATAGGGATAAGAATACCTGGCATTCATTTGCAACAACATGACTGGAACTGGAGGGCATTATGCTAAGTGAAATAAGTCAGTCAGAGAAAGATAGATGTTTCACTCATATTTGGAACTTGAGAAACTTAACAGAAGAGCATAGGGAAAGGGAAGGGGAAAATTAGTTATAGAGAGGGAGGGAGGCAAACCATAAGAGACTCTTAAATACAGAGAACAAACTGAGGGTTGATAGGGGGCGGGGAGAGCAGAGGAGAAGGGAAAATGGGTGATGGGCACTGAGGAGGCACTTGTTGGGATGAGCACTGGGTGTTGTATGTAAGCGATGAATCATGGGAATCTACCCTAAAAACCAAGAGCACACTGTATACACTGTATGTTAGCCAACTTGACAATAAATTATGTTAAAAAAAAAAATACCTGGCATTGATAGTCACAGGGATGTTCTAAAAAGTCAAATGTCTGACAGTACCTTAAATAATATACAAAGCCATTCAGATATAGTTCTTTAAAAATTGTTAATGAGATTATGTTCTAAATGAATTAATGTATTTTGCCTTATTACTGTCATAGAGCAGTTGCAAAAGTAGCATGGCAATGGACTTCTGCTTTATTAAGGATCACTTATTTTCCAAATCTGTTGCCCATTATATGAAATTGCCGGTTTACAAGTACACATAAAATGTCCCCAGTTTTGTTTTTCCCAGAATGGCCTCTTGACCTGTGTTGGCAGATAGTTTAAGTTCATTCTTGTTGTGTGAGTGAACAAGTATCTGTGTGGTAAAGTTTGTTCCGAGGAACTCAGTGGACGCTCAAGCCCCTCTCAGGGAGTCTGTGAGGTCTCCTCCTTCCAACTTCAGGTTTATGTGAAGCTAGATGATATCATATACTTCAACCAAAACAGTATATAGTAACACATCGAATGTAGAAGCAGATATGAAATCGAGATCTCTTCTTTTGAACCATATCCATTTTTAAAATTTAGAAAATTTTGAGAGAAGTATTTTTAAATATAAATGGTACCACTTTTTCTCACTGAAATTTATTTTTTGTTTGGGAATGAGTTATATTTTATTTAAAAATGTTATTTTTAGTAACATGTAATAGGTGCTGATTTGTTTTTCATTATGAAAATGAAATGCCATGCAGATTTGAATCACACCTGAAGATGCCAATTTGTTTTAACAAACTGACCCTTGGGGTTTTGTTGGGGACATAAAACTGAGATACTATGACATGATAGCATTTAATTTTTGCTTCTAGTTATGACGCTTTGCTTTTAAAAAGCACTCTATTCAATTCTGTGTTTTCTTCCCTTCTTCCTTAGGTTTGCTTAAGCATCTTAAATACGTGGCATGGAAGACCAGAAGAGAAGTGGAATCCTCAGACCTCAAGCTTTTTGCAAGTAAACACATTTCTCTGAATTTCACTTAGAAAGAAAAATAAGAAGTATCTATGTTTAAAAAAATGTGTTTTGCAGGTGCCTGGGTGGCTCAGTTGATTAAGTGTCTCACTTAGGTTCAGGTCACAATCTCGTGGTTCACGAGTTCTAGCCCTGCATCAGGCTCTGTGCTGACAGTTCAGAGCCTGGAGCCTGCTTCTGATCCTGTGTCTCCCTCTCTCTCTGCCCCTCCCCCGCTCACGTGTGCATGCCCGTTCTCTCTCTCTCTCTCTCTCTCAAAAATGAATAAAAGTCAAAAAAAATTTTTAATGTGTTTTAGTGACCAAGAAAAACATAAGAAACCAAAAAAAAAAAAAAAAAGCCACACTAAATAACCTACATGTTAGCAGTTCGTAGAGTCGAGTCTCATCTTATCTGGAGTTTAGAATCTTAAGTTAGGGCATTAGACAAAAGTTGCATTTTGTCGGATTTACCTTTAAGAAAATGCCTAAGTAGCCCTGAAGTACTCTATGGTGCAGAATGATAACCTAAGACAGGTCGGTCTCTCCTGTCTCCATACAGACTTAAACTCATGGGAGTAGAATTTCATAAACTACTAATATTATATTTTCTTCCACAAATAATACGGTTTTTGTGTAATCTCCTTAATAATGGGACTCATTTGAAACTCAGAAGCACTGTGGTAGAATTCATAAACTTGGGACTTGTAGTTGTTGTTTTGTAGAGCATTTGACACATACATTTCATAATCTTGAATTTTGGAAATTAATTTCCACAGACCACTTGAGCACATAATATGTTACATAATATCCCATCAGATGCTTTTTTGCTGATGTTTTATCTTACTAGTTCAGAATTCCAGCAAAGAGATGGACAGGTGTGCATGTTAAACAGCATGAATTAACTTTTCTGCTTGTTCAGTAAGGCAGCAGAAACATCACTATTGCTCAGATGAGTTTAAACTCACATTTAAAGTTTACTGTTTAAGGGTGTCTGGATGGCTCAGTCATAATCATTCAGTCTCAGCTCAGGTCATGATATCACGGTTCATGAGTTTGAGCCCCACATCAGGTTCTGTGCTGACAGCTCGAAGCCAGGAGCCTGCTTCTGAAAAGATTCTTTTTCTACATTCTTATTTTGAATTAGGTGAAAGAAGATATGAGAAATAATTCTTTAGGATGTCACTTTTTTGATTCTCTGAAAAGACTTTGTATCATCCTCATGAATTAAAGAAATAATACCATGGTATAATTTTGCCCTTTTTGTTGATGTCGAGATTAGGAAAAAGGAAGTTTACGTGATTCATGCAGGAGAACTATTAGGAAAATAATAGAATATTCCTCCCAAGTGACTACTACCTCATTTTAGATACGCTTATTTCAGTTCTAGTCCAAAAACTTTAAAATAAAATATTTTTTCTACATGTATGTTAGTCTTGTCAACACAAACAGGCTTATGATGAGTTTTACTGAGCAAGGAAACTCAGAGATATCCTACTTTTCATAAAGTAAATTAGATTTAGCTGAAAATTGAATTTTTTGTCAAATTTGGATAATTTTTAAAATAAATTTACAACTAATTAGTTTATTTTTATTTATTTTTGAGAGAGAGACAGAATGCAAGGAGGGGAGGGACAGAGACAGTGGGAGACACACAATCCGAAGCAGGCTCCAGGCTCTGAGCTGTCAGCACAGAGTCCGATGCGAGGCTCAAACTCAACAAACCGTGAGATCATGACCTGAGCCAAAGTCGGACGCTTAACCAACTGAGTCACCCATATGACTCATGTATCTAATATATAACCAAAATCTTGTAAAGAAACTCCTGTTCAGAGGTTTAGATTTTACAAGTTTGGAAACTTAACTACCCATGCATAGAAAATGATCTTTGTTCTTTATTCCCTTTAGTTAGGATTTGAGTTTATTTTGGTTTTGGGTTTTGGTTTTTGGTTTTTGGTTTTTTTTTTTGCCATATACATAATTCACAGAGTGAAAATTAACATAGTAGATAAATCATCTGTACACTCTTCTTTTCAAAGAACATTAGAGCATATACATTTTTCCAAGTTACACTTTTATAATTTCTAATTGCTCTTACTAATCTTTTGAATTCATATACTCTAGTTGAACTGGTTTTCTATTAATGACTCTATTAATGTTTTTGCTTCTAATTTTTTTTAGTTTTATAAATAATACTTATTATTTGACTTTCTGTACACTTTAGATAGTTTCCTGAATCCAGGTTTTCAGATCTTTGGAAAATTGACTTGGGCAGGAGCAAGAGGAGACTCTCTCTTTTCTCTGGCAGGAGTGAATAGCCTTGTCTTCTTCCAGATTTTAGGGGGGAGACTTTCAGTCTTTCCCCATCTCTTCATGTTGAGGACATTGCTCTTTACTCCTCTTTTTATTGTGAATGGATGTTGAATTTTGTCAGATGCTTTGTCTGCATCTGTTGATATGATTCTACTATTTTTGGCTTTTTATTTTATTAATATGGTTTATTAATTTTTAGATGCTAAACCAACCCTGCATTCTTGGGATAAATCCCATTTGGTCTCTTGGTATATAATTCTTTTTAAAATATTATTGGATTCAATTTGCTGGTATTTTGTTTGAGGATTTTTGCATCTCTGTTCCTACAAAATATTGGTCTGATCACTTTGTGAGCTGGTTTCATTAACATTATACAAGAGATAAACACATGTAGGCGGGACCACATTGCTCAATGTTGTGTGTTAGAACTTTCTTTAGAGGCAGACTAGAAAGGCTCAGGGAAAACTATTTTATTTCTTTTTGGTTAGATTTTAGAGCCTAATGTTGTTTTACCCTTTTATTTATCACACAAAGGATAAAAGTACTTTTGCCAGACTAAAAATCTTCCACAAAAGTTTTTGAAGGTTATATACAATTAAAAACAATTCCGAAATACTTGAACAGTGACAGCTTTTATTAGAATTGCTTGGTTTCTCTGAGTGAAACTGTCAGAGGAATAATGTTTCTTTGTATAAAAATAATACATTTTGTAGCCTTATGCAATAGGTCTCAAAGCTAGTAGTAATAGCTTTAACTATTAGCACAATTTAAAATCAAAGTCATGGGGCACCTGGGTGGTTTAGTCATCTGAGTGTCTCATTTCTGCTCAGGTCATCATTTCACGGTTCGTGAGTTCGAGCCCCACATCAGGCTTACAGCTGCTATCAGCCTGTCAGTGCAGAGCCCACTTTGGATCCTCTGTCCCCCTCTTTAGGCTCTGAGCTAGCTGTCAGCACAGAGCCCAATATGGGGCTCAAACCCACGAACCATGAGATGATGACCTGAGCCGAAGTTGGATGCTTAACTGACTGAACCACCCAGGTGCCTCTCAAAAATATTTTTCAAATAATGTTTTAAAATATATTTAAAAAAATTTTTTAAATTGTTAATATTTTTAAAAATAATAAATAAAGTCAGTTAAGTGTCCAGTTTCAGCTCCGGTCATGATCTCTTTAGGCTCTCTGCTGTCAGCACAGAGCCCACTTCAGATCCTCTGTCCCTCTCTCTCTCTCTCTGGCCCTATCCTGCTGGTACACTCACTCTCTCAAAAATAAAGGAACATTTAAAAAAATTACATCATATCAAAGTCATATTATTCATTAGAACTATCATCAGAATTATTACAGTAACACCAAATCTTAGCATTGCTTTTATAACTGGTTTTTAATGTTGCTGTAATGTACTTAAAATACCTATTATAAGGGGTGCCTGGGTGGCTCAGTTGGTTAAGTGTCTTGACTTTGGCTCAGGTCATGATCTCACAGTCTGTGGGTTCGAGCCCCACGTTGGGCTCTGTGCTGACAGCTCAGAGCCTGGAGCCTGCCTCCAATTCTGGTTCTCCCTCTCTCTGCTCATCCCCTGCTCGCTCTCTGTCTCTCAAAATAAAGACATAAAAAAAAAAATAAAAAAAAAAACCTATTATAATGCCTTATGAATAGTTTGTTCCAGTTGGGTGTTAATAAAGATATCATATGCAAGAGGAATTGAACATATTTTATGGTTCATGTAGTCAACCATTTATAAATGTTAACAAAATATATATAACTATTTCTCTTAAAATAGAAAATTCTGGAAATTAGCCACCTGTTTACAGTCCTAGTCAACAGCAGCATAATTTTCCAGAGATAGGTACTTACTATTTTAAAAAGCAAAAAGCATTTTACTAATTAAGAGTGTTTCCCAGGTTGCCTAGGTGGCTTAGTTGGTTCGTTGTCCGACTTCGGCTCAGCTCATGATCTCACAGTTTTTGAGTTTGAGCCCCACATCCGGCTCCCTGCTTTCAAGCACAGAGCCTGCCTCAGATCCTCTGTCCCCTTCTCTCTCTGCCCTTTCCCCTCTCGCGCTCTCTTCTGAAAAATAAACATTAAAAAAGGAATGTTTCCCTCACACCAAAGATGTTATTATTTCCTAAAATATAGTTTCTTGTTGAAAATTAGTATTTTGGATTATATAGTCTGTACTCTCCTATGTTTTAAATACCTGTGAAAAAGTTTTGAAGTACCAGATCAAGTCAGAGAATTAAATCTTTTGATGAGATGCAACATGAAAATACAAAAGTCAAAAGTTAATAGTTTCTTTTTTTTTTTTAATGTTTTATTTATTTTTAGGAGAGAGAGAGAAAGCATGAGCAGGGGAGGGTCAGAGAGAGAGGGAGTCACAGACTGAAACAGGCTCCAGGCTCTGAGCTGGCAGTCAGCACAGAGCCCGACGCGGGGCTAGAACCCACGAACCGTGAGATCATGACCAAAGCGAAAGTAGGATGCTTAACCGACTAAGCCACCCAGGCGCCCCAAAAGTTAATAATTTCTAAGGGATGTGAGGTAGGAGGAGGAATATGGCAAATTAGTGGATATTCGAAAGAATAAATTGTAAGAATGGTTAGTGGTAGCAATATAGTGACCAAATGAATATATAAAATCATAGGAGACCAGATTACTGACAACTTGAGTGGCCTGGTAGAAGACCATGCAATAGGGTTAAAATTTTTGTTTTGACACAGATAGTGAAAGAAAGGTGTTATATGGTTCTTGATTTAGTCAGTTCTTGAACAAATTATAGTGAAAACTTCTTGCAGTTTTGTGCATGCTAATGTAAAACTAAAGAGGAGGGTACTGTAAATTTAGCCTATGAATAAGTCTATAATTCTTTATTTTAAAGTATCAAAGGATTGACTAAGAATCAGTGAACCTATGTCACAAAATGAATATCTTTTGTGTTTATTATGAACTTAAATGTAACTATGTAAGTATGCTATGGTGGTAGCAGATGTTTTTCTGTTAATTACCAATGCATTGTCAGGTCATATTCTTAAGAAAACACTTTAGGCAGATGTATCTATGATATATATTAGCTTTTTATTTGAGCTAGGTAGCTCTGTTAAGTTTTGTTGATCAAAATGGAACTCATGCTGACTGCTTTTTTGCAGGACCCTTTTAACATAGGTAAAAAGACTTTATTTTCAGAGTAAAAATGATTTTGTTTTGCATTTTACTGCCTTCTGGCTTCATGCTGTCATTTTTACTCCACGAAAGAATAGCTGCTCTGTATTAGGTAAACTTAATTTTAAGTGCTACTATTTCACCCGCTGCAAAGGTTGTTTGATCCTCACAGCCAGTCTTTACGTAAGTAGGAGTGATCCTCATTTTATAGATGACCGGAGTAGTTCTGAGGGACTAAGTTATTCTGCCTACTGTGGTCTCTGACTTAAATATTACACATTGTTCTCAAGGAGACACCTAGGTGACTTGGTTACACGACTGATTCTTGATTCAGTGCAGGTCTTGATCTTAGAGTTGTGAGTTCAGGCCTGGAGTTGGGCTCAGTGCTGGACGTGAAGCCTACTTTAAAAAAATAAGTAAGGTCTCAAGCTCAGCGCTCACTGTGGAGCCTGCTTGGGATTCTGTCTCTGTGCCTCTCTACCCCCACCTCGAGCACTCTTTCTCTCTAAATCAAGCAAACAAATAAACCAACAAATAAATAATTAATTAAATGTTTAAAAATATACATTATACATTGTTCTTAGGGATAGGTAATTTTTAATATTGAAATTCAAATCCTTTTAAAAAAGAGAAATCTTTCTGTGCAGGATTTATTAATTTACTTGTTTTTTGTGCCCAGTTTTGTTTCTGTTTTTTTGTTTTTGAGAGAGCACAAGCTGGGGAGAGGAGCAGAGGGAGAGAGAGAGAAGGAGAGGATCTGAAGCAGGCTCCACGGTCAGCACGGAGCCTAATGCAGGGCTCATTCCCACCAACCCTGGGATCATGACCTGAGCCAAAATCCAGAGTTGGATGTTCAAACAACTGAGCCAGCCAGGAATCCCTTCATGCCCAGTTTCTATGGCTATAGTAAAGTGTGCTGTGATTATCTGACTAAAGAGGTCAGATAATCTGTGGCTCCAGAAAATTCCATAAAATAAATAATATGACTCATAAATAGCTGAATTCACTGAAGAAAAATAAAATAACATCTGCATACTTCCAAAGTGGTATATGTTTTAAAAAGCAAATAGAAAATGCCTTTAAAAAATACTTTCTTTAGAATAAAAATGAAGATTGCCTCATGCATAGTTGTTCTTACAAGTGAGTATTTTTTCTAATGTTTATTTATTTTGAGAGAGTGAGTGTGAGTAGGGGAAGAGCAGACAGAGAAAGGGAGGGAGGGAGGGAGAGAGAGAGAGAGAGAATGAATCCCAAGCAGGCTCCTCGCTGTCACTGCAACCCCAATGTAGGCTTTGATCTTGCAACTGTGAGATCATGACCTGAGCCCAGATCAACAGTCAGGCTCTCACCCCACTGAGGCCTACACTCTTTCCCTACACGCCCCCCCCCCCCCCCGCCACCGCCAAGTGAGTATTGTTAAGAGTGCATGGTTAGCTTTGTCCTTTTTGAGAGTAAGGACAATTTGGCTCAATAATGTCTAAATTGGTGTGGGATGTTTATAAAAACAAATGTTTTTAGCAGTTTCAGGAAATATCTTCATTACAGATATAAAATGTAAGATATATGAATGTTTTACAAGAACCTACTGTGTCTATTGCTTTTAATAATATAGCATTTCAGTGTCCTCATGATTAACATCAATTATATGGTGATAAAAATATGTGGAAGCACATATTAAAAGATACCAATTTACTGGTAATAAAAATGTCCCATTATAATGGCTTGTCTTTATTTCTTTGTTTTGCAGGTGTTGGTGTCTGTTCAGTCCCTTATACTAGTAGCTGAGCCTTACTTTAATGAACCAGGATATGAACGGTCTAGAGGCACTCCCAGTGGCACACAGAGTTCTCGAGAATATGATGGAAACATTAGACAAGCAACGGTTAAATGGGCAATGCTAGAACAAATCAGAAACCCTTCACCATGCTTTAAAGAGGTATGTTCAATAAAATTAATGAAATATTTTATTAAAGACCTTATAAAATATAGTTAGTATTGTACTTGCCTTTATATTTAGACAATCTGTGGTATACTCAATATAGCTTTTGATCATAAAAGATGAGTAATAATATAACACAGATGAATCTTAAAACCACCTACTTCCTAAAAGACGTCTGACTATATTTTGGGACAATTTTTTAATTCTTTATTTTTAACAGTTACCATTCTACTAGCACATTGTCTATGTTATTAAAATAGACCTCATAAAAATATTCATTTTTATTCGTGGTCAAGGTACTTTCTAAAGTTGTCTTGCAAATGAAAACTTTGCCCTTATGCTAATAGCTATGTGTGAGTGTTGAAGAGAACAGGTTTTCTTCCCTTTTGGTGAAAGTTGGACTTAGTAGGTTTCTGAAATCTCTCTTGATATTCTCAAGTGCTTTTATTTCTCCACATCCTGAAACGTAACTCTTCCTCTGGTTAGTTTTCTCTCCATAATCTGCCTAACATATGATTGTTTTCTTCACCTGTGACACCACATTACTTTATCACATCGTAGTTGGACTATGTCGTGAAACATGGTTCTTTCTAAAAATTGGTTCTCTTGGTCATCAGTTTCTTAAATTGTGCTAGAAACTCAGCATTTTAGAGGAGAAGATTGGCATTTTTACCTGAAAGGAAATTGCCCTTTAGCCTAGCTAAGCAGTTATGTGTGGCTGCTTTGTAACGTCATACTCGAAGCCCTCCTTTTCACCAGAGAGCAGTGATGAATATACTTTGAAGAAATGTGACGAGAACATTTTTTCTTTTGTTTTTGTTGTTACTAAATGAATTCACACTTTGATAAAGTTGAGTATTTTATTTCTGCAAAGGCTTGCATTTTATTTTGCCTTGTAAGGCAATGGGAAATCACTTTTCCTAATATTACAGGAAATACAAACACTTACTTCTTTGTGCTCTTATGCATATTCTATCTCTTTTCAAGTTTGGGTTACTGCTATTAAGTTAATTACTTTTGTACCCATATCAAATATCAACTGTTACCAGGCACTCCACTAAGGTGCTCAGAACTCAAGAATAAATTAAACTGAGCTCCTGCCCTTGAAAAACTTCTATTCCTCCTGTTATATCATTAATGAATTTCTTTAGTGCCCTTAAGACTCAAATATTGAATCCAGATACATAAACTACTTGCCAAGTCCACTAGATAGTACCAAGAGTCCCCTTAACACTATAAAACTGAACTCTGGATTCTTCCTCCACTCCCTGTCTCAGTACAAGCACCATTATCTAAGCCCCAAATCTTTACCATCTGTGACTCGATTCTTTTTCTTTAATTTTTTTTAATGTTTATGTATTTTTGAGAGACAGAGACAGTGAATGAACAGAGGAGGGGCAGAGAGAGAGAGAGAGAGAG
This sequence comes from Hyaena hyaena, assembly GCF_003009895.1. Classification (NCBI taxonomy): domain Eukaryota; kingdom Metazoa; phylum Chordata; class Mammalia; order Carnivora; family Hyaenidae; genus Hyaena; species Hyaena hyaena. The sequence goes on from NW_024080998.1 coordinate 828,178, forward strand.
ACAGAATCGGAAGCAGGCTCCAGGCTCTGAGCTGTCAGCACAGAGCCTGACATGGGGCTTGAACCCAAGAACTGCGAGATCATAACCTGAGCTGAAGTCAGATGCTTAACCGACTGAGCCACCCAGGCGCTTTTCCTCACATACCACATTCAGTGTAATGATAAATCCTCTTGGCTCCACCCTTTGAAACATAATCAAAATCTAGTGGTTAAAACCATCTTTGCCGTGACCAGCCTGTTTCAAGCCATCGTTAATTACCTCTTGCTTGGGCAGTTGAAGTGGTTTCCTCACCATTTTTCCTGCTTCTGCTTTTGTCCCTCTGCAGTGCTTTTCTACACATAATCTCCACATCCAACTCCAGTCCTTACCATGGCCTGCAAAGCCCTACATTGTCTGGGCCCTGTCCTCTCATTCTTCAGCATCTCTAGGAATTTAAAGGCTTTTCATACCAAGTGTTAGGGTGTGCAGCAACTGGAACCTTGATACCCTCTGATGGGAACATAAATCAGTAAAGTCTTTAGAAACCTCTTTGGCAGGACCTGATCAGCTCAATATATGCTGAAAGACTAGCAGTTCCGCTCCTTGGTATGTGCTTCACAGAAATTGGGTACATACTGGGTATAGAGAATATTCATTACATTATTCATAACTGCCAAAAATTAGAAACAGTTCATTTGTCTATCAACAGAATGGACAAATTAGGGAATATTCATAAAATGGAATACAGCAATGTGAACGAATGAACTGCTATGCAGGTTAACATGGACAAATGTCATGAATAAAATATAGGGCATAAGAAGCCAGAAAGAGATAGTACATTCCATATGTTTCCTTTTATAGAAAGTTCAGAAATGAGTAAAACTAACTTGAGCTTAAGGAAGTCAGGATAGCGTCTACCCTTGCATGAGGATTAGTGGCGAGAGGTAGCAGAAAGGGGTTTGCTGCGTGCTTGCTAATGTCCTGCTTCTGGTCTGAGTAGAGATTACATTGGTGTGCACTCTGGGAAGATGCATCCAATGGTATGTGTGATTTGTGTACTTTTCTCTTTGCTAAATTTAACTTTTAAAATGTATTGAAATAAGTGTGTAAGTATTTATATTCAGTTGCTGCATAATTTGTTGGTTTATGCATAAACATATTTTTCTGGAAGAAAAACTGTTAACAAGGAATTCCGAGTTGGGGGATGACTTTTGCAAAAAGCAGATAAGTATAATTTGAAACAATAATCTTTCTCATCCTTTAGCATCTAGTTCACATTGAACGGGGCACCCTTCGTCCATGAATGCTTTCCTGATTTTTCCCATCAGATGTGCCTCTTTGACTTCCCTGAGGGTTTTTTGAGGTTTTTCTTCAATTTATTTCAGTTCAGTTCAGTTCCATTATTGATAACATACAGTGTTATATTAGTTTCAGGTGTACAATATAGCAATTCAATAATTCCGCACGTTTTTGTTTTTAAGTACCTTTGTCTGGTGCACTCACCTCCTGTCTGGCTCTATGGTTGTCATGGTTCATCATGTCAGGCAGGGTCTTCTGTGTCTTCATGTGTCGTCATGTCAGGCATCAACAGCAATAACTGTTAATTGTAATTGGATCTGATTGGTGTTTTACATCCATTCCCAAATTCCCCTAATAAAACCTTGTAGCTATTGTTGCCTTTTCTTTAGGGGACATAAGCTCATGGGAATATAGTGGCTCACCCAGCATACAGAATAGTATTTTTTAATTGATTTAATAATATTTCCAATTTGATCTCTTTTCTAACTTACATTTATCAGAAGTCGACTCCTGCTTGTGTAGGGAGAAATTTTATTTAATTTTTCAGATAATCTTTTAATTCCAAATACAAACTACAATTATTATAAGGACAGTTAACTTTATAAAATACAGTTTTATCTAAAATTTATCCAGAAGATAAAATTGAGAAAGTAGTAATAGTGCTATTTTTTAGGACTCTATTCTGATTTTTGTGTGAATATCTTTGACATTTGAACGTCTTTAGTTATTTAGAGATTTGTAGAGTTCTCTTTTAAAGGTAGAAAATTTGACAATTTTTCTGTTGTCAGTACTTTCCTCATTATTTTCTCCTGGTTAGTTATTTATTTACACTTCTTACCTTGTGAATATACTGCATTATACACATCTTTATTTTCTCTGATAGGACTATTTGGGCATTATTTTCTATGTAGAGCTGGGCACCTCAGCACATGGCATCTGATGTCATAAGCATGATGTTTCCCTGTTAATACAGAATTCACTAAATTGAGTTGTATGGGGACAAAAACATTGTAATTGTCTTTTGAATTTTATTTCCTTGTGGGGCGCCAGGATGGCTCAGTCCGTTGAGTGTCCGACTTCAGCTCAGGTCACAATCTCAGTTTGTGAGTTGGAGCCCCACATCAGGCTGTGCTGACAGCACAGAGCCTGGAGCCTGCTTTTGATTGTGTCTGTCTGTCTGTCTGTCTGTCTCTCTCTCTCTCTCCCTCTCTCCCTCCCTCTCTCTCCCTCCCTCCCCCTCCTTCCCTCTCTCCCTGTCTTTCTCTGCCTCTTCTGATTGTGTGTCTCCCTCTCTTTCTCTGCCTCTCCCCTTCTCTCTCTCTCTCTCTCTCTCTCTCTCACAAAGAAACATTTAAAAAATTTATAAATTACATTTCTTTGTAATGCTACTTAGTCTGTCTTTTAAATTCTGACCTTAACAAATTTTGTTCCCTTGGTTTATTCTTAAGGTTATACACAAACATTTTTACTTGAAAAGAGTCGAGATCATGGCCCAGTGTGAGGAGTGGATCGCGGACATCCAGCAGTACAGCAGTGATAAGCGGGTAGGCAGGACTATGTCTCACCATGCGGCAGCTCTCAAGGTGAGTCAGCCTTCCTCACAGGAGCCCTGTTGTATATCCACCGACAGAGCCATGGCCACCAGATGGTAAAGGAATCAGACGTATTCAAAGATTCAAATCATTGAATTTTTCCTTCTCCTTCCCTAATTGTTTTCTCCTGTTGTTCACAGTGGAAGGGAAATTGCGGTAGAGAACTTGTGAGTTACCAGCATGTTAATACATTTTAAAACCTTACAAATGGCTGCAAGTGTGTAGCTGTCTTATCTTGTTTATGTATCTTAGATCTCTGACCAAAATTTAGTCTCTCTGAGGTCAGAGATCATGTCTTCCTTATTCTGCTCCTTCTTTTACATTGTCATTGCTGAACACAGTGCCTCCTACATAAAACTTGTACTGTAAATGTTGGTTTGTTAGTTTTCAAAGTCAGCTGATGACAACAACAGAATTTCAAACCCTGGTGTAATATTTGAGGTCATTCTCTCCCTCTAGAAAATTATAATCCACAACTTAATATTCATAGACAACTACTCTCTGTTAACAAGTCTGCATCTTTCCCTAAATGGCAGTATGGTATCATAGGAATTATATACTCCCTCTAGATCTTCTTTTTCATTTGCTTAAATTAGAAAAAAAAATTAGGTTGATAAAATTGTTTCTAAAATTTTTTCTAGCCTTACGTGAGGTAATTAGCGTGAAACATTTTGCAAATATTCTACATCGACCTGGTGTGCCTAATGAATACTTGTTTTCATTAAGTAAAATAATGGTGGGTTTATTTTCATTTAAAGACTTTCTCTCAAAAATATTTAGCCAGAGGCAAGCTGTATGAAAAGGCGAGAGGTTGCTGTCTTTAATTTAAAAGAGTATATACTGCAAATGAATGGTATACTATAAGTCATAAGTAATGCTCTTTCTGCTACAGGGATGGAGACCTCAGTAGGGTCTGTGGCCATGCTACTCGGGGCTTTTTAGCAACATCAGTTATTTTGAAGTTTGAGATTTTTGCCAGTTTTGTTCACTGCCTCTTACAATAACTAGCATAAGGAAGGTGTTCAGTAAGTATTTGTAAGCCTAATGCTTTGGGTTTTGTTTTAAACTCATTTCCTCTCTCAACTGATGTTATGTTGGAATCCCAGGGTTTACAATTCCAATATCATTTGTTTCCCCCTGTGTAGCGTCACACTGCTCAGCTCCGGGAAGAGCTGCTAAAACTTCCCTGTCCCGAGGGCCTGGACCCTGATGCTGATGATGCCTCGGAGATGTGCAGTGCCACAGCGGGTGCTGAGGGGACTCTAATGCATGATCAGGTCAAACCCAGCAGCAGTAAGGAACTCCCCAGTGACTTCAAATTATGAGCTGCGTTGACATGGACTTCGTAGACACAGAGGCTTTGAAGCACAAGCCAAATATGTCAATATTTGTATGTAAGAAACTAATTATGTAATAGTTATTGAAACTGAAACTATACTATGCCCTTAAGGAGATCCAGTTTAATTCAAGGTGATCTTTTATTTACCTGTACAAGAGTGTAAACTTTTTTGTGCTTTTATTTTTCAATTGTGAGAACCACTGATTGGTATGTTCAACAAATTTGTGTATACAAAGAAATGGATAAATCACTGATATATAAGGGAAACTACCTTAGGAAAGAATGTTTACTGAATGTTTATTTTATTTTTTTTTTTTACTGTAGAGTGAGGGGTTGTTAACAAAGAATATATATTGGTCATTCTTACAACTACTATTTAAAGTCAGCAACTTTTCACTGAATTTGATAGATTTTATGTTTGGCCATATTGTCATGCTCATATTTGATTTCTGAAGACCTCCTACATACACTTAAATAAAAGTTAAATGGACATACTCCCTCTTTTTTGATTTACTGGTACATTTTTTAAATGATAAATATGCCATAATATGCATTATAGCTGGAGACTTGCACTTGTATGGATGAATTTATTACATTCAACGTATTTAATTTTATGCCTTCTAATTCTACGATGCAGAAAAAATAAATGAACATGATTTTATTCTATGCCAACATTTGGGCCTGTGAATGTATCCGTTATTTGAATTTAAGTATATGAAAAGGAATGGTCAATTTAAAAAGTCACTCTAAACTGATTTTTTTCCTAAAGGGCTCCTTTTTTCCTGGACTCTGGTTTTATTACTAAAGTCACATGTATGTATTAAACATTGAGGCTCTGTAGAGCAGAGAGGATACCTCTCTGGTGCTGTTACAGTACATTCTGTACGTGCCATATAGGCTCATTTTCATGCAAATTCTTCCTAGAGCCAAATAAATAAAGACTTAGGTGTATTAGTATGTCTTCTTTCTAAATCAGTTTGCCATGGTGTGAAATGCTATTTCTACAAAGAATTGGACACTTCCAGGACCTAAGCCTGGGAAAGAAAGGATATTTTCAAAGAGCAATTATCACAAAGGAAAAGCTAAGTATATAAAATGATGTGGCCTGTGGGAACCTTGAATGTGGAGGTGACCAAGAGAAACTATTCTGAACAGTGAGCTGCTCTCTGAACCAGCAGGGGAACTAGAGAGCACGGTACTCTCTGATGTACCAAGGGGTAGTGCTCCTGTACAGGGGAGGGGACAGACTGTGACCAGAAAACACAAAGTTCTTAAACACACACTGTTCGATCTGGTGGGTGGTGAGCTACACCAAGAATGACAAAATAAAGTCCATTTATGAGGAAGAAGAGTCCATTAAGTGTCATCCACACACACGCTAGCTGCAATCTAGGTATAAAATGATGAGCAGTAAGAAGTAAAAGAACAGTCCTCAGTCCTCTAGGCATTTTGATTTTTGGGCTCTCAGGGTTCTGTCAGGGATAGATGATAAAAGCTACTCTATCAGGTGTACTATTTGCCCCCAAGTTGGGATTTTATTTTTAATCATTAAAATAAGGCTGGGTCATTTTCTCCAGTTCACACCACTAGCCTTCAGAAAGCTTTATAAAAGAAAAGTAACAATACCACTACAGTAAGGTCTGATTCATGTTTTTGAAAAACCAAAACCTAGAAGTCTGAATTTGAGACTGATTCCTTTCAAATGGTTCCATCTGAGATCCTGACTTTATGCCAGCAAACATTTGACCACTCACTTTGGTACTAGGTACAGGTTCCTGGACTTCAGGGCTGGATGACAGACATGGAACCTTAATGCCAGTACAATTGCTACGTTCTCTGATAGAGTTCTTTACAGGGCACCTTTGGGAACGCAGGGGAGGAACACTTAGCTCAGGCAAAATGTTAATGGTCATTGAGGTCACATGGCCAGGAAAGGCTTCCTTAAGGAAGATATCCTGGGTCTTGAAGGATGAGGATAAAGACTTTAGGCAGAAGGAAGTTATTACAGACATAATAGGGGCACCTGGGTGGCTTAGTTGGCTAAGCATCTGACTTCGGTTTGGGGCATGATCTCATGGTTCTTGAGTTCGAGTCCTGTGTCAGGCTCTGCTTTGGATTTTGGATTCTGTGTCTCTCTCTCTGTCCCTCCCCTGCTCTCATTTTCTCTCTCTCTCTCTCTCTCTCTCTCAAACAAACATTAATTTAAAAAAAAATACACAAGGGAACAAGAGGAGAGCTCGAGTTAATAACACATTGGATTGTAATAGTGTAGGATAGTCAAATGAAATGTAGGCTGCAGTATTAGATAGGAGGGCTTGGATCATGGAAGATGTTTCTTGTTAAGGAGCTGTAACTTCCTGTGGGTGATGGAGAGCTCCCAAGGAGCTTTAATTAGGGGAGCAACCTGGTCGTACTGTGTTTCAGGAAGATGATTCTACCAACTATGGGAAGGTAAGGAGAGAAGGGCCCACTAGCGTCCAAGTGGTAAGGCATAAACTAGGTCAAAGAAGTAGGAAGGAGGGGGGAATGCACATTTTTTTGGTATAAGAATGATCAGCATGTTTACAGGCTAAGGAGCCTGAGGGAGGTTTGAGTGGGTGGGGAAGGTAAGCATGAAGGCCTTGGAAAAGGATGGAACAAAACCCAGCAGGCATAGGATGGCCTAGATCCAAAAGAGCACGTGCAGAAAATGTGAGGAAATTTGGAAACCAATAAAGCCACTGATGTATTCTTAAAACTATTAGCTATGAAGATGTTATCTTAAAGTACAGAAATAAACCGCATAGATACCATTAAGACCAACATCTTCAAAGTCAGACAAATGGGAAAGCACTATAAATTTTTTTAAATGTCCTGTAATTTGGTTTATGTAGGAGAAGATGGATGAGGTGAGATGTTCTAGTTAATGTGTCTTGAAATGATAGAGTCCAGGTTTTTGGTTCCTTTCTGTTAGAGACCCATTCCACACTTTATACGATGCCATAAAAAGGTCGCAGTTTGTCACATTGTTTCCTCTCACGGTCTGTACTTTGCCTGTTGTGCACTGGAAGCAGTCTTGACCATGACTTGAGGAGCACTGTGCTCAACAACTCAAATGAGGCTTGGTCCCTAGCCAGGCAGTACCCTGTGGCCATTTATTCCTTAAACCAAAGCTGATTAAGTAGATGAATTTCTACGGTTGGCTTTTTTTTTTTTTTTTAACCAAACAATATATACACTTAAAGTTTATTCCGGTAGGACCTGTGTAGGAGCTAGAATAGTATTTTGCTGAAACAAGCTTCACATCTTATGAGCTAATGACACTAGTTAGAACAAAAGATTCCAAGGTGCAAACAGACATGTCCACTGGGTCAACCTAGACATGGGAACAAGAGATCCAGTTGCAGACCTGGGGCGAGCCAGCCAGACTCAGCCAGGGAGGCAGCCAGGGCGGCTGGGGACCGGCCAGCAGCCTGGCCCGGGCTGCCGCGCTGATGCTCCAGTCTTGGGCAAGGAAGTCAGGGCATGGAAGCTCTTGGGTTCATCTGGCTTCATCATGCTGAGGGTTTTCATTATTATTATAGTTTAATGTACAGCTCACTATGGAAAATTGGAAAAATCCTGAAAAAAATACAAAATGTGAAATTAGTTTTCTGGTATCTTTCGCTCCAAATCTGTTTTCTATACTTCTCTTTTCTATGTAATTGTTAGATTGTATATACAATTCTATCAGCTTTTTAACAACATGTTAGGGACACTTTCTATCATTAAGGAAAATGGCTACATGAATATGGGTATACTTACCCAATCCCTTACTGTTGGACATTTAGTTTATTTCTGTCTTTCTAATTACAAATAATGCTCTGATTAACATGGTCAATACCCCTTTATTTCCTTATGATAAATCCTGGAAGTAAAGTAAAAGGTTTTGATATATATAATGATGAATTGCTTCCCAGAGAGGTTGTATTGATTCTTAATTACAATATCCCTTAACATTGCCATGCCCTGGCCAGCATTGGGGATTATAGTTTTTTAATCTAGCATTTTTACTTATCATCATCAAATATGATTTTATCTGCATTTCTTCAACATTGTTAGCCATTTGAATTTCTACTTTGTCAATGATGACTTCATGCCTCTTTCCCATTTTTTAATGTATTGTTTTAATGTTTTAATATATATGAGCTGCTTGTGTAGTAGGATGTTATTTTTTTTATCATTCTTGTTTGTAATTTTCCCAAATGGCCTTTTAGTTTTTCTCACAGAAGTTTTAAATCATGAAATAATCGATTGATCTTTTCCTTTGTGATTTTAATTGTTTCTTTATTATTTTAAAGGGTGTCCGTGTACAAAGACCAAAGAATCCTATATTTTCTTTTTTTATATAATGGTTTTTATTTATTTCTGAGAGAAGGAGAGACAGCGTGAGCAGGGGAGGGTCAGAGAGAGAGGGAGACACAGAATCTGAAGCAGGCTCCAGGCTCTGAGCAAGCTGTCAGCACAGAGCCCGATGCGGGTCTCGAACCCATGAATCATGAGATCATGACCTGAGCCTAAATCGGCTGCCCAACCGACTGAGCCACCCAGGTGCCCCAGAATCCTATATTTTCTAACAGGGATTGATTTAGTACTGGTTGTAAGCCCGTCTGGAGCCCATTTGGAATAGGTTAAACCACTCTCTGGGTCTCATCTACCATTCCTATGCTCCCACTCAGCCTAGGATAGTGGTAAGAATGCAGAGGCCATGTGTTCAAGTTGGAAGGTGCCAGCCAGGTTAAAAGGAAGGTTTTTTTTTTAAAGTAGGCTTCAGACCCAGCAAGGAGCCCAGTGTGGGGCTCAGAACCCTGAGATCAAGAGTCAGATGCTTAACCGACTGAGCCATCCAGGCACCCCAAAAGGAAGCCCTTTCTGGAGCACCTGGCTGGCTCATTAGGTACAAGCCCCACGTTGGGCATGGAGTCTACTTTAAAAAGAAAAAAAAAGCTCTTTCCCTTTTTTCTCTTGAAAATCTGCTCAATTTCCCACAGCTTTCTTTCAGCTTCTAATCGCCTGATGCTTCAGGCTACAGGAGCCGTCCTGAGTCCTCTGAGCCTGTCCATTTCCAAGATAAAAGAGGCATCCTCTGGCTTCCTCCCTTCAACCCTCCATGCGATCCTGTAGTGACCCCACGGGCTCCACCACATGACTGGTTTCCTGTGCTTCTTTACGTGCTCCTGCTCAGGCTGCACCAGCTATGTTTTCTCGCGCAGGAAGAAACTGCACTGGCCACTATTTTGCAGCTTTATACACTATTTCCCCAGGGAGGAATTGCCTGGTCCAGCCTTGTCCAGGCTGCTGGGGGCATCGGATTACTGATCCTCCCCGCCTCCCTCGCCTCCTCTTTTCCGAGGGCTAGGTCAGAAGGGTAGACCTGGATCTGTTTCATCCCTCCCCCTGCTCCCATCCCGCACTTCTGCTCCTTGCTATCGTTTTTCCCTAACCTTCCTACAGGTTTCGTTCTTTGCTTTCTCCCTCTTTTCCAGGGCCACAGAGCCCCATCTCCCTAGAGCTCTTTTCATTATTTAGAGAGACTAGTTAGAGCTCTTTTAGCTGGTTTTAGCTGGTTGTGCCCTGAGAGTTAAATGACACAGATTTCTCATTGTTTACTTCCAAAGACTATCCGGAAATAGCTAGCTACACATTGGATATTTTTTAACCTGGCAACTACATGTATTTCTGATTGAATTCTGTAATTCATGCATGACCCCGTTTTTAAAAGGGAGTGTTCGACTCCCTTTATCTCACGTTAGGTTTGCTCTAGAATACTGGCTGAATTTTTTGATGTGCACTGGCTCTGGCCAGCCTTAGCACACCAGTGCTTTATCACACTCGAGAGCAAGGTCGTTGTTTCTCTTTGTGTTGTGTGCATGTCTCTTCCACTGTACTGCGAGTCTCCTGAGCGTGGGGACTGTTTACCTCTGGCACCTTAGCCGCCAACAGAGTGTCCAGCATATTAGAGGTATTTAATAAATATCTGTTGAATTATTTTTTTATTTTTTAATGTTTATTTCATTTTTGAGAGAGAGAACGAGAGAGAGACCGAGCATGAGCAAATGAGGGGCAGTTGGAGAGGGAGTCTTACAATCTGAAGCAGTCTCCAGGCTCTGAGCTGCCTGCACAGAGCCTGACATGGGGCTCAAACTTTTGAACAGTGAAATCAGGACCTCACCTTAACCAACTGAGCCACCCAGGGGCCCCTGAATTATTATTTTTTTAAAATGAATAGTGATTGAAACTTTCCTGAAGCCTTTTTTTTAAACCTTAATGTACTTAATGATTGATCTTTAGGTTTTAAGGTTAATCTTAACCGAAAGGCTTCTGAACTTGCCTTTTGTAGTGTATTTTTTATTATTTTTAAATTTTATGTAGAAGGTTTATTTAAATCTCTTTTTTTTACCCTGCTGTTGTTAAACATTTCTTTCCATCTAAGAGTTTCACAGGTAATTGAATTAATTGATACAGTGCTGTAGTTTAAGATAATAACCTACCTTAAATGTCTTATTCTTTTACTTCTCTTCCTGAACTTGATGACAATCCTTAATGACAGCCCTTTATTTGACTCTTGTCAATAGTTTTAATTTAACTTCCTATTTGTCTTCTATCCTTGCAGTTTTACAGTGTAATTGTCTTTTGTTCTTAGATTTCTTTTTCTAATTTTTTTAATAGTTTTTATTTTTGAAACAGAGAGAGATAGAGCATGAGCGAGGAGGAGCAGAGAGAGAGACACACACACAGAATCTGAAACAGGCTCCAGGCTCTGAGCTACTTGCACAGAACCTGACACAGGGCTCAAACCCACAAACCGTGAGATCATGACCTGAGCCGAAGTCGGACGCTTAACTGACTGAGCCACCCACGCGCCCCTAGAATTCTTTAATTTTACACAAGTGGAAACTTAAAGTGAGGAAAAGAGATCATAATTAAAATGTTACAAACAAAATGCCAGAAATAACCTAACAATAATTGACATATACGTCATTTTTCCTTACATATTTTGGCTGCAGTCTTTTCACTGTTATTTTCTTGGCTGTAATCTTTTGATCACCTCTTCACAGGCCATAATATTCCTTATTTCTTCCAGTATGGTTGATTAATATTTCTTTTTTACTATTGATGGTAGGGATGCATAAAACGCACCTCACCCACGGACATATACACTGTTTATAGTATTCCAACAGGATTATGTCTCACCAACACATAAATTCTGTATTTCATAATTCTCATCAAAAAGGAAAAAAAATACTGGTTTTATAATTTATTTTTCATTCTTGTTGTCAATCAAGATATTTTAATCCTTTGGCTTATTTGAATTTTCTGTCTTACAGTGATTTAAGTTTTAACTACTTTTTATAAACGGACTCCTTTCCTGTCAGTTTAAAAATAAAATCAGGCAGGGACACCTGGGTGGCTCATCAGTTGAGTGGCCAACTCTTGATTTGGGCTTAGGTCATGATCCCAGGGTCGTGAGGTCGAGCCTCACCCCCTCCCTACCCCAGCCCCCCCTCCCCCCTGCCGTCAGTCTCTGCATTGAGGGTGAAGCCTGTTTAAGACTCTCCCTCTCCTTCTGCTTCCCTCCCCAACTTGTGTTCATTGTCTCAAAATAAAATAAAAATATACTAAAATACCAGGCAGAAAAGGCCTAAGCATTCTGTTTCTGTGGACACAGTGATGAGCAGATTGACATACTCCCTCTGCTCACGGTGGCCCAAGTCTGGGTGGGAAGAGGAGCTCTGAGCACGTAATTCAGGATGATCAGTGCCCAAAAAAGAGCGGGGTCCCTTAACATCTGCTGCCTTTTCTCCCTATTGGAAGGCAGGTCCAGCATTCCATCAGTCTGACTCCTTTCCAGACCAGTTGTGATATCAGGGACATTGCTGAAATCACTGGTTGTATTCTTTTTAAAGTTATCCAGGAATTCCCCCAGAAGGGATTGGACAGCAGACTCTTCTGGTCCCTTGAGAACAGGTCACTGTGTGACCAGGAAGAACACAAGTTTCCTTTGTGTCCAGTGGCCACGCAATCACAGTGAGCCCAACACTCTTCTCAGAAAATAGGGACTCCGTCTGCTTAAGATCAAGATCAGACACAGCTTCCCTATTTAAGGTCATGACTTCATTGCCCTTCCTTAGCCCTTCACCATATGCCAAGCCCTCAGAGAGAATGTCACTTCTAAGTATTCAGCTGAGATGCTGATTCTTGTCCACCTGCACGATCACTACAAACCCAAAGTCAAACACTCCTCCCCGCACCCCCCGCTCCGCCGTGCTGAACATCGTAAACTGTGTATAAAACTAAAACATACTCCTGACAGGAGTAGAGTTCCATTTTGGCCAGGCACTGATAAGGACTGAGTCTTCTCACAGTTTTAGATATCTGATTATTGGAAAATTTTTCTGTAGATCTCTAATCGCTCTGTACACTTTAAGCCTTGCTTCTCTTCCATCATCCACCTGCCTCTGGTCCAGAGCACCAGAGGAATTACTCATTTATTTTGCCCTAACACCTTCAACCTGTATTTTTGTTCCATAAGAGATCAACACAGAAAGTTGCCTATAGGAGTATTCCTGGAAGCCATGTCTTAATTATCCATAGAAATGACTGTAAACTACATAAATCTATCTCGCTGAACCAACATCAAATATATTCCCAACTCCCTGGGCCTCTCAAATTACTACAGCCACTCAATGGTCATTTGATCGAAGGGGAAGTGTATCTGGAGATATACATGCCATATATTCAAATATTTAAGTTATTAAAGTAATTGGTTTTTTAATACTTACTTATTTTTGAGAGACAGAGCATGAGCAGGGGAGGGGCAGAGAGAGGAGACACAGGATCTAAAGCAGGCTCCAGGCTCTGAGCTGTCAGCACAGAGCCCAACATGGGGCTCAAACTTACAAGCTATGAGATCACAACCTGAGCTAAAGTCAAACGCTTAACTGACAGAGCCACCCAGGCACCCCTTAAACTAATAATTCTATGTGAAATATATCCTATCATCCTACTTGGACAAATGTTATCTTCATAACCAAGAACATGTGTTAAACCATGTTTTTTAAGTGCCAGTCATCAAAATAATTAAAATAATTAAATTATTGGGCATGTTGAAGTATTCTTTTGATTGGCCAATATAGTTTGCATAAGTAATGAAATATATACAAAATTGGCACATAATATTATATATTTATTCCATAGAATTTATTTATGTTGACTTTCTTTCGACGAAATCTTAATGATGGTTTAAAACTTGTGTCAGTTGCTAGGGCTGTTGTAAGAAATTACCAGCAATTGGGGGGCTTAAAACAACAGAGATTTAGTCACCCACATTTCTAGAGACCAAAAGTCTAAAATCAAGGTGTGGGAAGGACTGAAGACTCTAAGGGAGAATCCAGTCTTTTCCTTTTCTTTTTCCTGGTCCTATTAACATCAATAAACTAAAGAATTAAAAATATATGATGTAATTTTATTCCAAGTATATAGTTTGAATGTATTTTCATCAAAAATATAAGTTTTTAAGAAAATGTTGTTTCTGTTTTTCTTCTAAAACATCTAAAATTATTTACTAAAACTAAAAGCAAAATACAAACTATAATCAATGACTATCAAAACTTTCATGCTGGTTAAAGAAAGCTAAACTTTTAAAATATCTGAAACATTTAATCCAATCTTTTATAAAAACAAAACTCAACAGTTCTAGTGTTTGATCTCATCCACTGGCTAATGTGAAGAATTGGTGACATATTACATCTCATTTGAATGGTACATCTGAGTTGTTTAAAACTGTGAAATGTTTTCTAGCTACTGTCTCTATCTGGTGTAAATAAAATTCTATTTCATGACTAGTTCCAGAGCCAAAAATAGAACGCAAAGAGTAGCAAACAAAGGAATGAGCATCACTCACTGTGAAGAAAAGACACTTACTTAATTACGCAAGAATCTGTTACATTCATGGCAAGAGAGAGATTTTAACAAGTTTTAATTGTCCTTTCTCTTACTTATTACCTTCTGCAACTCAAACCCTCCCTGTATTTTTAACTCATCAGGACATAGATACTATATAGAAATGCCTTTCTCTGGAGTCTAAACAGTCTAAACCAAGAGGGCAGCTGTTCAAGGTCACCTTGTGTCCTTGGATCTTGAGTGACAGGAACCCTCACTCATGTATTCTTTGAGTTAGTGTGTTTGTGATATATGGGTCCCTTTAGAGCTTCCCACCCAAGGGAGGAGGCCCTGTTATGTGATTCTAAGCATGTCTAAGAGTTCTTAAGTCGAGGGAGGGGTGGCACTCTCTAAATAGAGCTGGTTGGATCAAGCCTGGACTATTTGAGACAGAATGACATTGTTCCGGTATCTATTTATGTCTTCTTTGTACCCATATTGCATCTAGTGAAGTCTTGTTGAAAGCCTTATGCTGTTTTCACCTGAATGAAGACTGATGGAGGCAAGGGTCTTATTTAGCTTGCTATGTGTATAGAGTCAAATTCTAGGAGCCCCTAGGACAAAGCAGAACCTGAGAGGACATCACTGGGCTGCTTGGCTTCAGCCCCTACTAACCAGGGCAGTTTCCGAGGAAGGAAACTTATGGGATCTGCTTGCTTTTCATTAAGGAGGGGAGCTGCCTTGTTCTGTCCCATTTGGCTTCTCTTCCTACAAACATTCTTACCTCACCCGCATTCTTTCCGCTGCTTCTCCAATCTTTGCCTTTAGGGATTTTTTAGCACCTGTACTGCCCTAGGCTCTAGAGCTGTTTCTAGTATGTTTGCTAGGGAAGCTATTTTACTTATTTACCTACTTGCTCTGTCCTGCAGACCAGTCACACACTTGTCATCCACCGTTGTCCACCAGATGTGGAGAGCATGGAGCTTTGGGGGTCAGACTAGATTCAAATCGCAGTGTCATCTTGAGCAAGGTACTTACCTCTCAGTTTCCTTATTTGAAAAACTGGCTTAATAATACTTGCTGTGAAGAGTTATCATAAGAGTTAAATGAGATATCCATTTAACTGTGTTTAACACCACGTCTGCTTTGTATTATAAGTCCAGTCCATGTTAATTTCTTCGTCACAGGGCACAGGCCCAGCTAAGTCTCTCTGAGGGTTCCTGGTCATTGTAGGGTTTTGTTCTGAAAGATACAATGCTTGGAAGGAGCGGAGGACCAGCAGGGGATGAGAAGAAAGAATTGCGTGTCAGGTGAAGGCTTTTGAATACTATTCTTGGGAGATAAGATTTTATGTTTTATACAATGGACGCTTTTTAAAAAAACAGTGTTGAGGTATGACTGGGTGTAACTGACATAGAAAAAGGTGCACATGTCTTAACTGAACAGTTTGTTTTTCCATATGTATATTCCCATGAAAACATTAGCACAATCAGATAGTGAATGTATCTGTTACTCCCCAATGTCCTTGCTCTGCTCAGTAATCTCTCCGGGCTTCCATCTCCATCTCCCCATCCCAGCAAACACTGGTTGGCTTTCTGTCACAGAGTACTTTGCACCTTCTAGATTTATTAAATGGGATCATATCATATATTATTTTTCCTGGCTTATTTTACTCAGCACAATTTGGCATTTGTGTATATTGTATGTATCTATAGTTTATTCATTTTTATAGCTGAACACAAGTCCAGTATAGCAACATAGCACACTTTGTTTATTCACTCATCTGTGCTTGGACATTTGGGTTGTATCCTGTTTTGGGCTATTACTAAAAATGCTGCCACACACATTCAGGAATTATTATTATTAAACATGAGATTTGTTAATGAATATGAAAAAGGATTGAAGGGTCATGAAATGCTGGTTACAATCCTGTCTCCTTTTTACTACTTAGATATGAGATAGGATTAGTTAAAACATCTAAGTGTAACAGTTTTGAAGCTACTTGGAGAAAGTTTCACTTACAACACAATTTAAGGTTCTAGGGTAAATATGGCATATTGAACATATGCTGTCTCTTCTTCAAACCCACTACATCTACGGTGAAGGAAACAACTAAGACATAACCCCCAGGGAAAGAGACCATGAGGCTAGGTGCCCCTATCTGGGAGTTAGTAACTGATGTAGCTGAGCAGAGAAAGCACGATCCTAAACATGCAATGGGAAAAACTAAGGCAAAGTTGCATCCAGTCTGAAGAATCCTCAAAAGCCTCGGCAACTGGAAGTACTATATACCGCTGGGACTCAAGATCATGGGGTGGGAAGAGGAGAGGCTAAAATAAGGAGGACTTGGGCAAAGCTGAGTCATTCATTTGGAACCCCGACCCACTCCTTCCCCTTCACCCCGATTTTAGTGGTCTTTAGAGGGTCCGATATTCAGACTGGGTCTTGAATGCTGAGCCTCCTGGCTTTCTTGCTCTACTTGGCTCTGGAACTCTGGCAACCAGACCCTCACTTTCTAGGGAGGAGATTTATTTTTTAATTAATTAATTAATTAATTTTTAAAAGTGCTTTTATTTTTGAGAGAGACAGACAGAGTGCAAGCAGGGGAGGGTCAGAGAGAGGGAGACACAGAATCCGAAGCAGGCTCCAGGCTCTGAGCTGTCAGCATAGAGCCTGATAGAACTCGTGAACCATGAGATCGTGACCTGAACCAGAGTTGGACACTTAACCGACTGAGCCACTCAGGCACCCGTAAAACACATTTTTTAAAAACATAGATAGTTCTTATTTTCCTAAGTGAAATTCAGAGAAATGTGTTAACTTGCAAAAAGCTTGAGGTCTGAGGATTCCACTTCTCTTCCGGTCTTCCATGCCACATATTTAAGATGCTTAAACAAACCTGAGGAAGAAGGGAAGAACTCAGAAACCATGAGATTGTGACCTGAGCCGAAGTCAGGTGCTTAACTGACTGAGCCACCCGGATGCCCTTCAAAGGGGGAGATTTAAAGAGTCTCCGAGAGGGGCACCTGGGTGGCTTATTCAGATAAGCAATGAGCAACAGATTTGGGCTCAGGTCATGATCTGTCTGTTGGAGGGATGGAGCTCTGCCTCCAGCTCTGTGCTGACAACATGGAGCCTACTTGAGATTCTCTCTCTCTGCCCCCCTTCCCAACCCTTCTCTCTAAATAAATAAACAAACTAAAAAAAAAAGGGTCTCTGAGAAATCGGACCAGCTCAAGAAAAAGAACTTAACAGATGGTGACATCAGGGTTCCCAGCAGCCCGCCCAGGCAAGGCACGCCACTGATGCCAAAGTGGACCTACCCTACCCATTAGCTCAGTATCTACTCCATATATATTTTCTTCCAACTGAGACCATATTTTTTTTTCTTCCACATTTTTATTCCTGGAGTCATTTTGCTTAAAGAGAGATTAATATAGTTAATTACTGGGGCGCCTGGGTGGCTTAGTCGGTTAAGCATCCGACTTTCGCTTAGGTCATGATCTCGCGGTTCGTGGGTTCGAGCCCCGCGTCGGGCTCTGTGCTGACTACCAGCTCGGAGCCTGGAGCCAATTTCGGAGTCTGTGTCTCCCTCTCTCTCTGACCCTCCCCTGCTCACGCTGTCTCTCTCTCTCTCCTAGAAATAAAAAAAATATATATTAAAAAAATATAGTTAATTACTATCATTGTCAAGCATATCTCATTTAAGGATTTTTTAAAAAGTTTATTTTGAGAGAAACAGAGACAGGGTGAGTGGGGGAGGGGGAGAGAGAGAGAGAGGAGAGAGAGACAGAGAGAGAGAAAGACAGAGAATTCCAAGCAGACTCCACATGGTCAGTGCAGAGCCTGCCATGGGGCCAGAACCCATGAAACCTTGAGATCATGATCTGAGCGGAAACCAAGAGCTGCACGCTTAACCTGCTAAGCCAGCCAGGCACACCTCAAGCACATCTCCTTTAAAACAAACAAACCTTGAATTCTTTTTTTTTTTTTAATGTTTTATTTATTTCTGAAAGAGAGAGAGAGAGAGAGGCAGCATGAGCAGGGGAGGGGCAGAGAGAGAAACACACACACAGAATGTGAAGCAGGCTCCAGGCTCTGCGCTAGCTGTCAGCACAGAGCCCGACGCGGGGCTTGAACCCACAAACCGTGAGATCATGACCTGAGCTGAAGTCGGATGCTTAACCAACTGAGCCACCCAGGCGCCCCACAAACCTTGAATTCTAAAGAACGCACCAAGTTCACTGTGTGCGACAATGGGCTCTGCAGGCACTTACGGCGCTTGGTGTAGTGGTATTTCCACTGTCGAACGGTTTAGACAGTGCTGGATTTTGTGCTTAACAAACAAACAAAACAGGTTTGGTCACACTGATTAAACATTTCCCGCACAAAGAACTTTTAATTGCTTCTCAAGGAGAAGACCTAGGGCTTAGCTTCCTTTGGCTTCTTGCAGCAGCTGAGCACCACTCTCTCCACGAGCGGCTCTTTCAGAGATCTCTTGCAGCTTTATCCCTGACTTCTTGGCTGCAGGGTCAGGACTGCCCTAGATCGTGCAAGGCATTCTCAGAGGGCAGGCGTCAGGCCCGCTGGGGTAGCGTCCCGCCCCGCTGACGCCTGGCTCTTTGAGCCTCCGTTTCGGCCCAGGACGGCGGCTACGAAGGAGGAAGGACAAGAAAGGACTTGCGAATGGGGCGCCAGCTCCGTGCTCAGCGGCAGGCACTCAGGGGCGACAGGTTTTGGGCGTCAGTCTTCCTCCACGAACTTCCCTTGCACCAGCCGCCGGACCACATGCCCCGCTGGGTCATGATTTAGTGGCAGCCTCAAAACCAGATACTTTCCTTGCACCTTATTAAGTTTGTTGTATTTGTTTGGGCATATATGTATTTATGTGTGTAATCTCTACACCGGATATGGGGCTTGAACTCACGTCACGACCCCTAGATCGATGGCAGCCTCCTCGGACTCAACCAGCCAGGCGTCCGGATACTTTCCTCCACGTTCATTCATTCTTTTTTTTTATTTTTTTTAATTTTTTAAAATTTTTTATTTTTTAAAATCTTTTTATTTATTTCTAGGAGAGAGAGAAAGACTGTGAGCAGGGGAGGGTCAGAGAGAGGGAGTCACAGACTGAAACAGGCTCCAGGCTCCGAGCTGGCAGTCAGCATAGAGCCCGACGCGGGGCTCGAACCCACGAACCGCGAGATCACGACCTAAGCGAAAGTCGGACGCTTAGCCGACTAAGCCACCCAGGCGCCCCCACTTTCATTCATTCTAAGAATAAAGACCTAGTCTCTGCGGACGAGGTTCTTAACCCGGGGTTCGCGGACTCCACTTCAGAGGATCTCTAATTTGCCGAATGGTGCCCAAATGCTGACAGCAAGGGCCCGCGTGCATTTTGCCGGAAGGACCTGCGTCAGGTGGTCAGGAGGGTTCCGATCCCAAAAGGTTTAGGAATCAAGCCTTAGACGTTTCCTCTCCGCAGACCAAGACCGCAGCTTCAAGCCTCATTTCAATCCCAGTCCTCGGTGGCCGGTGCAAGAGGACTCCACGCCCCTCAGATCTTCTACAGCTCGCGCCCCCTGCCCACCCCTTTAGGGCAGACCCGCCCCCGAACCCGCCCATTCCCCCCCCTCGCGCTCAGAGCGGGGCGTCTCTACTGCGCATGCTCAGTACTAAGAACCTGGTTGGTCTCTTTGGCGGAAGCGTGTGTGTTTTTCCCAGGGTGTCCCGCGCTGCTGTCATGGCCGCGTCCGTGTGCATCTGTCTGCACATGGAGTTCTAAGGCTGCGGGTGTATTCACAGGAACTGTCACCACTGGATTTCGGCGTCTTTGTACCTTCCTTCTTTCACCTTCTTCAGTTGACTCCTGTGTGACCCTCGTAGGAACCTGTTTGCGCTGCAGGGGCGTCCAGGGACATGTGGGTACCGGAGCTGGCAGTGTTGAGGGGCTTCTCCACCGAGGCTGAGCGGCAGCAATGGAAGCAGGAGGGAGTAGACGAATCAGGTGAGAAAGGCGAACCTGCCAGGAACTTCGGGCAGCGTGTGGACTGTGAGGAGAAAGAGTGGCGGCGGCTGGGTTCTCAGTCTTCCTTGTTTGTTTTGTTTTTTTGCCCAAATCTAGTTGATTTCTGAAGGCTTTGGATTGTGGCATCCTTGATGTAGTGGGTGGGGTCCTTGGGCTCTGTGCTTGTCTTTACCCTACACTTCTCACTGCCTAGGTTCAGTGATGACAACGATGGCGATGTCAGCTACTTTTTTTTTTTATGTTTTATTTATTTTTGAGAGAGAGAGAGAAAGACACACACACACACACACACACACACACACACAATGCAAGCGGGGGAGGGTCAGAGAGAGAGACAGACACAGAATCCGAAGAGAGGTTCCAGGCTCTGAGCTAGCTGTCAGCACAGAGCCTGATGCGGGGCTTGAACCCACAAACTGCAAGATCATGACCTGAGCTGAAGCCGGACGCTTAACCGACTGAGCCACCCAGGTGCCCCTGTCAGCTACTTTTCTAAGTCCTTAACTTTCATTCAGTCATTTAATCCTTGTACTAGACATGTAATGTAGATACTACGTTTAAAAGCTTTTGCTGTTTAAATAATTTATTCAAGGTTCCACTTCTGAGAAACAAAAGCTGAAACGAGGCAGCAAAGATGTAATTCTTGTGAACGGTGCACATTTACCGGAGAGGTAGGGTTAAAAGGCATATTTACTAGTGATAGATGTAGGATATAGGCACATCTGCTTGTGGGATTTAGGGTGGATCCAGAAGAGAAATAACAATTTAGGACAGTATATAAGTGGTGTGTACGCAGTAGGCACTTCAGGAGAAAGGTAGTTTTTGAAGTCTGGTGACCTGGAAAGTTTCAGGGAAGAAGTCAGGCTTGAGCTGAATTTTGATTGAAGGATAAGACAGGTGGAGAAGAGCTTAGCAGGAGAAATCACAGGGATGTTCATGGGATGTTAGGGGAATAACGAGTGAACCAGCTGTTCCTCATGGAGTATAGTGTGGGCAGGAGGAGCCAGGTTATGAAAGGTTAGACCCCTGTTTATGGAAACTTTTCTCTGAGTAGGAATCTTTGAATTCCCAACAGAAGGGTGATAATACAGTAAAACCTTGGATTGCAAGTAACTAGTTCTGCGAGTGTTCCCGCAAGATGAGTAAACATTTCTAATCCATTTTAACTTGATGAATGAACGATGTCATTGTGTCACCTAATGCCACGTGATCACAACTGAGCCAATGGTTCTTGACATTTGCTTTGATATACAAGTGCTTTGGATTACAAGCATGTTTCCAGAACGAATTATGCTCCCAAACCAAGGTTTTACTGTACTTACTAAGGAGGAATACTATTCCTGGGTCCAGCTTCTACCTTGCTTCTCATCGTACGGATGAACTGCAAATTGTAGAAGAGGTGATGTTTGCAGAATGATGGCAATTTGTTCAGTGCTTTGTGATCAATGTATAGTAAGCATTCTAAGGTTATACTTTTTTTTTTTGCGTACTAAAATGGTAGATTTGCCTAATGGTGTCATCATTTACAATTTGAAAAAAATGTTTCTTTTGGACTATGGGACCAATTTTTTATATTGCAGAGAGTGGATCTTTCTTACAATTGCTGCTAGAAGGGAACTATGAGGCCATATTCTTAAATTCGTTGACTCAGAATATTTTTAACTCAACCACGATGACTGAAGAAAAGATTGACAGCTACCTTGAGAAGCAGATAGTAACATTCCTGGATTACTCAACAGATTTGGACACAGCTGAAAGGTAGAATTTTATTTGAAATTTTCATAGAGAAACAGACTGAGTACATTTACTAGGGTCTTGACAGTGTAAGACATTGATTTTACTAGTTGTTGGAAAACCTGTGCTGTCCAATATGGCAGCCTGCTAGTCACATGTGGTTGTTTAGTACTTGACATAGGGAGCGCAACTGAGGGACAGAGTTTTAAATTTCATTTAATTGTAATTAATTTAAATTTAAAAGAGCCTTATGTAGGCACAAGACATTGAGGCATAACTTGTTCAGGCTTCAGAAATTTTGTTTTGTAATACTTGGATTATCTCATTAAGTGTTGGTTAATATTTTACATTTTTCTTAAGAAAACTGAAATGGAATTGGTTGTGGTTACACAGCAGTTCATATTTGTTTCTTTATTCCTCCATATAGACAACAACTGATATTTCTCATCGGTGTAAGCAGTTTGCAACTTTTTGTTCAGAGTAACTGGACGGGGCCTCTCGTTGATTTACAACCTCAGGATTTTTTGCCATCCACTTTGTTCCAGCAATTCAGTGAGGTAGGCTTCTTGGAGATGTCATATGTAGTTACTATTGTGGTATTTTGTTTCTTTAGGAACTAGTCTTTATAACCTGGACTTAATAGCAGGTAGGAAAAGACATGACTGTGTAGCTTGTACAAAGCCTGCTAAGAATGCTTGTACATTGGTCAGATTTTCAGGTATTTCCAGAAGTTCCATCGTCAGTCTCAGACTCCTTGTGGAACTCTCCCCATTTATAGAGCACTCTTAGTTGCTCTTTTTATTAAAGCCCAGGCACCAGCACCAGTAGCCCAGGTGCAGATATTACCACAGTTAAATAAGGATCTTTTTTGGCAAAGCAGCAAAACTGGAAATCTGTGTAATTTTGTTGCAGGTAAGTTGTGCTGCTGTGCTTATGAATGGATCCCATGAGTGGTTTCCTTTATATTACAGATACTTTTTAATTTTTATTTATTTTTTAATTTTTTTAATGTTTATTTTATTTTTTTTATTTTTGAGAGAGAGACAGAGAGACAGAACATGAGCAGGGGAGGAGCAGAGAGAGAGGGAGACAGAATCTGAAGCAGGCTCCAGGCTCTGTGCTGACGTGGGGCTCAACTCACGAACTATGAGATCATGATCTGAGCCAAAGTCAGACGCTTAACCAACTGAGCCACCCAGGCACCCTTACAGATACTTTTTTAAAGTGCGTGGCACAGAGGTGCTCCATGGTGATAACAATTATTATCCATATATAAAGACAATATTACTGATTGGCATCAGCATGTTATCAGAACATGCAGTTCAATTCCGCAGTGATTTTTCAGCACATATGCATGGAGCTTAGTGAGTATGACATGCTCTCTAAGTGAAGTGTGGTGACTGTGATTTATCTAGCCGCCTCAAGATCTAGAAAAAGGGCTCCTTAGCATCCAGAACCTATGCAGCAAAAGTGACCTATTATCTGTTAGCTAGTTTCTCAGAATTAGAAGTAGCAAATGAAAAGGGAATGGAGTTATTAGAGATAAGTGTTAATAACCTGATAGTAGAGGGGCACCTGGCTGGCTCAGTTAGTGGAGTGTGTGACTCTTGATCTCGGGGTCATGAGTTTGAGCCCCATGTTGGGCATAGAGCTTACTTAAAAAAAATAAAATATATTAAAACATATCTGATGGTGGTGTGGAAAGAGAAGTACAAAAGTGGCCACAATCTGACAGCCACGGTAATTAGCGCTGTACGTGTGAGTGTAGTGAGTCACTATATTAGGTTGCAGTAGCGTAATTGAAATTCATAATCCTGGTCTTAAATCATTACTGAAAGGTTAAAGGATCTGCTGTATCTTATATCCAAGAAGGGAATTTTTTTTTAAGTAGGCTCCATGCTCAATATGGGGCTTGAACTCATGACCCTGAGATCAAGAGTCAGATGCTCTAAACTGACTTACCCAGGCAACTCTCTAAGAAGGGAATTTAATCTGCACTTTTCAAAGGTTTTCATCCAAAGGGATTAAACTAAAATCCCAAAGATTATGTGACTTTAAGAGATCTGCTTCACTTTTCTAGAACTTGGCTATTTATTTAAGAAAAAAGATTTTTTAATGTTTTTATTTATTTCTGAGAGAGAGACTGCATGAGCAGGGGAGGGTCAGAGAGAGAGGCAGATAGAGAGAGAAAGGGAGATGCAGAATCTGAACAGGCTCCAGGCTCTGAGCTAGCTGTCAGCACAGAGCCTTACGCGGCGCTCGAACCCACGAACAGTGAGATCATGACCTGAGCTGAAGTTGGATGCTCAACCAACAGCCATCCAGGCGCCCCAGAACTTTGCTATTTATATGGAACAACTCCCTCCCTCCCTTACTATGTATGAAATAGTTTCTGCCTCTTCACTCCTGTGGTGTAGGTTAAAAATTCACCATAGTCCTAAGTGTTTGCTGAGCATGGATATGTGGGGTGAGTGGGGCTTAATTCACATGTGTTCTATCAGTGTGAGGTGTTCTAGAGATAAGAAGATGGAGGCTCCCGGTGGTGAAGGAAACTTGTCAGAGGTCTTATAGCTGGGCAGTTGGAAGCCACATTTTCTGGGTCCAAATCTAGTTCTCTTTCTGCTCTACCCGCGTAGGAGCACCTGTAAAGTCAGGTAACAGCTCAAGGCAGTACAGACGTGGGTTACATGAGAGGCTTGGACTGTAAGAATATGAAATTAACCAAAGCAACCAGTATTGGCAGTGGGTGTGGCAGACAGTTTAGCTGGGAGTGGAGCGTGAGTTGAACCTGAAGGGTGACGAGGACGTGGACAGGTGGAGAAGAGGAGGGAATGCCGTCTGGGTGTGGCCATGTGAGCAGGTCAGAGGGGAGGAGAGCACGGTGTTTGTAGGGACAGGATGCTTTGAGCCTCTGATGAGACTCATGGGATTCAGGCCAGACTGTAGGAAACCTTGAGATTTTGACTTTAGTTTTTTTTTTTTTTTTGTGGAGCTACCTCATACATTCAAGAAAGCATATAAAGTGTATGCACTTTGTTCCCAGCACCCAGCCAGAGAAACATTAGCAGCATTGTAGAATAGAGCTTCCCTTCCCGACTGCTGTTCCCCGGATGTTGAGCCCCTGTACCATTGCAGTGTCTGTATGCAGGGGCCTGGGCTGGGTTGGGGGGTTGGCCTTTGAACTGGTCTCCTCTTGTTAGCAGTGTTTGCCAGGGCCCTGCTGTGCTCTACTAATAATAGCATCTTGTGTATATGCTGCGCCTTTGAAAAGGTAGGAAAGTGGGGTGCCTGGGTGGCTCAGTTGGTTAAGCGACCGACTTCGGCTCAGGTCATGATCTCACGGTTCGTGGGTTTGAGCCCCGTGTCAGGCTCTGCGCTGACAACTAGCTCAGAGCCTGGAGCCTGTTTCAGATTCTGTGTCTCCCTCTCTCTCTGACCCTCCCCTCCTCATTCTGTATCTCTCTCTCTCTCTCTCAGAAATAAATAAATAAATAGAAAAGGTAGGGAAGTACTGACCCAGAAGGTCCCCCGTGCTTCCGAAGTTCCCCTGTATGCTTCCTGCTGGCAAACTGACCCCCCTTCTGATTTTGTGTTAATCAGTCAGTTACTTTTCTTAATAGTTTTAGCACCTATGTAACTCTAGGAAACATACCGTTTAATTTTGCCAGTGTTTGAACTTTTATAAATGACACAAACCGTATGTCTTCTATGACTTGTTTGGCTCAGTGATATATTTTTGAAATTATACCATTATTCACTTTTACTGTTGTATAGTATTCCAGTTGTATGACTAGACCAGGATTTATATGTCTGTTCTACTCTTGGACATATGGTATGTTTCCTTCACCACCACCACCCCCCCCCCCCAACTATATTACATACACTGCTATTAGGAACATATCTTCTGGTAATGATTTGCAAGAATTTCAAAGCACAGCATACTGAAGAAATGACAGTGTTTGTTTGATGCAGTGTGTTAAATGGAGGAGGCCCTTGGGCTTTATTTAGGCACCCTGAGGGCTGAGGAGATGATCTTTAACACACCTGTAAACTCATCCCAGCAGGGAGTTGGGAAGCCTCTCTGTGGTATATATTTCCGTGGGTGGAATCGCTATGCCCTAGAGTATACACATGTTCAACTCTTGGTAATGTCAGATTGTTTTTATTTGTTTATTTGTTTGTATCAGGTAGTTTTTAAAGGAATACTCAAGGGGCCCCCTGGGTAGCTCAGTCTTTTGAACATCTGACTCTTGGTCTTGGTTTAGGTCATGATCTCATGGTTTGGGAGTTCGAGCCCTGCGTCCGGCTCTCCGCTGACAGTTGGGACCTGCTTGGGATTCTCTCTCTCTTTCCCTTTCTTTCTCTCTCCCTCTCCCGCTCTCTCTCTGCCCCTCCTGCGCGTGCTGTCTCTCAAAATAAGTAAACTTAAAAAATATAAAAGAAATACTCAGTTTATACTGTTTACTAGCAATCTGAGAATTTGGAAGGTATGGGAGTTGAAGTTTTTAAACACATGAATATTGTCATTTTCCTGTGCTGATTCATGATTTTTGGCTCTTGGAAGCACTGATGTTTGTGAATATACTTTATGGTCATAGAATGTAGTGACCAAAGCTTAATTCATTTTTCTTGCCCACAGATCTCTTCCTGCCCCTCAGCAAGGTTCAGGGCTATGCTAAGCATTAGCAAGGCTGCAGATACAGGGTCAGGATCCCTTCTAGCCTTCAGACTGGGACCACTACCTTATGGTGGCATGGCCTTGTCATTTTTAACACTGTTTTCTGACCTCTGATGCTAACCAGTCTTAGGAATAGCACTGAAGGTCCATGTCGGAGCAGTGCGTGAGCTGTGCTGATAGCAGAGAGCCTGATGTGGGGCTCAAACTCACAAACTGTGAGATCATGACCTGAGCCGAAGTTGGATGCTTAACTGACTGAGCCACCCAGGTGCCCCTAAACAAGCCTATTTCAAAGTGGCCCATTTCCCGAAACTTCTGGAAACACATTGAGAACTCAGTTGTAATATCACTGTCATATCTCAGGTGTAGGCAGAGGCTGATTTACTTAAGCAGAAGATAGGAAAACATTTCATTTCTCTCATGATGATGCAGGGTAGCGCTGGGAATAAAAATGTATTTATTTATACATTTCCTCATTTATTTATTTTTTGCCTTGTTACTACCATCTCCCGAGAGTTTTGAATTGAAGAGTAGGAGATTTAGTAACCGATCCCTGGCTTTGAGTATCAGAGGTAATGATACCCAGGTGGTATTTCATGGGCTCTCTCTACCTCTTAGTATAATTTTACATTTGTTACCCTACTAAATTACTTCTTTGCTGCTTCTCTTTAGGGATTTCATCTGCAAGAGAATGATCTAAATTTCTGTTAGAATGGTTAGATGTGTTTCTCATTTCAAAGTGATTAGAATACAGGTTATTTTTCTTTTTTTAAATGTCTACATATTTTTGAGAGTGAGCCATCGAGAGTGGGGGAGAACGGGAGAGGGGCAGAGACAGGGAGGCAGAGGGTCTGAAGTGGGCTCTGCGCTGTCAGCGCAGAGCCTGATGCAGGGCTCGAACTCACGAACTGTGAGATTACGACCTGAGCTGAAGTGGGATGTTTAACTGATGGAAGCACCCAGGTGCCCCGCATATTCTTTTCCTTAAAGGCATGTCATATCTTATTGTACTGTACCAGTTTAGTGAGGACTTTGGGAAGTAAGGGTGCTTGTGTCTTTATTTTGATGTCTTTGTAGGACAGAGAACTCGACGAGGCTGCAGCTCCAATCTCGGCCCATTAGGCAGGTTCTCCTCCCAAGTTCTGAAGTGAGTGTATCTGCTGCTGTATTTGGCCCCTCCACGTGGGGGTCTCACAAGACACCTTGCACTCACGGGTCTCTGCCTGAACTCATGGTGAGGGTCTCCCCACATCCGGCCCCCTTCCAGAGTCTGTATCTCAGTAGCGACGCCACTATTAGGTAGTGGTCCCAGTGCAAAGGCTAGAGGCGGTCCTGGCCCCGTGCTGGCATTCTTCCTAAGGCTTTGCAGAGCCCTGGACCTTGCCCAGGGGCAGGAAGAGGTCTGTGGGGAAGGCAGCATGGGGTGCTCCAGAGAACACTGATTTGGGACTTGGAAAACAGGCTGGAATCCCTCTGTTCAGACACTGACTCCTGTGTGATTTTTGACTGCACTCAACATCTGTATCTGCTTCCTTCTTTTTTTTTAAAAATTTTAAAAATGTTTTGTTTATTTCTGAGAGAGAGAGAGAGACAGCGTGAGGAGGAGAGGGTCAGAGAGAGAGGGAGACACAGACTCGGAAACAGGCTCCAGGCTCTGAGCTAGCTGTCAGCACAGAGCCAGATGCGGGGCTCGAATCCACGAACCATGAGATCATGACCTGAGCCGAAGTCGGACACTTAACCGACTGAGCCACCCAGGTCCCCCGTATCTGCTTCCTTCTAAAATTGAGGTAGTTGTAATAACTTCAAAATAGTTTTTTGCCGACGAAGAAGGGAGGACAGCGGATGAACCCACAGCTATTTCTTTCTTGCCAGTATCGAATGCTTCAGCAATATATTGAGCCAGGCACTGGCAATATTTGGATTATTTAATTTAATCCTGACAGGAACTCTATAAGGTGTGGGTTCTATGATTTCATATTGTAGTTAATGATGTTTCAGTTAAAAAAAAAAAATCTAGGGGCGCCTGGGTGGCTCAGTCAGTTAAGCGGTTGAGCTACTGACTTCGGCTCAGGTCATGATCTCACGGTTTGTGAGTTCAGGCCCCACGTCGGGCTCTGTGTAGATAGCTCAGAGCCTGGAGCCTGTTTCAGATTCTGTGTCTCCCTCTCTCTATCTCTCCCCTGCTCATTCTCTCTCTCTCTCTCAAAAAAAAAAAAAAAAAAACTATACCCACAAACTAACAAGAGGCAGAAAAAGGACACTGTCCTGTGTCTGTGACCTTGGAGCTCGTGTTTCTAATGGGGAAGCAGTCTGCTGCCTGTTTTGTGACAGTCGTCAAAACTATACAGCACATGTTTTAGCAAACGCAGGCACCTTGACCAGTACAGAAAATCAGGAGTGGATTTTTCAGATGCATCTCTTTTTTTGCAGCCTTCTGTTCCCACTGGCCCATGGTTTTAGGCCCTTTCAGCATTTGGTACGTAAGACCTAGCTGGCCATTTTGCTTAGGAATTATGGGGCAGACATGCTTTGTAATGACTTTTGCCAGCTAATGCAGCATATGTGAAACGTGTTAATATAAGTACTTAACGTAGGGGTGCTTTTTGCTGAGATGATATTTTGTTGTAAGTAAATCCATAAAGTCATGAAACCTCTTCAGTACTAGCACTTTCTTGACTTCCCCATTCCTCTGAAGTGCCGGCACATAGGTGGCCATCTGTCAGGGCAGCCTGGGTTTATAGGTCTCTGGGGCGTCTGTAATGTTATGATTCTGTCCATTGCCAATTGCTGTGTAATAGTTTAATGCCTTTGTTTCAGAGTTGAATTAACTGGAAAATATGTGTTATTGTAAGACCTATAAAGATTAATATTTTGTTAAATTATGTCATCTTGGCTTACGTATTTTTTTTTTCAGGTCAAAGGACTGGATGCGGTTGTTCTGAATCTGCTTATTCTAGATGGAGAATCAGTCTACAGCCTGACCTCAAAGCCCATACTGCTCTTATTAGCACGAGTTATTCTAGTGAATGTAAGACATAAACTGACAGCCATTCAGGTAAGGGAAGAAAAGACGGCAGGTGGTTCATACCCAGGGTTGGCAGTGTTTTCGTGTGTTTTCTAAGTCTTTTTTAGGTGTATCATTTATTTATTTATTTATTTATTTATTTATTTATTTATTTTTAACAGCTCATTGTCAAGTTGGTTTCCATATAACACCCAGTGCTCATCCCCGCAAGTGCCGCCCTCCTCCATGCCCATCACCCCACTTCTCCTCCTCCCCACCCCCATCAGCCCTCAGTTGTTTCTCATTGCCATGTAGTATTTCATCGTATAGATAAACCACATCCTCTTGACCCATTCGTCAGTTGATGGACACTTAGGCTCTTTCCATGTTTTGGCTATTGTTGAGAGTGCTGCTGTGAACATTGGGGTCCATGTGCCCCTATGCATCAGCACTCCTGTATCCCTTGGGTAAATTCGTAGCAGTGCTATTGCTGGGTCCTAGGGGAGTTCTATTGTTAAATTTTTAGGTGTATCATTTTAAAATCTAATGAAAACAGGGGCGCCTGGGTGGTTTAGTCAGTTGAGCGTCTGACTTTGGCTCTGGTCATAATCTCACGCTGTGTGAGCTTGAGCCCTGCAAAGGGCTCTGTGCTGACAGCTCAGAGCCTGGAGCCTGCTCGGATTCTCTGTCTCCCTCTCTCTCTGCCCACCCCTTTCCACCGCACCCCCTCCCACTTGTGTGCTCTCTCTCTCTCTCTCTCTCAAAAATAAATAAATGAACTTAAAAACATCTGAAGATTAAAATCGAATGAAAATAAAAAAACTTTCTCCTTTTGTGAGATTTATCTAATATAGAATGAGAGTATATTTAAATTATTATATAATCCCTTTAAAAGGATTGTATAGATGTATGGTGCATATATAAATGTTGATTCTCTCGATCTTCAAGGTTTGAAAACATCCTTCATGGTCTTTCATGAATTTCCTGTAGGGATAATGAGCAGTAGGCAGGACTTTAGTACTCTTGCAGTCGATCCTAATTACTGTTTCGTGGCTCACATCCTACCTTGGTTCATTATTGCCGTTGGATTTAGTAGAGCAATTGTTGAGTGTCTTTTGTGTTGTTTCTTTAGGTCACATATACATTAGTGAGAAGACCTGCTCATACTCACAGAAAGCCACGATGCTGTAGGAGTGACAAGAGAGTGAATCCAGGGTATTTCTTACAGGGTAGTTTGTGCAAAACATACTGCTCTGAGAAGGATCTAGACATGGGCAGGACGCGATTTCTTACCTTATTGAGTAGATGGTGGGCAGCGTTAAGCTAGGGATGACCTACGTGAATTCAGTGGACTGTGTTTGCAAAGGAGGTGATACAAAGATTATGCTGGAAGTTCAGAGCAGGGAAGACACTACTGCCCCCCTATGCCCACCGCACCCCCTGCCTCTGGGAGGTTCTTGCTGGAGTTCTCCCAGCTGAGCTGCTGCCTGGAGTGACAAGAGAGATACAGACGAGTCTTTGGAGGGTTAGTGAAGGTCACCGCATGTCCGGAGTGCCTTGTAGCTCCTCAGGCTGCGCTGTGCTCTGAAAGCAGCTGTGGACAGTTTGTAAATGGATGGGTATGTCCGAACCAATCAAGCTTTATTTATGGACACTGAAATTGAAATTTTATATACTTTTCATATGTTGCAAAATATTCTTTTTTCTTTTTTCCAGTGTTTTAAAAATGTTAAAAGTGTACTTAGTTCTTAGGCTGTACAAAAACAGGAGTGGGGTGGATTTGGCCTGCAGACTGTATGTTTGCTGACTCCCGTCCTAATTGTGGCAACTTGAGGATGTGGACTCATGTCACCAGAAATGATAGATCTAAATTTTATGTGAAACCTCCCTGATTTCTAAGTGTTGGCTGAAGATTTTTAAGAGACACAGTATTTCAGTGGGCAAAATGTAGACTTGGGCTGTACTGTTTAAGGGCTTATTTTCCCAGGTATTTCATTTTAGGCAAAGAAGAGGTAAGAAGGCAAGTTTTGCCTCTTTCAGTGACTGTCATGAAAGCCAGAGGGATTGGAATCCCTATACTGGAAGGGGTTTTACTAGGTGGTTTTTAACATGTTAGAGTAGATCTAAGGCCTGTCTTTGTTTAGCCGTGTTAGCTCGAGTAAAAGAATTGTTCTAGAGTTGATCTGAGTGAAATGCTCTCTTGTAGAATGACTAGTATTTGGCTCTGAGGAACGTATCACTGAGTCACGGGGCTGCCAGATGGCATTACTTTCCTAGTAGTGAGACTAGAGTCGTAAATGAGTGAGACAGTTTTAAATTTTGTTGGTGGAAAACTTTCCTCAGCATGTATGTTCAGCATCTTTAAAAAAAAAAAGATATGTGTACTGTCAACTTAGGAGAACAAGTAAATATGTGAACACTGGTTGCAGATGTCATACTTTGTGGGGTTGGAGAGATAAGTTTTCTGAATTTCTTGGCAGGCACAAACAGCTTTCGACTTGGGCTTACGACCCTGTTTTCTTGTTATGCATCACCGTGCGACGATCCCTGTGCGCTGAAAACATGAGTGTTTTTTTCTCGTTGGGTCTTTCATGTCATTTTCTAAATGATGATTTAAAAAGGACTTCTTTGATAAAGATAAAATAGTAAAGAAGTGTCCCCGTACTTATACAAGTTAATTTTAACCTTTTCAAGTTAGCTTTGAATAGGCTTACTCATAAAGAATGTATCAAGTTGTTTATAATGATATTTTTGTGGGACTCTAAGAGAAGGTGGTTTTCCCTGAACCTCAACCTGTGAAGTATATAGACTAGCATTAGTAATATGTAAATGTTGAGGAAAAACAGTCTTGGCTTTGAAGTCAGACTAGAGTTTGTCTGGCTCAGCTGCTTAACAGCCGTGTGACGTTTCGCTAGTTAATTTCTCTGGAATATCAGTTTTCCCTTATTTATAGTTATTTTGAAAATGGACCAAGCTGGCAAGGATTTATTGGGTGACTTTTGAGTACACTTATGCTTCCTGCCTTCTAGAAGGTTATTGACTAGTGTGACTTCCCAATTAGAACATTCTGTAATAAGCGCTAAAATCAGACAGGATCTAGAAACTAGAGCAAGGCTTCAAGTTTCTTTTTTTATTAATGCCTCAGATTTTCTGTTAAGCAATTCTTGGCAAACAGAAAAGGGCACTTTTATTTTCTAGTAGAAAAATAGGTTATGCTTTCATTATTTTTTTCGCACTCCCTCTCACCCCAAATAAAGATTTCGGGTTAAGAGTTAATTTATAGATCTGATTTTTATTTTTAAATAGTCGTTTTTTAAAAAATTATTTATTTATTTATTTTTAGTGTTTATTAATTTTTTGAGAGAAAGAGGGAGATAGAATCTGAAGCAGGCTCCACGCTCCAAGCTATCAGCACAGAGCCTGACGCAGGGTTCGAAACTGTGAGATCATGACCTGAGCTGAAGTCGGCTACCCAATGGACTAAGCCCCCAGGCGCCCCTAGATCTGATTCTTAAAGGTTCAGCATCTGATGTCATAGGTTTTTTTTAAAAGGGCAGTCAGTCTCTTTGACTGGCCATGTCCAAAGAGAGAATCCTAAGCAGGCTCCATCCTTTGTCAGCACAGAACCTGCACCCATGCAGGGCTGGATCCCACAAACTGTGAGGTCATGACCTGGGCCAACATCAGAAGTAGGATGCTTAACCGACTGAGCCACCCAGGTGCCCCAGTAGGTATTGCTTAAAAAAAAAAAAAGGAAAAATTAATTTTTTATACTTTCATGCAGTATATTCAAAGTGGCATAGTTATTATACTTTAGGTGATTCAATGCATGATCATACTTGATATTTTAATGAACCTGTCAAAAATATCTAATACTTCTGACTTGCACACTCACCCATACACTCTTCACACATGCACACATACAGTCATGTGTGCATAGTGGAAGATCCAGAAGATTATAAACCTTTGTCATGGATCTTTCCAGGGGAGGAGAATGGCACTGAAGCAGCAGAAGAGAGACTTTCACTCTTCATGCTTCTGTATTGGCTTTTTGTTGTTTGTTGTTTTCTGTTCGTTTTTTAAAATAAGGATCAGAGTATTTTTATTTTTATTATTTTTTTAATGTTTCTTTTGAGAGAGACACCGAGAGCATGAGTGGGGGAGGGGTAGAGAGAGAGGGAGAGACAGAATTCCACGCGGGCACTGTGGTGTCAGTGCAGAGCCTGACGTGGGGTTCCAACTCACAAACCATGAGATCATGACCTGAGCCAAAGTCAAGAGTCAGATGCCCGATTGACTCAGTTCCCCAGGGGCCCCAGTGATGAAGTGTTTTTGAAATAGTGATCAAGTAAGAATAGCATTACACAATAGAGAAAAACCTGTGTTCTCAGCCATAGTCCAGACAATGTATGAAATGCAGTCTCTATCCTCAAGAATGTTTGGACCAGGTAGAGTTACACAAAACAAGAGCTGCCCAATGTGGTGCTAACTTTTAGGAACTGTGTAGAAGTTCAGAGAAGGGAGAGACCAACGTGTGCCACACTCGTGGGAGAAGGCTTCGTGGAAGGGTCTCACAGGGGGTGGAATTGTCTTAGTTTTGGGGAGTGTTTGAATCCAGGGTATTTCTTACAGGGTAGTTTGTGCAAAATATATTGCTCTGAGGAGGCTCTAGACATGGGCAGGACGTGATTTCTTACCTTATTGAGTAGATGGTGGGCAGCGCTGAAAGCTAGGGATGACCTACGTGAATGCAGTGGACTGTGTTTGCGAAGGAGGTGGTACAAAGAATATGCTAGAAGTTCAGAGCGGGGAAAACACTACTGCCCCCCTACGCCCACCACACCCCCTGCCTCCGGGAGGTTCTTGCTGAAGTTCTCCCGGCTGAATTGCTGCCTGGTTTATGGCGTGGAGGGGGTGCCACGGAGGAGAAGGGTGCTGACAGCAGCAGGGATTTTAAAGGAGGAGATGGTAAGTTCCAAATGGCATCAGGGAGCCCAGCTGCCTTAAAATACAGGCTCTGAGGGAGTGGAGCTGAGGGCTTGTTCTTGCACAAGAGGGAGAAGTGGATTTGGGTATTCTTACTAATGACAGAGCAGTGGGCGGATGAGTTTGTTGAAGAATAAGTTTAATTTCACAAATGTTAAAAAAAATATTCTAAACACTAGTTTTAAGTAATGTAAAAATTGCTTTCCAGAGGGGCCTTTACTTGCAGCTTACCTGGACTTTCTTTCCCTAGAGCTTGCCCTGGTGGACGCTGAGATGTGTGAGTCTGCACCAGCAGTTGCTTGAGGAGCGCTCACTGCAGCTCTTTGCTCTTGCTGGAGACTGCATCCGGGAAGGTATGTAGCCGATTTTGTTTGATGCGGGCACGCAGCTCCCTGCCAAGTTCTCAGCTGACACGTTCCTTTTCCGTTTAGATTTTTAGAGGTAACAGTAACTTCTTGGTTGATGAGGGTTTTTTTTCTCCCATTTATTTCTGGATGTGGAATATCACAAATTATTAGGGTGTCAGGTTATGGAATTTCTTTTCACCTTTCAATTTTAAAAGAAGTCATCACCGTAATTTATATTACCTATTTAGAAAGTGATTCATTTTATGTAGGTCACCATGATTATATCACAAATTGCTTACAAGTATTTTAATTTTTTTCCTGTGCTTTAATCTGAGAAGCCTCTTTGTAAAACTTTCTTTTAGAAAATTCCTTAACTAATGGAGTAAATTGTGCCAAATGACATGCAGAATAGAACATTCTTTATCCTCTGTCTTATCAAGTACATGAAGAAAGCCTTTGTTTTTTTTCCCATTTGGTAGAAAATACATTTTCCTGAGGATGACAATAGGTGGAGAGATGTTTTTACACTTTATATTACTTTTTATTATAAGATGTTATACACACACACAAAAGTGCCAAAAGTATAAATGAAAGTAGAAAGCGCGCACCTCTGTCAGTGCCTCCCACAGCCTCTGCTCTAGAAGCCCTGCACGTTCCCTAGGGAAGCATTTTGAAAAGAGAAGCCTCTTGGGTACCTTGACACTTGGTTTCCCTGGGCTTTTGGAATGATTCTTCTTGGCGAAAGTTGCCAAACAAAGTAAAACAAAACCAGATTCTCTCGTAGTGAAGGAATACTTGAACACAGATGAACTTGGACTTGGTTACAGACTTCAGAGTTACAGAGAAGGGGTTCGACCTTAGGTGTGTCTGATTCCAAAGCCCACAATCCTTTCACCACAGCAAGAGTGTGCATGGCGTGAGTACGTACGCACGTGCATATGTGTGTACAGTACTCCCCCTTCTCCACGGTCTCTACCTCCATGGTTTCGGTTACCTGCAGTCATCTGCGGCCTGGAAGCAGGTCACCCTCCTTCTGACCTGCTGTTAGAAGGTTAGCAGAAGCCTTATGCTACATCACGATGCCTGTACCACGCACCTCACTTCCTCTCATCACGCGGGCATTTTATCATCTCACATCATCTCAGAGAAGGGTGAGCAAAGTAAGATATTTTGAGAGAGAGAAAAGGGTTCAGTACCACTGGATTTCACATATATACTGGGGTCCTGGGACCTGTCCCCATGGATAAGGAGGGCTGCATGGGGGAGGCGGTGGCTTCCATCACCTGGGTGGGTAAGCAGTGATCTGTACTTGGTGGAGTAGCACATTCATGAAGGCATACAGTAACCCTTGACATGTGTGCATGTGTCATTACAGGAAGCTCCTGTGCCTTTCTGGAGTCCTTTTCCTTCAAGGGTACATCTGTGTAGTATAGTAGGGGCGCCTGGGTGGCTCACTTGGTTAAGCGTCCGACTTTGACTCAGGTCATGATCTCACGGTTTGTGGGTTCGATCCCCGCATTGGGCTCTGTGCTGACAGCTAGCTCAGAGCCTGGAGCCTGCTTCAGATTCTGTGTCTCCCTCTCTCTCTGACCCTCCCCTGCTCACGCTGTCTCTCTCTCAGAAATAAATAAAACATTAAAAAAATTAAAAAAACCAAAATAAACAAAAAAAGGATTTTAGGTAATGCAAAGCTGTGCAACAAGCAAGGGCATGTTAGATCAAACTTTGTGTGTGTGTGTGTACAAAAAATATGTATATTTTTAAAATAAATGAATAGGTACACACACACACACACACATATATTCTGCTATGGGATGTAAACCTGACATATGATAGATTAGTTGTTTTATTACAGGTATGGAGTTTACTTTTTTTTAACATTTTATTTATTTCTGAGAGAGAGAGACAGCGTGAAAAGGGGAGGGTCGAGAGAGAGGGAAACACAGTGGAGTTTACTTTTCTATACAATGTTTTTTTTCTATACAATTTCTATACAATGTTTTTGTATATTTCTGTACAGTGTTTTTTCTATACTATACATATATATTTTACATTTGTTTATTTTGGGAGAGAGCGAGCGTGAGCAGGAGAGAGGCAGAGAGGAGGGGACAGAGGCTCCCAAGCCAGCTCTGTGCTGTCAGCAGTGGGACTGACATGGGGCTCGAACTCATGAACCATAAGATCGTGACCTGAGCCAAAATCAGGTGCTCAACTGACTGAGCTTCCCAGGCACCCCTATACCATAGTATTTTTTAAGTAACAGAACTGAGAAACAGACTCTCCCTTTTTTCTACCAATAGTTTTGATTTAATGCTTTTTTTTGGATTATAAAAGATTTTTATGAGCAGATTTAGCCTACTGAACCATCTTTATTTTCACTAAGACTGTAGATTCTATGGATTGGAGCTCCTGGATGCTGTTTTTTTTGTATGCTTGTTTTTTGTTTTGTTTTTTTTT
Organism: Hyaena hyaena; assembly: GCF_003009895.1. Classification (NCBI taxonomy): domain Eukaryota; kingdom Metazoa; phylum Chordata; class Mammalia; order Carnivora; family Hyaenidae; genus Hyaena; species Hyaena hyaena. The sequence goes on from NW_024080998.1 coordinate 865,521, forward strand.
TAAACTTCTTTCTGCTTGGCATAGTGGCTGGAAAATAATAAATATTTAGTACCTATGTTGAATACACAACAGCTAAGGTTTATTGAGGCCTTTCTACTTGTACTTTTTTTTTTTTAAAGATAAGGCTTTTTTTTTTTTAATGTTATATTTATTTCTGAGAGAGAGACAGTGTGAGCAGAGGAGGGTCAGAGAGAGATGGAGACACAGAATCCGAAACAGGCTCCAGGCTCTGAGCTGGCAGTCAGCACAGAGCCCGACGCGGGGCTCGAACCCACGAACCGCAAGATCATGACCTGAGCTGAAGTCGGATGCTTAACCAACTGAACCACCCAGGTGCCCCTCTACTTGTACTTTTAAGGAAGAAGTTTGAGAACTCCTCTTTTCTCCATCTCAGTAGCAACTTTTATCTGACTTCTGTACAAGAGTTTTTCACAAAGTGGAATATTATAGGGGCACCCTGGTAGGTCAGTCGGTTAAACATCTGATTCTTGAACCCATCTCAGGTCTTGATGGCAGGGTTGTGAATTCAAGCCCCATGTTGGGCTCCAAGTTGAGTATGGAGCCTACTTAAAAAAAAACAAAACTGGACTATTACAGCAGTTAGGAGAAAAATTGATCCTACCCAGATGCCATATGGACTCTGAATCTCTCCTAATAGCATTGCCTAAGGGTGGAGTTCTCTTCAGAATGAACTACAAAGTGAACTCTGGAGAAAATGAAGACCTGACGCCCCATTTAGCAGATGTGTTTTCCTCTGTATTCACTAAAATGGAAACTGTGTAGACTGAGTCTCCCCCATTCATGCCATTGCCTATTTTTAAAAAAATTTTTTAAGTGTTTTTTATTTATTTCTGAGAGAGAGAGAGAGAGACAGCATGAGCAGGGGAGGGTCAGAGAGCGAGGGAGTCACAGACTGAAACAGGCTCCAGGCTCTGAGCTGGCAGTCAGCACTGAGCCCGACGCAGGGCTCGAACCCACGAACCGTGAGATCATGACCTGAGCCGAAGTAGGACGCTCAACCGACTGAGCCACCCAGGTGGCTCAACCATTGCCTATTTTTGAAATGACGTGAGACATACTCCATAAATGAACGTAGTGCAAAGGAGGAAGGAGAGTGGGGATGAGCTTCTAACTTATGAAATTGGGTAAAGTTTTGAAAGGCAAGGATGACTTGAACATCATTGATAGTAATGGGGAGAAGAAGTTGCCTTTTCCAGAGGATAGTAAAAGTGTTTGAAGTAAGATTGCATCAGGATTCAGCCCACTGTTTAATTTTGTAGAAAGGTAATTACATTATACTATTTAGGATATCATAAAGTTTCCTATGCTTCATTATACTTTTATGGAAAATTGGTAAGTGAACCAAAAAGATGTCACTGGGAGTTGTTTTTTCTTTTTATAGAAATCAAATTTGATGCACTTGTTATAGCAAAAGTCACATTTCTTCCCCTATTCCCATATTATATAAATTTGCATTTATGGCTACATTTTTTACCACAGCTCAGTGACTAATGTTTATAATTATTATTTCTTAAAAAATTTTTTTTAAATGTTTTATTTTATTTTTTGAGGGACAGAAAGAGACAGAGCACAAGCAGGGGAGAGGCAGAGATAGGGAGACACAGAATCCAAAGCAGGCTCCAGGATCTGAGCTGTCAGCACAGAGCCTGATGCAGGGCCCGAACCCATGGATGTGAGATCATGACTTGAGCCGAAGTGGGACACTCAACCAATTAAGCGACCTAGCTGTCCCTATAATTATTTATTATTAAGAAAAGAAAAAATAACATTCCTTAAGTGCCATTTTATTTTATTTTTATTTTTTTATTTGAGAGAGAGAGAGCAAGTGGGGGAGAGGATCAGAGGGAGAGATTGAGAATCTTAAGCAGGCTTCATGCTCAGTGTAGAGTCCGATGCAGGGCTTGATCCCACGACCCTGGGATCATGACCTGAGCTGAAATCGAGTTGAATGCTCAACCGACTGAGCCACCCAGGCCTCCTCCTCCCCCTTATGTGCCGTTTTAAAAAGGAAGGACCATATGGTATGTTTTAGAGAGAATTCTGTTCTATGGGGTAGAATTAAGTTTCCAGACAGAAAGGGTTAACTAAGATATGGAAAATATGACTTGTAAGTGACTCATTCCCCAAGGGGTCTTGATTCCTTTCTGCAATATATTTCAGCATATCATTTACTTTGCCTTACAAGTTAGCATTTTTTATGTTGCTGCTCTAGGCTGATCAACGACATTTTTCATTTTATCTAGTCATAAATTGGTCCATTTTGGCTATGTTTAAGTAGGTCTGCAGATAGTCTTAAACTGCAACATTTCATAAACAATTTTATTTAAAAAAATGTTTTGTTCTGGGATTTCACCCAAATGTTGACCAGGCAGTCGGTTAGAACTGAAATATTGCTCAGTGTCCAGAGAAGGATATTATATTTGAAATGTTGCCCTTGAAGGATCATCAGAAAGTTGGCAGGCTTTTTTTCAGTCCATGAAACATAAGTAAGGATTTCACGAATAATTGTGATCTTATATTTTTGTCCAGGAATGTGACATCAGCACAGTATACTGGAATAGAGCCCATCACACGGTCCGCAGAACTTTGCTGGACTGATCACATCTATGAAATGAGTAAGAGTCTTGCAAAGTATGCCCTGCAGGGTGATCTAGGCACTCTTCATGATGTCACACCAGTGAAACCATGATTCTCTGAAAGATGGCTTAGATGCACACACAACCATTTATTGTGGGAGCTCATACCGGAAATGCATTCAGTATAGTGCATCAGATGTAATATTGTAATTTAGCTGTTTGAAAATGAGCTTATGAAGTTAGTTAGTGTCTAAGAGAAAACAGGTTGAAATGCTTTGTCCAAGAGTTCTACTATAACATTTACAGACAACTCTGTGACTCTAGGGTTAGATTGTTTCCTCATCAAAAGAGCTGATCAAGAGATTAGTCTCTTGGTCACCAAGAGTGCACTGATTTAACAAACAAATGATGCCTTGGAATGAGTGTTATTAAGTATACTAAACTTATTAATTATAATTATCCCTAGGAATTTCATTTTATTTTATTTTATTTTATTTTTTTTTTAAATTTTTTTTTTTTTATGTTTTATTTATTTCTAGGAGAGAGAGAGAGACAGCGTGAACAGGGGAGGGTCAGAGAGAGGGAGTCACAGACTGAAACAGGCTCCAGGCTCTGAGCTGGCAGTCAGCACAGAGCCCGACGCGGGGCTCGAACCCACGAACCGCGAGATCATGACCTAAGCGAAAGTCGGACGCTCAACCGACTAAGCCACCCAGGCGCCCCTAGGAATTTCATTTTAACATAGCATTAAAATAATCTTATAAGAAGAGATTTTTGACTTTAGCATACCTTTTAAATGTATTGGTTGACGTTTGTATCCAGAAGGTCATGAATATTCATTTCCATGGAGAACCTATTGATTTATTAAAATAATAAATATATGTCTACTGAGTTGACATGTTCTTCTCTTTACTTAAACTTTGAGTCATCCAAAGCACAAAACTGTGTGTTCATAATTGACTCATTGTTTTCCATAATACTGTGGGTCTAGCCAGTTTTTAAATCTTATCAGTTCTTCCCCTAAGGATCCCATGTACATCCATTCCTACCACTCTTATCCTAGGCCATGTCTGAAATCTTTAGTTTGGAAAGGACCTTTAGAGATTATTTTGTTGAGATAACTAACTCATTTGACAAAGTTTGACTTGTGACTCACGTTGCGCAATAGCCAGACCTATGATGTAGAGTTTGTAACTCCAAGTCCCATCCACTCTTCTTTCCATTACATTTCTGCACCTGGTCAGTAGGGGAGAATTCTAGTATCTAATAATGCTAATGCAGCTAACATTCCTACAGTGCTAGCACTGTTCTGAGTCTTTAAGTATATGCACTAGTTTATTCCTCACAACAACTGTTGTTCTATGAAATAGAACTGTTGTTCTATGAAATAGAACTGAAGACTGAAGAGTTGACAGAGGATGGTAGGGCAGTGGATATGGTGTGCTTTTTTTCTTAAATAGCTTTTTTGAAGTATAATTAACCTCCAGTATTTACTCATTTTAAAGTGTGTGATGACATTTTATATATGTGTACACCTGTGAAATTATCACAATCAAGACAATTAACAGAACATGCTGTTTTAAGATCTGGCTTTTAGATTCTCCTCTGTCACTTAGACAACTCATCTGACTTCCGAACCAAGAATTCTTTCCATGTAAACTGCTCTTTGAATCCTTCCCAGGTGTAAAATAATGTGATTCTTCTTAGGCCAGCTTTCCGCTCATCCTGATGCTGGAATCCATTGGAAGATTGTAGCCAAAAGAGTTATTTCCTCTTTCCTCGGGCACTTTGCGAAATTACTTTGAGAGAGAATGCATTCCGTTGTTAGGATCCATAATTGCTGCAAAGTGCGTCCTTTTACTAATTAAAAGCATCTGTGATTTTGTCACTTGTAACTGCTGGCCAGAGCTGTGCTATCTGATACAGCAGCCACTAACTATTTGTGACTATTTAAATTTAAATAAGTAAATGAAATGACATAAAAAATTCAGTTCTTCAGTTTCACTAGCCACATTGGGAGTGCTCAGAAGCCACATGTAGCTCCTGTTTTGGACACTGCTGCTGAGAATATTTACATTGTCAGGGAAAGTTTTGGACAGGACTGCTATTGAGCAACAGACAATGACAGGATAGGTCTGTCCTTTCTATATGATCAGCCCCCAGTTACTTAAGGCTTCTGTCACTATCATTTCACATTTGAAGGGTTACCCCTGACTTGTAGGCTCTTTCTTGGCCTTCTACATTAGTACCAGATTGGTTTTCCTAAATACCATGTACATCATGTCACTTGTTTTTGACTAGAAAAGTCTTTAAATATTCCAGGTTTTATCTTTGATTTTGTATTTTCTACTGAGTGTGATATTTCATACCAGTTGGTTTTAAAATGCTTGCTGTGTGTCAGTCACTGTGCTGGGTGCTAGGGATATTGATTAACTTAGTGGGACAGGGGCAAAAATATGAGTAGGAAAAAAAGGCATAAAGGTGGAGGAGTAAAGGAAGGAATGTGGTTAATCTAAACCTGAGAGATCAGAGAAGACTTCACAAAGTGCCTTATGCTTGAACCGATTCTTGAAGAATTGAGTAAGACTTTATTAGGGGAAGTTGGAAAGAGCATATAACATGTACCAAGAGAACTACAGGGACTTGAAACATCCTTGTGGATTTGGGAATTCCAGTAGTTTGGAATGGCTGGAGCAGAGTGTGAGGGTGGCTTGTGTGTCAGGTGATGAGGTTGAACAGGTAGGCAGGAGCTAGGTCCTTAGGATATTGGATTCCATCTTGTTGGCAGCCACCAAAGGGTTTTTAAATATTTGTGCACTCCTAAGATACTTACTAAGGGCCGTCTATAGGTGGTATGTAGAGCAGTGAACAAGACCCACGTGGACCCCTCTTTTGAGAGCCTTTCGGTCTAGAAGTGAATTGTAGCCAAATTTCTACCTGTCTTTCCAGCCCCGCCCTTCTGAAAAGTTTTGTTCAACTATCCCAGGCTTAGTGATGTGCCCTCTTGGGTATTTATGATCAGTACCACACAATTCGACTTCACAGTAACTGGAAATACTAAATAATTGTTACGTGTCTTCTCTTCCTAGTTCTCCTTTCCCTCATCTCTTGTTAGGGAAGGTCAGGGCTTAAACCTTGCTGTAGGACCTAGTGTACTTCTAAGCATATATAATAGTTTGGTAGATGTTTATTAACAGTCATAGGATGAAAGAGAGGGAGATTGTTGGGGACGGGAGAGAGGCAGGAGAAGGATTGACACTGGAGGAGCAGCAGTAGGAAGTAAGCTTGAGAAATATAGAGATCAGGGAGAAAAGGATTTTTTTAGAGGAAATGAGTTGGAGTTGGCTAGTGCTTTCCTGTTCAGACATGATGTCACAAATGTGTAAAGGCTGGCTTACAGTTATAAATTCTTCGGATAAATTTTTTTCCCCTTGTCCCAGTGCCATTTTTCTTTTTAAAAATTTTTTAATGTTTTGTTTATTTCTGAAAGAGAGAGAGAGAGAGAGAGAGAGAGACAGTGTGAGCAGGGGAGGCTCAGAGAGAGACGGAGACACAGAATCCGAAACAGGCTCCAGGCTCTGAGCTCGCTATCAACACAGAGCCCAAAACGGGGCTCGAACCCATGAACTGTGAGATCATGACCTGAGCCAAAGTCAGACACTTAACTGACTGAGCCACCCAGGCGGTTTCCAGTGCCATTTTTCTTGCCAACCTCTTCTGTATGACAGACTTACCTCCTTTACTAACCTTTCAAGTAAAGACACAGTTCTTTGGGTCTCAACTTTGAATGGAGTCTCCTGCTGGGTCAACTACTTTGGGTGGGTCCAGGCCTCATCTTTTGTCTTCCGTGTTCCTTGCAGCCATAAAAATGGAATTCTAGGATCCCAAGGTTTGGTAGTTAGCTTCAGGTCAGAATACGGCTCCAGGGTTTGCTTAATTCCTGAAGTTCAGTTTTCATCCACTTTTTGTTCTTTTGAGGATTCCTTACTTTGTTCTCAGCACAACTGTCTCAGACATCTTGCTTATTTATTTTTGTTTGTTTGTTGATTTGTTTATTTGTTTACTCTGACACATTATTCACTTGATTGAAAGCTTTATGGTACATAGTGTGTTTACTATAGTTGACCTTGCCTTTGTTCACACTGACCCCAGTGAGCGATATTTGGGCTTTCTGTGCTTGAGACTTTGCTCAGTCACTGCTGTTGCCATTGGTTTGTTTTCTCTCAGGACCAAGGTGGGTAACTTTTTATAACATCTTATTTTTAATTCCTTCTCTGGCAGTTCTCTCCTGGGTTTTTAGCTTGTGTAGTTATACCTATGATAGAACCAGCATCCTAAAGTCCCCAAGATAAATCCTCCTACACCAACATCACATGATCTCCTAAATTTACTAGTTAACAACAGATGTCCAAGGCCAGCCACAACAGATCCTCATGAGCCATCCATATAATATTGAGTCCCACGCCTAGGGATTGTTTTCGGCATCTAAAATTCCTCAGATCTTGAAGAGCTTCCCTGTGGCGGGTTCGCTGGGCTCTGGACATATAGCTATGAGTTCTGGTGTATGACTGTGGCCCTGCCTGGCCCACACTGTATATTAAACTTTTTAAGTTTAGACTTTACATCCAGCTTTTTAATGGTGTTTTTATTGGGAAAGTAATTGGTCGTGCTGTTGGAATTTAAAGATTAAACTAATTCTTAAAAAACAAACAAAACAAACAAAAAAAACCCCATGGCTTATCTTCCGATTTTTATTTGTCTTTGACCCATGAACATATGAGATACAGAAGAAGTAGAAGATGAAAGCCAATTACACTAATATCCACATGAATACATACAAGTAGGTAGGTAGGTAGGAGGGGAGACAGATACAGACAACCAGCTTTGGGCATTTACGTGACTTAATTCTGTGTTATTAGGACAGTTTAAATTTGACAGCCTTCCCTAGACTTATAAGGGCTATCACAACGTCAGAAGTCTACTTATATGCAGAAATGGCCTTTCTGTAGTTACTGAGAGGTTTTTAAAAAGCTTGGCCAAGTTTTACATCCCTTGATATGTTTGCATCCAGAACTTTCAGGGAAAATTATTTTACTGTTGAGAACTAAGGAAAATTGTGTCACTTGTGAACTGTGCAAAGATAATAGGTTATTGTATTTCTGAGAAGAATGACTAGACAGGAATAGTGGGTAGATAAAAGGAAAAGAAAGTTAATAAAAAGCACTAAGAGCATTGAATAACATCAGTTCCAGCTTTCCTTGAGTTTGGATTGTGTGGAAGAAATCTACCGATGGAGTTTCGTTGTGAGAAGTTCATGTTTGGATGACTGTCTTTTAAAGTAAGACATGTTGGGGCGCCTGGGTGGCTCAGTCGGTTAAGCGTCCGACTTCGGCTCAGGTCATGATCTCACGGTTTGTGGGTTTGAGTCCTGCGTTGGGCTCTGTGCTGACAGCCAGCTTGGAGTCTAGAGCCTGTCTTCAGATTCCATGTCTCCCTCTCTCTGACCCTCCTCTGCTCACGCTGTCTCTCTCTCTCTCTCAAAAAAAAAATAAAAAAAATTATTTAAAGTAAGACATGTACATCTCGGCTTACTCTGAGTCCAGAGAATCTCTTTAAAAAGGGCTGACAGTATATAGAAAAACACTTTCTTTTTCAGACTCATTTTAATTTTGGTTCAGAGTAAAATAAAGGATATCTATTCTTAGCTGTAAGTGCTTCAGATAAGCACTAGTCAGATAACTAGGTGATGAAGGAGATTGGGTCATGCAGCATCACCTCTACATCCTTATTCTGCCAACTCCCCCCTCACTCCCATTTTTCCAGTAACTGTGGATTCACATTCTGGCTTTGCCACTTAACAACTGAGGTGACTAGTGAGTAAGCTGTCTGAGTTCAGTTTCTTCCTTCCTTCCTTCTTTCCTTCCTTCCTTCCTTCCTTCCTTCTTTCCTTCCTTCCTTCCTTCCTTCCTTTCTCCCTCCCTCCCTTCCTGAGTGTACACGTGCACGCACATGGGGAAGGGGAAGAGGGAGATAGAAAATCTTAAGCAGGCTCCATGCTCAGCATGGAGCCCAACATGGGACTTGATCCCATGCCCCTGGGATCATGGCCTTAGCCAAAATCAAGTGTTGGATGCTCAACTGACTCAGCCAACTGGGTGCACCTGAGTTTAATTTTTTAATGAATTAATTGGGGATAGTGTCAGCCTCAAAGACATCATTGTGAGAATTATAACACAGTATACACCTAGTACTAGGCTGAATTGGCAGTCAGTATATATCACTTCCCTTTCAGCTTGAATGATAGAAAACTGATTGTCCATCTTTGGACACTGGAAGTGTATTTTCTATTCATTTATTATGCATTAATTCTTTAAAATATTTAAAAAAAATTTTTTTAAAGCTTATTTAAGTAATCTCTACCTCCAACGTGGGGCTGGAACTCACAACCCTGAGATCAAGAGTCACCTGTTCCACTAACTGAGCCAGCCAGATGCCCCTAAAATTCTTTTTTTAATTGAAGTATAATTAAAAACATTATTTTAACATTATTTATGCATTAAATTCTTGTGGACTGCTTTGTGAAATGCTGACCTACCCACTACTGGAAGCCTTTGTGAGGGGCGGTTTGTCAGGAATGTTGTAGAGGTATGGCTCAGGTGACTGGGGACAGCCCTGCACCCTGGTGTGTGTCAGTCAGCCTCTTTATTATATATAATTAATTTTGATAGTCATTTTATTTCAGACACTGTGTTACCAGGTTATTATCCTCCTGTCTCTTCAACTAAGGTATTTAGAGAAATACATCCAAATCTGACTGCTAAGCTAATATTCATTCTGTATTTGGTATTCATACTGTCATCTGTTATCTATGTGTGTCTGTTTCTCCTTTGAAGGGAGAACTTCTACATTCATTCTGAGGGAAACAGTCTGTAAGCTGATCTCTTCATTAGATTTTCTGTGATGTTTATTTGTAGATTCGTTTAACTTTGTATCCTCACCTTGCATTGTCATATTCTTTTATAGCATGAGTAAGACGAGCAGTCTAAAATTAGAGCAGGTGCATGAATTGTATTTCCTAGGGTCGTGCAGAACAAAGGAGGGATGTATGTAATGTCCTTAGCTTTGTCCTTGGAACCTGTGAGTGCTCAGAGAATGCTAGCTGTGAACTATTTTTATATACGTGTTCCTCGTCTTTAAGAGCAGGGACTATGCAATATATATACTTCGCATACTATGGCCTCAGCATTTACTCATGTTACTTAATCATAGATTTTTATTTTCATCATAGTTTTTAATGTTTCACCTTATGTCTTGCAGTAATGAAACTAGAACATCTGTTTGCAGATGATTCCGGTCAGTATTTGGCTATTCAGTTCCATCTGGAATGTGCATATGTATTTTTATATTATTATGAATATGCAAAAGCAAAGGATCAGTTCCACATTGCTAAAGACATCAGCAAATTACAAATTGATTTGACAGGTAAGACTTGTGACTTTTTTGTGGATTATTAATTTATTTTTATGATAAAACTATTACATTGTCAGTTTGGCTGTCTTGTTTGGGTTGTATTTGATTTTTTATGTTCTTTGCTTTATAAAAATAGATTTTAAATATTTTATTTTATTATTTACTTAATTTTAGAGATGGAGATTGCGAGTGTTAGAGGGGCAGAGGGAGAGAGAGAGAGAGGATGAGAATCTTAAGGAGGCTCTATGCTCCATGAAGAGTCTGATGTGGGGCTTGATCTCATGACCTTGAGATCATATGACCTGAGCTGAAACCAAGAATTGGGTGCTTAACTGACTGAAACACCAGGCACCCCAAGATTTTATTTTAAAAATTCATAGTTTTGGGGGCAGCTGGGTGGCTCAGTCAGTTGAGCGTCCGACTTTGGCTCAGGTCCTGATATCATGGTTTGTTGCTTCGAGCCCCATATAGGCCTCTGTGCTGATAACTCAGAGCCTGGAGCCTGCTTCAGATTCTTTGTTTCCTTCTGTCTCTTCCCCTCACCCACATACACTCTGTCTCTCTCTCTCTCTCTCTCAAAAATTAGTAAACATTAAAAAAATTAAGTTTTAGGGGCACTTCAGTGGCTTAGTCAGTTGAGGTCCGACTTCAGCTCATGTCATGATCTCATGGTCCATGAGTTCAAGCCTTGCGTGAGACTGTGCTGATAGCTCAGAGCCTAGAGCCTGCTTCGAGTTCTGGGTCTCCCTCTCTGCCCCTCCCCTGCTTGTACTCTGTCTCTCAAAAAAAAAATTAAAAAATATTTTAAAAATTTATTTTTAGAACAAGTTAGCAATGAAATCTTCTCTTTATTCCTGGAGATTCCTCTACTTTCTAGTCTCATTAGACACATGTTAGTAATGTATAGCAGCCAGGTAGTACCAAATGAACTTTTAAAAAAGTGTGCCTAATGTGGGACTTGAACTCAAGACTCTGAGTTTAAGAAGTGCATGCTCTGCTGCTGAGCCATCCAGGTGCCCCTACAAATGAACTTTTTGACCGTTTGTTTGTGGGTGTGGGTTTCCTAAAGTTCCTCCTAACTCCCAAGCTTGATGTGCCCTCTTTACATTGCCCTTTTTATTGTAAATAACCACCTTCCATCCTCCTTTTTTTGTCTTCCTTAAGAACAGAAATTTTTGACTGTTTTTGATTTTTTTTCAATATCTTAGAACACTAGCATATAGTTGGCACTCAGATGTTTGTTGAGTAAACAAATAAGTTACCGAATTTCTTCAAAAACCTCTCTGTTTCTTCTGAATATCAAATAAGAAACGTTGTTTTTTATGTCCTGCTCTATACCTGGGTTTTCACAATATAATTGGCATTCAGTATTGATGACATTAATGAAGGTCAGACATGGTCAATTCAAGCACAAGTGTTCTACCTGTTAAACCTGAGCTCAGCAGTCCAGGCTCTGGCCACCAGTATGTGAAGGTTGAAGTGATTGAACTTATTTGTCATTTTTGGCTTGCTCTAGATTGTCCCCAGGGTCCATTCTTGCCACCTAAATTCTTTGTTAATTGGGACGCCTGGGTGGCTGAGTAGGTTAAGCATCTGACTTTGGCTCAGGTCATGATCTCGCAGTTTGTGAGTTCAAGCCCCGCATTTGGCTCTGTGCTGACAGCTCAGAGCCTGGATCCTGCTTCAGTTTCTGTTTCTCCCTCTCTCTCCACCTCTCCCTCACTCATGGGCTGACACTTTCTCTGTCTCTGTCTCTCTCTCTCTCAAACATTAAAAAAACAATTCTAGGAGCACTTGGGCAGCTCAGTTGGTTAAGCATCTGACTTCAGCTCAGGCCATGATCTCACAGTTTGTGAGTTCAAGCCCTGTGTCGGGCTCTGTGCTGACAGCTTGGAGCCTGGAGCCTGCTTCTGATTCTGTGTCTCCCTCTCTCTCTGCCCTACTCCCACTTGCGCTCTGTCTCTCTCTCTCTCTGAAAAATGAATAAATGTTAAAATTTTTTTTTCTACGTTTCTTACTGAGCTGGTCTTGTCAATAAAATCCTTTCAAATATATTATGAGTTAAATATGACTTTGTGGCCTGGTCTGGGATCTTAGCCATCTTTTATTACATTGTTTGTATGGGGAAAATTATTAAATATCTAGCTTATAACTTTTGGAACAATGGCCATATGTAAGTTGGAGTCTTGTCTGTATTTCAAAATATAGTCATATATAATATAACTTGTGAGGTTAGTTTCCGAGATTATGTTTTTAAATGTTTTGGCCCTAGGGGACTTTTCTTGGGCTATTTAAAAACTAATGGCACAGTACTCTGTATAGTCACCTATAACTGCTGGTATATTTACTAGCTAGTTCTTCATACTTTTTCCAAGAGTGAAGAACTTAAAAAAATACAAATGTGGTACTCACAAGTATAAAATGAGAATCAGATTATTATTTTTTTCCATATAACTGTAGCTTTTCTATAAAAAAATGAGCTGTGTTAGGCCATCTCAGTAGCTATTTTTGTGTAATGTGTTTAAAGGGTTGATGTATAATTTAGAGCCAGACTCATTGTGGGATAAAATCGAGACTTCTTAGACAAGTCTTTACAGTCAAGGGTCTTTGTAATCTGAAGCTTGCCAGAGAATGGGTATTAGGACTGTTGCTCCTATTAAAGCTATTCTTGTAGCAAGTTATTTCAGATACAAAATGGAAAAAGTGTTGGTGTTAAATGAAGCCAGTTAGAATCATGGAAAGATAGAAAGACTGCAGGATTTAGAACGTGGAGATGCTGACTTTAAGCTCTGGTTCTGAGACGGACAATCCCTGTGATCATAAGCAACTGGCTGCACCTCAGAACCTCTGTTTTTTCATTTGTTATATGAAGATGCTGATCATCCTTCTTCCAATGACATTTCTTTCTTTAAATGTTCATTTATTTTGAGAGAGAGAGAGCACAGGCACACACACGCGAGTGAAGGAGGAGCAGAGGGAGAGGGAGAATCCCAAGCAGGTTCTGTGTTGTCAGCCTAGAGCCTGAAGTGAGACTTGGTCTCACGAACTGTGAGATCATGACCTGTGCCAAAATTAAGAGTCAGATGATTAACTGACTGAGCCAACCAGGGATCCCTATGACAGATTTTTGAGGAAGGAGGTAGTTTGATGCAAAAAGTAAGTATGTGTAATCCAGTGACATAAATCTTGGGTTTGAGTTCTGGCCCCATAGCATATTGGCTTTATAATACTATTTTAACTTTTAGTACTATTATTATTTTTTATCTCTCACCCCTGGCTTTAAAGTAGTTTTAAAATCATCACTGGCCCTCAGGGTTTTTTTAAAATGTGAAATGGAGAAAATACCTTATAAACTTCAAAGCACTCTGAAAATATTACTTTTCATGACTGTATAGTAGATCCGATTGACAAATCAGTAGATGCAATTTAATATGTTTTTTTCAGGTGCTTTGGGAAAGAGAACACGGTTCCAGGAAAATTATGTGGCACAACTTATTCTAGATGTAAGAAAGAAAGGGGATGTCTTTTCACACTGTGAATTCAGTCCAGCACCCACTCCTCAGGAACATTTAACCAAGGTGAGTAGGATCAAAAGTTACTTGAATTGACGTCCAAATCTGCCAGTGTCAGTAGGTGAGTTTTGTAGAAACACTGAATGGGGTGGGGAGAGGCTTCATTTTATCCCTTTTTGAGCTTTTTCAGGGTGGCTGAGAGTTTAAAAAAACAAACAAACCCGTGGTTAAGCCTTTTTTACCCTTATAAAGACATAACGTGTTATTTTTTTCTTAGACCTCGGTAATAGGAATTAGCAATGCAGTAAGTGTGTATTAACCTCCTTGAAAGAATTTAAAGGACAGACTGAGTAGAGCCAAATTTTTCTAGCTGCTACCATGCTTGTTGTCTTAACTTTTACCTTCTGTAGATATTTTTAAATATTAAGAGACTTGAAATTTCTTAGGCTTCCTCTTTAAAATATATAAACAGACGATAGGAATTCCTTTTTACCAGTGTTCTGATTCTTTGTTACTCTGTTATTACTGGGCTGCTTGCTGCCTTAGTATGTGTTTCTTGACCTGGCTAATACATTCTCTTCCTCCTCCTCCTCTACTTCTTCTTCTTCTTTTATTATTATTATTTTTTATTATTTTTTAATGTTTTATTTATTTCTAGGAGAGAGAGAGAGAGACAGCGTGAACAGGGGAGGGTCAGAGAGAGAGGGAGTCACAGACTGAAACAGGCTCCAGGCTCTGAGCTGGCAGTCAGCACAGAGCCCGACGCGGGGCTTGAACCCACGAACCGCGAGATCATGACCTAAGCGAAAGTCGGACGCTTAACCGACTAAGCCACCCAGGCGCCCTCTTCTTCTTTTTTTAAAGATTTTTATTTTTAAGTAATCTCTGCACGCAACAGGGGCTTGAACTTAAAACTCGGCGATCAAGAGTCCCCAGCTCTACCAATGGAGCCAGCTAGGCACCCCATGCATTCTCCCTTCTTGTAGCTTAGCTAACTGTTAGCCTGGCAGGCTAACAAGTGGGAGAACTTAGTGGTCATTTTTGCAAAGCTAACAGGGTACAAAATGCCTTGGGTTAAGATCCAAGAGCTTGTGACAAAGCCTGAATGGGACACTAAGAGGTGGAATCCCTGGGAAAGTGAAGAGAGTGAAGAGCAAAGAGGGGGGTGTTAAGGTGATTGACAGTGATGGCTGACGGCCTCGTGCAACCTGACCCCTAACACAAAGGGAACATTTAAATAGTAACTACTCTTGATTTCTGATAATAAAGAAATTAATCCCCCCCCCCAAATAAATTTATGGCTCTTGGTCAGTTTACCTATTTAGATGCCTTTCCATCTTCTTCCTTAGAAGTCATTAGCATTTATATTTTTTTACTGCAGAAATCCCCGGGCAACCTTTTTGGTAGTCCTTTGCGTGATGTTACCGTCTTTGAAGCCCTACTCTTCATTTTAGAGCCTACGAGCGAATTTATCTTGAGTACTTTGAACACCAGAATTCTATTCTGTCCTGAAAACAGTGCCAAGAGTAGGGGCTGGGGATGGGAAGGAAGAGTGGTAGCAGTCCAGAGTCTCAAGGAAAACCTTTGATGAGATCTTGTACATCCCCTCGGCTTACTCCAAGCACTGCCTTGTTTGATTACAAAATATTCACAGAGGAACAGCTATTGATTCTAAGAGGGGAAGGAAGGAAAAGATGTAGAAACTCAGGGACAAAACTACACAGGGTGTTGCCTATACTCCCCCACATAGGTTGAGCCATATTGAAGGGGGGTTTGTTGATGCTGGTCTGGGAACACTGTTGTAACTAGCTTCAGTCCTCAGCCTCCTTACGTGTCTGGAGTCTCCTCTGTAAGCCTTTTTTGTTTTAAACTTTTTGACGTAAACCAAATCTTTCTCTAAATCTTGTGGTAACTGCTATAAACCTGTTCTTTAGGCCACAGCATAGCATCTATGAAGAGATTTAATTGTGTGGTCCATGTGTTTGCCTCAGTAATCCATTGTTGTTTATTGGTTTCTTTCTTTCTTTCTTTTTTTTTTTTTTAATGTGGAGTTCTCTTATTGAAAATTGTCTCCTGGGGGTGCATGGTTGGCTCAGTCGGTTAGACGTCTGACGATTTTGGCTCAGGTCATGACGGCATGGTTCAGGAGTTCGAGCCCCACATGGGGCTCTGTGCTGACAGCCCAGATTCTCTTTCTCTCCCTTTCTGCCCCGCCCCTGCTCTCTCTCTCAATATAAAAAACAAAAGGAAGAAAATTGTCTTCTGTGATGATAAACAGGATCAGGATATGATGACTCTTTTTAGGAATGTAAAAAAATGATGCACAATTTAATATAGAATTTATTGAATCTTTAATATTTGAAGTAAAATACATTCAGATAATCTTGGGATTTTCATTAATTACAACTTAAAGGAATAAGGTACAAATTATGTGATGTAGGTATTGATTACATAGAAACAACTTTATACTTACGGATGAAGATAGAATTGCTTATTTTCTTAGTTATATATCCTATTTCCTTATGTCAAGGACACTATTAGGTTATAAAATGCACTACCTTTTTGATAACCACTCTTTGGGAAAAGAAGGAACATTATTACGTCAATTTTAGTTCTTAAAAATATCTCTTGACTGGAAATGTTATAGTGTGTAAATGTGTATCTTAGAATTAAGGAAACTGTAATTCTGTTGCCCTTGAGGAGCATATTTCCCTGTGGGCCTTCTTGGATTTTTAATCTGTATTAGTGGGGGATTATATAGATTCAAGCCATTGGAGATCAGAGTTTTAATAAGCCAACAGTTGGGGGCAACCCCAATGTGCAGTTTAAAGACAGTCTCTGTTCTTAGTTGTTCAGTTGTGTATTCACAAAAAATACAAATGCATACATGATTAGCATCACTGATGAGAAATATATATTAAATCCTGCATATGGTGTGTCTCACTTATTGGAGATAAATTATGTGCTGATTTCTTGGTTAAGAAGAATGTTATGAAGTCCAAATGGGACTGAGGTGGACATTATAAATTTGGGACTTGCAGAATGGTTGGTAAGTAGGTACTGCAGCTGACCCATTAAAAAAATTTTATTTGAGAGCGAGGAAGAGAGAGAGAATGAGGGTGAGTGGCAGAGAGAGAGTGTGAGAGAGAGAAACCCAAGCAGGCTCTGTGCTCTCGGCCCAGAGTCGCATGTGGGGCTCGATCTCAGCTCCTTGGGATCACGACTGGAGCCAGAATCAAGAGTTGGATGTTCAACTGACTGAGCCACGTAGGTGCCCCAACAGCCAACCCATTTTAATTTTAAAAGAGCTGAATAGGAACATAGAGAGTTTTGAATGAAGATCAAAACTGTTCGATTACTTGTTTGTGTTGGCAAATAAATAATGCCGTGGCCAACTCTGACATATCTAAGGTCTTCTGTGGTATAATGAGGCTTATTAATCACTGGAAGGTCGGTTGGTTCAAACTGAGATGTGCCGAAGTATAAAAGATACATCAGATTTTATAGACTGTATGAAAAAAAAGAGTGTATAATGTCTAATTGATAATTTTCTGTTGACACAAATTACAGGAGTAGTATTTTTGATGTATTAGGTTAAATCATGTTTTTAAAATTTTTTTATTGTTTTTAAGTGTGGCTACTAGAAAATTTTAAATTATGTATGTAGTTCTATTTTTTAAATTATGAAAGACCTGTGGTGAAAACAATGGCCACCAGGGTATGCTATGCATCCATCAGCCCTGCCTTTGAAGGGGGCCCGTTCCAGGAGGAAGAGCTACGTTTTCAATGGATTCAGAGCTGATGGGCGTTCCTCCCATCAGCAGTTCTTGGGGTTGCCAGACTTATCCTGAAACCCTGTAGATAGAGACCCATAGTTAGGGTGATTTTGAGGCTAGACGAGGAGAGCTGTTCCTCTGGGCTGTGTTTTGGGCCGGGCGTATTTACTGTTTACTAGTGAAGGGGCTACCAGTTAAGAGGTTGACCTCTTAGCCATAGACAGTTTCCAGCCTTCTGGTCCGTTTAGCGCCTAGTTTTAGGTACTTTTATTGAATTAGGTAAAAAAAAAAAAAAAAGCTTAAAGTGTGCCTTTTTTTTTACATGTAGATTTTGCATTTTGAAAAATAGACCCATAGAACCGCCTCTGTACTAAAAATACAGTCATTTCCATTACACCAAAAAGTCACTTCTACTCTGCGGTCAGTCACTTTCCCTCCCACTGGTCTGCTTTCTGTCACAGATTAGAGCTGCTTTTTCTAGAATTTCAAATAAATGGAATCATACAGTATGACTCTCTTGTGTCTGGTTTCTTTCACTTAGAATAATGTTTTTGTAAGTTATAGCAATTCTTTTTTTCCCCAGTTTTATTGAGAAATAACTGGCATGTCACTGTGTAAGTTCAAGGTGTACAGCATAATGGTTGGATTTACATAAATTGTGAAATGAAATGATTACCACAGTAGGGTTCAGCTAACATCTGTCCTCTCATAGAGTTGAAAAGAAAAGAAAAAACAGGAAAAAGGGAAAAAATTTTCTTCTTAGGATCTACTGTCTTAACAACTTTCCTGTCACATAGCATTCATCACATCAGGTCATACATCACATCCTGAGTATTTATTCATCTTGTAACTGGAGGTTTGTAACTTTTGACTGTCTTCCTCCAAGTTTCTCTCCCCCAACTCTTTACCCCTGGTAACTACAGGTCTGATCTCTTTTTCTATGAGTTTGCTATTTTTCTCTTTTTAGATTCTACGTATAAGTGATATTATATAGTATGTACCTTTCTCTTATTTAAGTTAGCATAATACCTTCAAGGTTCATCCAAATTTTCACCAGTGGTAGGATTTTCCTTTTTTTTTTTTTCTTTTTTTTTTTTTTAAATTTTTTTTTTTAATGTTTTATTTATTTCTAGGAGGGAGAGAGAGACAGCGTGAGCAGGGGAGGGTCAGAGAGAGAGGGAGTCACAGACTGAAACAGGCTCCAGGCTCTGAGCTGGCAGTCAGCACAGAGCCTGACGCGGGGCTCGAACCCACGAACCGCGAGATCATGACCCAAGCGAAAGTCGGACGCTTAACCGACTAAGCCACCCAGGCGCCCCACCTTTTTTTTTTTTTCATGGCAATAAAATTCCATTATATGTTCCATATCTTTTTTTTCTTTTAATGTTTATTTTTTATTTTTGAGAGAGAGGGGGAGGGCAAAGAGAGAGGGAGACAGAGGATCTGAAGTGGGCTCCATGCTGACTGCAGAGAGCCTCATTTGGGACTCAAACTCACAAACCATGAGATCACGACCTGAGCCAAAGTCAGATGCTTAACCCCCTGAACCACACAGGTGCCTATACCATATCGTCTTAATGCATTCCTCTATGGATGCAAACTTAGGTCTGTCAGCGGACACGTGTTTATCCATTTACCTGTTGATAGACAGTCGAGCTGTTTCTAATTTTTAGCTCTTTTAAATAAAGCTGCTTGAAACAGTTGTGTGTAAGTCTTTGTGGGAATATATATATATATATATATTTTTAAATGTTTTTATTTCTGAGAGAGAGAGAGCGAGCGAGCATGAGCAGGGGAGGGTCTGAGCGAGAGGGAGATACAGAATCTGAAGCAGGCTCCAGGCTTTGAGCTGGCAGTCAGCACAGAGCCTGATGCAGGGCTCAAACCCACAAACTGTGAGATCATGACCTGAGCCGAAGTCGGACGCTTAACTGACTGAGCCACCTAGGCAGCCCTATATGTTTTTAATTCTCTTGGGTAAATACCTAGGATTGGAATGGTTGGATTATGTGGTAAGTGTGTTCTTAACTTGATGAGAAACTGCCAAACTGTTTTCCAAAATGGTTACTGTTTTACATTCCAAACATCAATGCATGAGAGCGCCAGTTGCAAATTGAGCACCACTTGATATTGTCAGTCTTCTTAATGTTTCCTATTCTAGTGTGTTAGATGTGTGTGTAGAGAGATCTCATTGTGATCATACTGTTTTTTGACAATCCATTTTTTTTAAATCAATTTTTTGGAAATGGAATTTATATCAAAAAGTTGACCCATTTTAATTGATGAGATTGAATCCATTCAGTTTGATGGCATTTGACAAACATATCCAACCATTATAGTCCATGTATATGTCATTACCCTAGCAAGTTCTATCCTGCTCCTTTGCAGTTAATCCCCCACCTCAGTGGCCCTAAAAAATCATGGATCTGTTTACTGTGACTACAGATACTTTGCCTTTTCTTTCTTTGTTTTTATAAAAAATTTTAAAATGTTTATTTTTGAGAGAGAGAGAGATAGAACATGAACATGGGAGGGACAGAAAGACAGGGAATCAGAATCTGAAGCAGACTCTAGGCTCTGAGCTGTCAGCACAGAGCCTGATGCAGGGCTTGAACCCACAAACCATGAGGTCATGACCTGAGGCGGAGTTGGACACTTAACTGACTGAGACACCCAGGCGCCCTGATAGTTTGCCTTTTGTAGAATATTATATACACTTTTTTGTCTCTGGCCTCTTTTGTTTAACGTGCTTTTGAGATTTACCTACATGGTTACCTGTGGCAGTAGTTCCTTTTTATTGCTGATTAGAATTCCATTGGATGGTTATAGCATAGTTTTTCTTTTATCTGTTTATTGACAGACATTTGTTTCTGGCTTGGGCTATTACAGATAAAACTCTCATGAATACTTATATATATGTCTTTGTGTTGACATGTTTTCATTTCTCATGGTAACCACTTAGAGTGGAATTGATAGCTCCTATAGTAAATGTATGTTTTTTTTATAAGAAATTGGCAAAGTATTTTCTGTGTTTGAACACCGTTTTAAATTTCTACCACCAATGTGAGAAAGTTCTCATTTTTCTAGAGCCTTGTCAACACTTAGTATTGTCAGTCTTTTAAATTAGTATTTCCTGTTGACTACTGTTGTCAGGGATCTTTTTGTGTGCTTGTTGGCCACCTTCTTTCATGAAGTGCCTGTACAAATCTATTGTCTACTTTTATATTTGGTTGCTTATCTTCTTTTTGATTTGGAAGAGTTCTTCATACTCTGCATACGAGTCCCTTTTCAGATATTTGTTTGTGAATATATTCTGAGTTAATAGCTTGGCTTTTTCATTTTCTTAATATTTTAAAAACACAGAAGTTTTTAATTTGATGAAGTTGAATTTAGTAAGTTTTTTCTTGGATGGTTCAGGTTTTTTTGTGTGTTCTAATTAAGGATTGCTTGCCTAGCCCAGCGCTGCAAAGCTTTTCTCCTATGATTTCTTCTAGAAGTTTTTTTTAGTATTAGCTTCTACATTAAGGTCTTTGATCAATTTTGGTTTAATTTTTGTGTTTGGTATGGGATAAGGGTGAAGGGTCATTTCTTTCCAAATGGTTATCCAGTTATTTCACCACCATTTTTTTGAAAAGACTTTTCCTGTGTTGAATCACCCTAGGCACCTTTGTTAAAAATCATTCGACCATCCTTGCGTCTAAAATTCCAGACTCTATTTGGGGCGCCTGGGTGGCTTAGTCGGTTAAGCGTCCGACTTTCGCTTAGGTCATGATCTCGCGGTTCGTGGGTTTGAGCCCCGCGTCGGGCTCTGTGCTGACTGCCGGCTCAGAGCCTGGAGCCTGTTTCAGAGTCTGTGACTCCCTCTTTCTGACCCTTCCCTGCTCACGCTGTCTCTCTCTCTCTCTCCTGGAAATAAATAAAAACATTAAAAAAAAATAAAAAAAAATAAATAAAATAAAATTCCAGACTCTATTTGATTCCTTTCATCTGTGTGTCTGTCTTCAAGCCAGTACCACACTGTCTTGGCTTTGTAGTAATTCTTGAAATCAGGTACTCTATCAAGTCCCCTAAGTCCTCAGATTTTATTCTTTTTCAAATTATTTTCTTTATTCTAGATCCTGTTGAGAAACAGAGTTAGGAGGTGATGTTTTAGATTAGAATTTAGAGCAGAGTATAGAAAGATACAGTTTTAAAGCCTCATGGATTTAAAAGTAGAGGGGCTTTTGCCTACTGGGCTCAATGAATGATAGCTGTTGTTTCCTATTACTGATATGTCAGTGCATTCCTGAGGTTTACATGGCATGCCCTCCATTTCTACATAGTTAATTATCTCTAAATATATGTTTCACAAGAAAAAGCCTATTGACCGTATGTAGCCATTGACCATATGTAGACATTGTATAATCTTTAAACACAAAGGTAAATTATCCCTCGTTAGTAATCAGTTGCATACAGTGTGTTGAATGAATCAAATTTAATTTTTGGTCTAAATATTTTCTTTTGTATTGCATCAGAATCTTGGACTCAATGATGACACTGTTCTAAATGAGATAAAGTTAGCAGACTGTGAACAGTTTCAGATACCTGACCTGTGTGCTGAAGAGCTTGCTGTTATTCTTGGAATCTGGTAAGTCACTTACTTACTTGGCTATTTTGAACACTTTGCATATTGGTTCTCTTGTGTCAAAGAAGACTTTATTGCAGGAGGACTCAGGAGTTCTGGTTGAATAGGGAATCTCACAGTGCTTATAAGGATCGAGAATAGTTGGGTGACCAGTTACCACTAACCCACCATTGGTCTCCACTGGGCAACCAAGTAAAGGGTTAGAGATTAGGAATCTCAGGGATCTCCTTTGAGTTGGTATATTTATCCTTCTCTTTTCCTTCATAAGCAAAATTTCTTTGATTAGCCTTAGCTAGGAATAAACTTTTAATAAAGTATTTAGAAGAGTTGATAATGACTATTTTGACCTTTGAGGATATTTACATTCCAAAGGATAGAATTCTTTTCTTTTCTTTTTTCTTTTCTTTTCTTTTCTTTTCTTTTCTTTTCTTTTCTTTTCTTTTCTTTTCTTTTCTTTCTTTCTTTCTTTCTTTTCTTTGTTTCTTTCTTGTTTTTTTCTTTTTTTTTTAATGTTTTATTTATTTCTAGGAGAGAGAGAGAGACAGCGTGAGCAGGGGAGAGTCAGAGAGAGAGGGAGTCACAGACTGAAACAGGCTCAAGGCTCAGAGCTGGCAATCAGCACAGAGCCCGACGAGGGGCAAGAACCCACGAACCGCGAGAACATGACCTAAGCGAAAGTCGGACGCTTAACCGACTAAGCCACCCAGGCACCCCTCTTTCTTGTTTTTTCTTAAGATTATTTATTCATTTTGAGGGAGAGAGAGCCTGCCAGGGGAAGGAATAGAGAGAAGAAGACAGAGAATCCCAAGCAGTCTCCTCTCCAGTGTAGAGCCTGATGCAGAGCTCAAACCCACGAGAACTGTGAGATCATAACCTGAGCTGAAGTCAGGTGCTTAGCTGACTGAGCCACCCAAGCGCCCCGAATTCTTTCTTCTTTTAAAAGTTTAAAAAAATTTTTTTAAATGTTTTATTTATTTCTGAGAGAGAGAGAAAGAGAGAGAGAGAAAGTGAGAAAGAGAGAGAGAGAGCGCGAGCAGGGGAGGGTCAGAGAGAGAGGGAGATACGGAATCTGAAACAGGCTCCAGGCTCTGAGCTGGCTGTCCACTCAGAGCCCCACGTGGTGCTTGACCCATGAACCGTGAGATCACGACCTGAGCTGAAGTCCAACGCTTAACTGACTGAGCCACTCAGGCGCCCCTCTTTTTTTCGTTTTTTTTATTTTTAAAAAATTTAACATTTTTTTATTTTGAGATAGAGAGGGGCAGAGAGACTATGAGCAGGGGAGGGGGAGAGAGAGAGGGAGACACAGAATTCAAAGCAGGCTCCAGGCTCTGAGCTGTTAGCACAGAGCCCGATGCGGGGCTCAAACTCATGAGCCGTGAGATTATGTCCTGAGCTGAAGTTGGACGCTCAACAGACTGAGCCACCCGAGCACCCCTCAAATTATTTCTTAATACTATAGAACTTTAATTATGGTGGAAATAGTTTTTCCTTTTATTTATTTATTTTTTTCTATTTTGAAATAATTTCAAAATTGGAAAAAAGTTGCAAGGACAAGACATTGCAGAGAACTTTTGAGAATTATTTTCCATTGTGATACTGAATCCTAAATACTTTAGCATGTGCACTTCCAACAAACAAGGGTATTTTTTGTACACAGTCACAATACAGCTATCAGAATCAGGAAACTAACATTCATACTTTACTGTCATTTAATACTCAGATCCCACTCAAGTTTTCCAGTTGTCCCAATAATCTCCTTTGTGGCACAGGATCCAATGTGGCATGGATGTGTTACCTTTACTTGTCATGTCTCAAGTTTCTGTCATTCTGGAATAGTTCTTCATTTTTGCTTGACTTTCATGGTCTTGACATTTTTGAAATGTATAAGCCAGTTATTTTGTAGACTTTCCCTCTTGAATTTGACTTAGTTTTTAAAAATTATGATTAGATTTACATTATGCATCGTTAATAGGAATGTCAGATAAGGGAAGTTTTGTGGTTCCTACTGCATCCTGGCAGGAGAGCACTATTTTGATTTGTCCTACTACTGATGATATTAACTTTGTTCATGTGATTAAAGTGGTTTGCCAGCCTTCTCCATCAAAAAGTTTTTCTCTTTTACTCTTGTAATTAACATTTTGTGGGAAGGTACTTTTTTGTTGTTTTAATTTTTTTTAAATGTTTGTTTATTTTTGAGAGAGGGAGACAGAGTGTGAGCAAGGAAGGGTTAGAGAGTGAGACTCAGAATCCGAAGCAGGCTCCAGGCTCAGAGCTGTCAGCACAGAGCCCAATGTGGGGCTGGATCTCACGAGCGGTGATATGACCTGAGCCGAAGTCGGATGCCCAACCGACTGAGCCTCCCAGGCGCCTTGGGAAGGTACTTTTAGACTATATAAATATCTCATTTCTCATCTGGAGAGTAGAAATGTTCAAAATGGAGTATTTCACAAAGTTGCAATATTGAGACCAGTTAAATTAGTAATAGTTTAAGAAAATATGCATTTTTAAAAATTATTTTTAAGAGAGAGTACACTGTGTGTGCATGTGAGTAGGGGAGGGGCAGAGGGAAAGAGAGAGAGAGAGAATCTTAAGCAGGCTCCACGCTGAGCATGGACAGGGGGCTGGATCCCATGACCGTGGGATCATGACCTGAGTTGAAATCAAGAGTTGGATGCTGAACTAAGCCACCCAGGCGCGCCAAGAAAGGAAGCATTTGTTAAAAAAGAAAAAAAGAAAGTCTTTTAATGCAGTAGAACTTACCCTTTTGTGACCATCTTATAGCATTATACTTCCTTTTCACTAACAGTAGGCTTTGATTTACACAAAAGTTGAATGCAGTCCTCCATTCCTCCTGTTAGTTAGGGGAAAAGGGACCGTTCAGACACAGCCGTGTTTCTAAGCCCAGAGCCCTTGTCCTGTCACATTGATTCCAGTGACAGAATGTATGCTTCCTATGAAGTCCGATTCATGATGATTCTTAGTATATAAATACTATAAATAGCAACTATTGGTGAGCAGTTTCATGTGTTAGGAATTGCACCATGTACTTTCCACATTAACCCCTCTTAATGTTCTAGCAACCCGTAGAGGTTGTTACTTTTCTCCATTTTTCAGATAGGAAAGTGGAGTTTAAATGGCTGAATGACTTGCTTAGAATTACAAAGCAGCAGTGAGGGCTTGAATCAAGGTTTTACTGACCCCAAAGTTTGAGCTCTCCTTGATGCAGTTTCTTAAAACATCATTTAGACAAATTTATAATTGTCAACTTATCAGAAAACTGAATCAAACAAAATGTACATAATCCCAGGCATTCTGTCCATTGAGTTTTAGATACAGTGAGTTAGACTTCACAGTTGACAGAGGACTGACAAAGAAAATGCTTGTTTTAAAATACTGTTTTTTTTCCCCTTCAAATACAGTATTGGTGGAATGTTAATATATGGAACAGTTAAAAGTGCTGAGTGGATTTCATAGGCAATTTGAATCTTCCCTGTTTGGTAGCAACTACTTGATTATTTTCTGAATCTTGGAACACCTGATGCAGTTTATCAATAAGTAGGAACATCTACACGAACTGAATTCCTTTGGGTGTTGTAAACAGTGATTTTGTTATACTGCCTGATCTCTATCTGATCCCCATGGTCATTACCCCTGTGGAGAGGTGTGACTTGGACATTGTAGTAGGCTAGGTTGGTTTAGAAAGGAAATACAGAGAAGGTGAAGTCTTATAGATGGTTGATTGGTGAAGCAGTGGGGCTAGAGAAAAAGAGACAAATGAAAAACCAGACTCTCAAATACCGAGAGCAAACTGGTGCTTGCCAGAGGGGAGGTGGCATGGGGGATGGGTGAGATGGATAAAGGACATTGAGAGTAGACTGATCTTTTTTATAGATTTTATTTTTTTGTGAGAGAGAGTCCACATGTACAGGGAAGGGCAGAGAAAGAGGGAGAGAATCTCAAGCAGGCTCCATGCCCAGCGTGGAGCCTGATGTGAGGCTCGCTCTCAAAACTGTGTGATCATGACCTGAGCCAAAATCAAGTTGGACACTTAAGGGACTGAGCTACCCAGGTGCTTCAAGAGCAGACTTATCTTTGTGGACGTTGAGAAATACATAGAATTGTTGAATCATTATATTGTATGCTTGAAGCGTCTGTAACACTGTATGTTAATTATACTTGAATTTAAAAAAAAAAAAGATAACCTCTATTCTTAATTTTGTATTTGTCATTTTCTTGTCTTTAAAAAAATTTTTTTTTTTTTTAAATTTTGTTTATTTCTAGGAGAGACAGAGAGAGAGACAGCGTGAGCAGGGGAGGGTCAGAGAGAGAGGGAGTCACAGACTGAAACAGGCTCCAGGCTCTGAGCTGGCAGTCAGCACAGAGCCTGACGCGGGGCTCGAACCCACGAACCGCGAGATCATGACCTAAGCGAAAGTCGGACGCTTAACCGACTAAGCCACCCAGGCGCCCCTAAAAAAATTTTTTTTATCGTTTATTCATTTTTGAGAGACTTACACAGAGCGCGAGTGGTGGAGGGGCAGAGAGAGAGGGAGACCCAGAATCCGAAGCAGACTTAGGGTTCAGAGCTGTCAGTACAGAGCCTGAGGCGGGGCTCAAACTGTGAGAGCATGACCTGAGCTGAAGTCAGACGCTTAACTGACTGAGCCACCCAGGAGCCCCTCTTGCCTTTTCAAAAAATATATTTACTCACATGTTTTTAGACTTCTAAGTCAATTCTTTCATGTTGTTTGTGGTATATGTAGTCTTCTCTGGTTGTTTTTTTCTCTCAGGATTCTGTTTTTATGATTCATTCATGTTTTATGTAGCTACAATTTATTCTGCCTTATAGCATCCCTTTGGGTGAATATTTCTCCATTTATTAGTCTGCTTTTGGACATTTGAATTGTTTCAATATTTTTTCCTATCACACACATTATTACTATGGATGTTTGTGTGTTCGATTCCTGGTACACCTATTCAGGAATTTCTCTGGGCTCTGTACCTCAGGTGGAATTATCGAGTTAAGGATATATGAGTGTTCACTTTACAAGATAGTGCTAAATTGTTGAACAAAATCATCCTATCGAATTAAACTTGGATCAGCAGGATCTAAGAATTCCTATTGTTCTGGCTCCCTAATTTTTGCCTGTCTAATGGTTACAGTAGTAGTTTAATTTTTTTTGGCCTCAGTTTGATAAATAGGAGCTGGAGCCATGTTAATTCTTTTCATTTTCTTTGTGACCTGGCACAGATTAGATTGCTTTCCTGTAATAAAATAAATTATGTTGACATTTAGTGCACCAACCACATTTTATTTGTTAGCATTTTATTACGTACTTGCTTACTGCATTATTTATTGTCATACTTATCTTTGGCACACTCATATCTGTATTTGTATATAATACAATAATATTCAAATATGTGCTTTGAAATATATAAACTTTACGTGGCCTTTACAAAAATTCTATGTTGTTAGTTATAACATGCATTTTAGAATTAATTTGCTTTTTTGTTTTTAAATTTAAAGCACAAATTTCCAGAAGAATAACCCAGTGCATAAGTTGACTGAAGAGGAGCTGCTGGCGTTCACGTCAGTGAGTAACGTCGTCCTTTCTATTTCATTATTTTCCTTGTGCGTTATGTCACTTCTGATACATTCTTGCCTCAGGTCGCTCATGCTGAAACCCTGCCACTCAAGGAGGTTAAGGGGGAAAAAAACCCCTCATCACTTTAGTTTCCAGACCTCATATATCTTACTATTGACTTAAACATAAGCATTTTCCTTTGTCCTTGCTTGGATTTGAGGACAGTGACCAAATATGTCTTGTTCATTGGTTGATCCCCGGGCCTAATCGGTGCTCAGTAAATGTTGAATGAATGAGTGAAGTGACAGAACAAGATGCAGCTCTTTTGTCTAAAACTGAAGGTGATGCCCACGTGGATGGGATGAGCAAGAAGATGTCACACAGTGAGGACCAGAGCCAGGAGGGTGTGTGCCACAGAGGATGGGGGTGTGGAGGGCGGAGGCAGTGTCCAGGGTGCGAGGTGCTGGTCAGCATTCCACACCGCAGAGCAGTGAGGGGCTTTGGGCACCGATAATTAGTGCAGTGCTTATCTTCTGCACGGGTGCCATGGAATATCATGTATACAGTCTCCTCAGTACGGGGAATTAAGGAGGGAATGGGGTATAAGAAAATAAATAGATAGATAAGACCGCAGTCAGAGAAAAGTCGAAGTGAGAAAAAAAGATCGAGTAATAGAGATGTTTGAGGATTTGAGATCAAAGAAGGCTTTTCAAGAACAGAAAAGTCTCAGACCAAAGGATCCGTCAGTATCTTCTTAGCGTTATGGATAAAAAGATAATGCATGTCTTTGATGAGCACAAGTTACTTAAGATAATTTTTTCAAAGGCATTCTTATTATCCTAGTTAGAATCAAGTGAGAATTCTGCTGTTTTTTTTTCTTTGTTATTTTTCAGATAAGGCAAAAATGAAGTACTTTTATGTGTTAGAAAGCCAGCTTACTTTGTATTGTTGTACACTTTTTGCACATTACTGTTTCCAGCATGCGGTCTTGGAACTGGTTGGATGTCGGCCCTTGGAGGCCTCTGTGCGCCTGCTTTCTTTTCTCACCTGAGCATTCTGAGAAGTCTTTGGTGCTTACGATGATAGCCTCTCTGTGTGTACGTAACTCTGTGGAAATGTCCCTGTCTATTCATCACACATGCTATGAAGAATTTCACAAGTGTTAAACATTTTTTAAAAGATTCATTTAAAAATGATTCTGTGTTTCCTATTTATTTAGTTAATCTCTACTGAACACTGAATCCGTGGCAAGCATCGTGCTGGTCCCCGGGGATGCGGTGTCAACACAGTCTTCTCCCTCTTGGAGCTTATGGCCATTTACATTCTTGTGGGGGAAGTACTCAATATACAAAGAGAGAAATAGCATGCTTAGCAGATGTACTCTGGAGACCTCCAGAGCAGGGAAAGGGAATATGAATGGCACGGGGACGGCCCTTCCAGACAAGGTGGTGGGGAGGATCTCCGTGGGGAGGTGAGGCGGAACATGGTCTGCGTGCAGCGAGTCCCAGGGAAGGATGTGGAGGGTCTGGAATGGTGGGCAGTGTCAACTACTTCAGGTAGCACAGGGCTGGATGGGGACAAGTGTCTAGATGATAAATGATGACTGGGTCGCTTGGGTTTCTTCTGATGACTGGGGTAAACAGGATGTAACATGTGCTAGGAAGTGTTCCTGTTGGCCTTTTATGGGGGGAGGTCATTAATAACATCTTTTTGGGACCGGTCTTAGCAGTTTATTAAGGTATATGTGTTACCCATAGTTATCCTAAAAAAAACCTCACTAAACTATTTTTATTCAAGAAGTTATTATTATTATTTTTTTTTTTAGCATTTCTGTTAGGTGGGGATATATTTCTTCCCGTGTAAAAAACTTTCCCTTTTCTGTTCCTGTTTCTTTTCTGATTCTTCCCACCCCTTTGCCCTCTCTCATTCTTGTTCCTCTTTACTGTGAAGTACTTCTGAAGTCATTAACTCTGGTAACCTCTGGGGTAGGTAACTCATCTCTCCTAACTTGCAATGAGGGTCATAAATTCGAATTTCATACTTTTCCTCCAGGGGCTTTATAATACATAATGTTTTTGCTCTCTTTCCTCCTCTGATTCTTACCCAAGTCAGAGCTGACCCGAGGACTGATCTCTTCGGAGGATGAGTTTTTAAATTCCAAGTAAATCTTTATTTCTGAAGAAGTAGGGTGAGGAACTTACATGTAAGGAGGGCCTTTAGGAGCCCTAAGGATACTTTGTGGTCTGCACCACCCCCTTCTTTTGTTTATCCCAAAGGAAGCATACAGAATACACTAGAAAAATCCAGATGAGCCCTTGTCAACTCATCCTTGTATTTATCAATCCTTCCTGATATTCCTTGTTTATACAAGATACTGAAGCAGATAATAAGATGAATTGGAAGTGGTCCCTGGTTTCAGTGAGGAGTTTCATTGAAATTTATATCTGGTATAATGATATATCTTGTATAATCTACATTATTCTATATTACTCCAAAAGAATATTTAAGGAACAGGGAACAATTTGAGATGCTACATCACTTCTGAACTCTTGAACTTCTGTTTGTGCTTTTTTTCTTTTTCTATTTTTTAAGTTTATTTATTTAGTTTGAGAGAGAATGGGAGAGGGACAGAGAGAGAAGTAGAGAGAACAATCCCAAGCAGGTTCTGCGCTGTCAGCACAGAGGGGTGGGGTTTGAACCTACAGACTGTGAGATCATGACCTGAGCTGAAACCAAGAGTCGAATACTTAACTGAGCCACCCAGCCACCCCTCTGTGCCTTTATTTTAACATGGATCATATTTGGGCTTATAATTATTCATGTATATGTCTCATCTGTCCCATAGGACTATAAACTCTCCATTTCAGTGACTGGGCTTTGTTCTTCTTGGGGTCTTCTGCAAGGCCCAGTGCAGTGCTTCAAAGCTTCACTCATAATTGTTGCTCAGTAAATGGACGCAGAAGAAGAGAATGAATGAAATATGCTCGAACCCTGGATAGGATTTATTTCTGCCCCATAACTTGATGACTTAGGTAGTTCTACACGATGGGACTTGATGGGAAAGATAACCACTTGTTTCAGCCTCGTCTGTGTAATGAGGGAAGCGGGGGATGTGCCTCTTCCTCAGCACTGAAAACTTGTTTCGAGGCTCAAACTGGAGAATGTCCTGACAGTACCTTAGAGTAGGTACAGCCGGTGCACTCATAGCATTCAGGGATGAGCTGGGTCATCTGATCACTGATTTGTAGGAGAGCACTCGGCTTTTGAGGAATAAGAATTCCTAAGTGGATAAGTAAGACCTGTTTGAAATTAGCTGTAGGTGTGGAATAGAAGGAAGAGGGAAGAAACAGCATAGTCTTTCTTGCTGGGCTGGGCGTCCATTTCTCTTCTCTGGCAGCAGCATGGTGGCCTGGAACTGGGGATGTAAACTGTTGAGACTAAGAAGTGTCTTTTTGTTAACAGAAGAGCAAGAATAGTACAAATCTTAATACTCCTGCCAGTGGATTGTAAGTAACTGAAGGGATGGGGACCTTAGTTACTGGAGATTTGTTAAATATGTATTGAATAGGGGCATCTGGGTGGTTCAGTTGGTTAAATGTCTGACTTTGGCTCAGGTCATGATCTCGCAGTGTGTGGGTTCAAGCCCCGTGTCAGACTCTGTGCTGACAGCTCAGAGCCTGGAGCCTGCTTCAGATTTTGTCTCCCTCTTTCTTCCCCTCCCCCGCTCATGTGCTGGCTCTCTCTCTCACTCTCTCTCTCTCTCAAAAAAAAAAAAAAACCCACTAAACATTAAAATATTTTTAAAAAAATATTTATTGAATAAACAAATGAATGGCTCCTTATTCCTGAATTTTGTTCCGTTTTAATGAAACGTTTGCAAGTTTACTAAAATGGTGAAATCTCTCTTTTTGGAGACATTTTTATTAGTGATTTCCTGTTGGTGCAGCATGTAGAAATACATGTGAGATAATGTTGGGAGAATGTTTTAATTCAGCAATGTCAGAGGCTTATCCTAAAAGAAATATTTTATTTTTTTAAGGTTGTCCTAACGTGGTGCTGTTCCTGAGATATTCGATCCGCACATTTCAGGAAGACTGAATGACTCATAGTAAAAATAACCCATATTGTTTTAGAGAGCCATTTATGTTGTATCGGCTTGATAATTTAAAATTAGCTGTTATCTACGTTATTTCCTTTCAGATGGGCCAAGTCAGTGACATTCAGTAATGCTTTTAATTTCCTTTCATTGTTGGAAATGGGAACAATCTAGTTAATTCATACAGGTGTTTCAGTTTTCATTGGCAGAAGTTTTGCTTAAGTGTGAATTGATACTGGCAGCTTGCCTTCAGACTGTCTGCCTGAAGCCCCAAGGTCTCCATTAATGAAAAAAGGAAAAAGACCTTTGAAAGTTACATTATTATATCGTATATATTTTCTCTTTCTGCTATTTTAAAACTAATAAATAACTTATCTGTGAGCAGAGAATAGTTTGCAAACACTTTTACAGATTAAAGGGATTGCCTATTTTTCTTTTAGGGCATATGCATTTCTCAGTTTTTTAAGATAGGCAACACAACTTTGTGAGATAGCCATGATACTTCTGACAGTTTGTGTTAGCATTACAAGATCGTACATTCTATATTTAGGAGTTATAGCTCAGGATTTTTTTTTTTTTCTGGTTTGGATACTTGTCTCTCAAAATGTTACTTGTACATCTTAATTTAATAGGCTTTTATTGATAATGAATATTGTATTGCTGTCTGGGTTATAAATTGGTAGCTGTTAAAGAATTAAGAGTAAAGAGATACTTTATTTTTTGTATCAGTTTGTAGGTTAACTTATTAAACAGAGGATTTGTAAATATCTTTTTGACTGGAGTTGAACTGATTTACTTGTACATATTCCTGTTTCCAGAAACAGACAGAAGGAATGATTAGTTTTCAGCAGGAGATCAAAACACTTTTCTTACCACCATCTGCTTTGGTAACTGCTAGACTTCTTTCTTCACTGCTAGCCATGGCTTAAGGTTAATCCTTATTTGTAGGTTTACTTCTAGCCACGTTGGAATAACTGGTACTGACCTTGAACTTTTACTGTAAGCAACTACAAAACTGGACAAAATATATGAAAGAGCAGTACAAAAAAGGATAAGACATGACCAAATAGTATTTATCTCAAGAATGCAAAATTGGTTTAATATGAAGCAATTGATGTAGTTCATCTTACTAGTATAGTAAAAGAGAAAAGCCAAATGGTTATCTTGATAGTAGAAAAGCGTTTCAAAAAAATTCAACACACTTTATTTTATATTACAGAATACGTATTTTGTATGATAAAGTGTATGTGTATATATTACAAAAATTTTAGTAAACTAGAAATAGAAGGGAATTTCAACCTGGTAAAGGGCATCAATGAAGAATCTTTAATTAAAATCATTATTACTGTTATTATTATTTTCTATTTTAGAGAGAGGGAGAGCGTGTGAGTGGAAGAGAGAGGCAGAGGAAGAGAGAGGGAGAGGAGAGAGAGAGAGAGAGAGAGAGAGAGAGAGAGAATCTCAAGCAGGCTCCATGCTCAGTGTGGAGCCCAATGCAGGGCTTTATCCTATAACCCTGGGATCATGACCTGAGCCAAAATCAAGAATTGGATGCTCAATTGACTGAGCCACCCAGGTGCTGCTCTAATTAAAATCATTATTGATGAAAAACAATCTTTTGTCCTTAAGATCTCCATTGAACTGGAAATCCCGACTAGTAGAATAAGACATGAAGAAGATGCAAAAGGTATACGGATTGGAAAGGAAGATACAAAGCTATTGTTATACATAGATGACACAGTTGCATACATAGGAAACTGTAAAATGTTAATACAAAAGGTACTGGAAGTAATAGGCAAGGTCTCAGAATACAAGGTCAATATAAAAAAGGTCAGTTGTGCTTATATATTTCTAGCAGTGAATAGTTGCAAAAGACATTTTAAAACCAGTTATAATAGCATAAAATATCAAATAAACTGTTTAGTGATAAATTAAATATGACTTGTATACTAAAAGTGACATAATGGTGAGAGAAAGAAGATCTAAGCAAATGGAAAGATTACAATTTTCATAGATTGGAAAACTCAACATTGTTGAGTTGATAGGTCTGCCAAAATTGAGCTATAAATTAAATCTAAAAGAAATCAATTCTCAGTAGGCTATTTTTCTTTCAAGAAATCAACAAGCTGATTCTAAAATTTATTTGGAGGACTACTGCTTCTATGATGGCCAAGTAGTCTCTTTGGAGCCATCCTTCTGCAGATAAAAAAGACATACTAGGGGCATGTGGATGGCTCAATCATTTAGGTGTCTGACTTTGGCTCAGGTCATGATCTCAAGATTTGTAGGTTCAAGCCCTGCATTGGGCTCTGTTGCTGACATCTCAGAGCCTGGAGCCTGCTTCAAATTCTGTGTCTCTCTCCCTTTCTGCCCCTCCCCTGCTCTCACTATGTCTTTCTCTGTCTCTCAAAAATGAATAAATGTTAAAAAAAATTTAAAAAGACAAACTGGACAAAATGCAAGACATAAAAAAGCTATCTGGTGAACTTGGGAATGATGGAAGGCAGAAAGATTCTGGAGATGATTTTTTGCTTGGAAGAAGGGAATGCCTTTGGGTGGTTTTCTTGTTTTTATCTTATGGCTAAATCTGTGTCTTAAGGCAAGTAAAACTCCGATAGCAACTCAACAGTCTTTGTAAGGACAGAGATTGGGGCTATCATGGCCGCTGGATGGTGAGGGGGAACAGATAAAGGAGAGAGTTTTCATAAAGGAGAGAGTCACAGATGGGGTTTCTTACATTCTTTTTATAAATGTTGTCTAAGTGAGGCTTACTCTTGAGCTACAGGTGTGTAGGGCATACTCTAAGCAGCTTAGCTAAGGGCAAAGGAACTCAGAGGAGATTCTGAGCAGCTACCCAAGAGACAATGTATACAAGCTTAGTCAAAAGTTATGTGCTAAACACAAAAGTTTTATGTGTTATGTGTTAAAACATACAAAGCCAGCACTTTGGAACAATACAACAAAAATCACACTCAACAGTGTAACATTCACCATATGTAGAATATCATCCAAAATTGTGCAGCAAATGAAGAATGAAGAAAATGTAAGCAATCATAAGAGAAAAGATAGTCGAGACTACTACAACATGATCTAGATGTGGGAATTGGCAGACAAGAATTAAAGAAAGAAAGATCCTTTGGGGCACCTGGGTGGCTCATTTGGTTGAGAATCTGACTCTTGATTTTGGCTCAGGTCATGATCCCAGTGTTGTGGGATTGAGCCTCATGTTGGGCTCCATGCTGAGCAGGGAGCCTGCTTAGAATTCTCTCTCTCTCTGTCTCTCTCAGTCTCTCCCTTTGCCCTCTCCCCAACTTGTGTGCACATGCTCTCTCTCTTTGTCTTTCTCGAAAGAAAGAGAGGAAGATTCTTTAATTATACTAAGTGACATAAAGGAAAAATGTAATAGTCACAAATGCAATAGTCAGAATTTGTAGAGAAAAACAAAGTATAAAGAACTGCAGGGTAATCTTAAAATCAAACATACAATATGTAAAATAAAAATTACATGAATGAGATTTACAATTGAATGGAGATGATAAAAGAAAGGTTTAGAGAACTTGAAGATAAGTCAATACAAGCTATCCTGTGTGAAGAACCCAGAGACAAAAAAGAGAAAAATAATGAACAAGGCTTCTTGGACATGTGGGACAGTATTGGAAGGTTCAGCATACGTGTAATTGGAGCCAGAAGGAGAGAGAAAATAGAGCAGAAAAAAATTAGAAAAAAATAACTGGCTAAAACTTTTCCTAAATGTATGAACATCACATATTTATGGATTCAAGAAGCTCAGTGAGACCTAAGCAGGGTAAAACAGAGTAAATCAAGCCTTTGTACATCATAGTCAATATGGTAAGATAAAAGGTAAAGAGAATGTCTTCGTAAGAAATAGAGAAAAATGACACATTAAATAAGGGAAAACAAAGATTGCAAAGATCTCCACCTTCTTTTCAGGAAGTATAGAGGACAGAAGACTGTGGAACAACATTTTAAAGTGCTCTAGTGGAAAATGTATCAACCCAGAATTCTATATTTATTTAGTAAAAATATCTTTGAAGAATTATAGCCCAATGAAGGAAGACCTTTTTATTTAAAACAATTTTTTAATGTTTATTTATTTTCGAGAGAGAGAGTCAGAGCATGAGCTGGAGAAAGGCAGAGAGCAATGGAGACACAGAATCCGAAGCAGGCTCCAGGCTCTAAGCTGTCAGCACAGAGCCCGACGCGGTGCTCGAACTCACAAGCCATGAGATCATGACCTGAGCTGAAGTTGGACACTTAACCAACTGAGCCACCTGGGTGCCCCTGACGACCCTTTTAGATAAAAGAAACCTAAGAATTTGTTGTCAGCAGACCTGTACTATAAAAAAAATGCTAGGGGCGCCTGGGTGGCTTAGTCGGTTGAGTGTCCAGCTTTTGCTTAGTCATGATCTCGCGGTTCGTGGGTTCGAGCCCCGCGTCGGGCTCTGTGCTGACTGCCAGCTCAGAGCCTGGAGCCTATTTCAGAGTCTGTGTATCCCTCTCTCTCTGACCTTCCCCTGCTCATGCTGTCTCTCTCTCTCTCTCCTAGAAATAAAAAATAAAAAAATATAAAAAATAAAAAATTAAAAAAATTAAAAAATGCTAAAGGAAATTCTTCAGGATGAAGTGAAATAAATTCGTACAGAAGCTTAAATGTTTAGTGAGTAATAAAGAACATCTGAAATGATAAAATATCTGGATAAATATAAAAGAGCATCATTTTCCTTATAATATCTTTAATATGTATATTTTTATTTAAAACAAATTATGAGATTCTCTGTTGGTATTTTCTAGACTATGTAGAAAGCATACAAAGGTGGATAAACAGATCTACGTGATTACAAGTTTTCTACATTTTATGTGAAGGATTACACTATTGATTCTAAATACCCCCTGGGCAAATTAAAATTCTACTATTCTAGAGCAACCACTTAAAAATGTGTAAGTGTCTGGGGTGCTTGGCTGGCTCAGTTAGTAGAACATGTGACTTTTTTTTTCAATTTTTTTGTAATGTTTTATTATTTATTTTTGAGAAAGAATGGCAGAGTATGAGGGGCAGAGAGAGAGAGAGAGGGAGGGAGACACAGAATCTGAAGTAGCTCCACACTCTGAACTGTCAGCACAGAGCCCAATGCAGGGCTTGATCTCACAAACCGCGAGATCGTGACCTGAGCCGAAGTCAGATGCTTAACCGACTGAGCTACCAGGCACCCCAGACATGCAGCTCTTGATCTCAGGGTCATGAATTCAAGCCCCATGTTGGGTGTGGAGCCTACTTAAAAAAATTTTTTGAATTATAAAAAAATGCAAAAGCATATAGTTGAAAATCCAATGATAGTTAAAATGGCAGTCTGAAGTATTTTTGAATAACCCAAAAAGAAAGCAGGAATGGCAATACAGTAGGATAACAGATACATTCGACCTTATCTATAATTATATTAAATGACAATTGGATAAACACTCCAAATAAAAGTCCAAGGTTGTCAGAATGAACAACAACAAAACCAACCACCGCCACCACCACCAAGACACAATTATATGTTCTTTCTAAGAGTTGTATTTTAATTATAAAGGCTCAGGCTGGAAAAAGTGGATAGAAAATATCATCCTGTGCAAACATTAAACATAAAAGATATAATTTAATATCAAATTGCTAATTAATATAAAATAAATTAGTATCAAATAAAATGGCCTTCACTACAAAAAATACTTCAAGAGGCAGAGTGGGCTATTTCACAATGATAATAAAGGGCGAATTACTGGGAAGACATAATAATCCTAAATCTATATATGTTATTAGGTAGTAGCTACCCAACATATGAAACAAAAATTGACAAAATTAACGTGAGAAATAGACAGTATCACAATCATACTTATAAATTTTAACATTCCTCTCAGCAATTGATAGAACAGCTTGACAAAAACACTGAATAAACACATAGTTAATTTGGATAATACTATCAGCCAACTTGACCTAATTGATATTTATAGAACAGTGCATTCAGAATACCTATTTTTTTCAAGTGCACATGGTATGTTCAGCAAGACCATATATTGGGCCGGCAAAAAGATCTCAATAAAAAAATGCACATCACATGGAATATATTCTCTAAATAATTATTTGATATCTAGAAAAATTCCCAAGTATTTGGAAACCAAATAATTAAACAACACACTTAGTCTATGGATCAATTAAGAAATCACAAAGGAAAATTAATGTATAAAAGTCATTGACCTCAATCTCCTTCAGTTCCTTAAAGTAAAATTGTTGTAACATTGGGATAATGAGTAATTTTCAGCTAGGATGCTAAGTGCATGAGCCATAATAGAAAAATTGGATACAAAGTTATACTGAACTTCATTAAAATTAAAATCTGCTCTTTGAGAGGCACCTGGGTGGCTCAGTTGGTTAAACATCTGACTTCGGCTCAGGTCAGATCTCATGGTTCATGGGTTCGAGCCCCACATCAGGCTCTGTGCTGACAGCTCGGAGCCTGGAGCCTCTTTCAGATTCTGTGTCTCCCTCTCTTTCTGACCCTCCCCTGTTCATGCTCTGTCTTTCTATCTCTCAAAAATAAATAAGCTTAAAAAAAATTAAAAAAAAATAAAATCTGCTCTTTGAAGCATGTCATTAAGAAAATGAAAAGACATGATTCAGGCTAAGCAAATATTCACAGTACATACATCTCATAAAGTCTTTTTCAGAATAAATAAACTCAATAATAACAGGATAAACCAATGAAAGATGGAGAAGATTTGAACCAGATCTTCCACCAAAGATAGATGAATGGCCAACAAGATTATGAATGATGCTTAATACCAGTAGTCATTGGGAAAATGCATTTTAAAACCACAAGACACCACTATACACCACTTAAAAGACTTAATACTGTGTAGGGTAGTTGGAACTCTTATCCATTGTAGATAAAATGTAAAATGGAACAACCAATGTGGAACAAAGTTTGACATTTTCTCAGAGTTAATCTTTAGTGCTACCTCTAGGTATTTATCTATGAGAAATGAAAATATATGTCCCACAAAAACTTATCTACAAATGTTCATAGCTGTTTTATTCTTAATAGCTTAAAGCTGGAAAAAACCCAAATGTCCATCAACAAGTGAGTGATAAGCTAGAGTACATCCAGCTAACAAATGGATAGTGAGCAATAAAAAGAAATGGAATACTGATACATGCAACAGTGTGGGTGAATCTGAAAAACATGCTTTTGAGCTAAAAAGCCTGATTTCAGTTAGTTGGAATTCTAGAGTAGATAAAACTAAATCGTAATGACAGAAAATAGTCACAGATTGATTGCCAGGGAACTTTTTGAGCTGATGGAAATTTGTATATCTTGATTTTCATGGTGGTTGTATAGATGTATAGATTTGTGAAAACAGCAAACTCTATGCCAAATACAGGTTTATTTTGTTGTATCTGTCTTATATTTCAATAAAGTCATTTAAGAATAACCTAAAAGGGAAAATGCGTAGGTGTAATTTAGAGCTATAATATTTAAGATTGATGAGTTTATTAAGATAGATTTTGGATTCAGTGTAGATTAGTCCGTGTCATCAATTCCAGAACTGTAGCATGAAACACTCAGCCTATCTAATGTGTT
Source organism: Hyaena hyaena (assembly GCF_003009895.1). Taxonomy (NCBI): domain Eukaryota; kingdom Metazoa; phylum Chordata; class Mammalia; order Carnivora; family Hyaenidae; genus Hyaena; species Hyaena hyaena. The sequence continues at coordinate 904,821 of NW_024080998.1, forward strand.
AAGTGGAAAGAATGTAGAAGGAGAACAAATTCCCAGAGGGAAGTTGCTTGATGTCCACATTTAGTATGAAGTGGTTTTTTTTTTTTTTTTTTAAGGCAAAAACAGGCTAGTTTCCCTCCAATGTTTTTGGTAACTACTGTTCAAAAGAAACTCTAGGGGCCCCTTGGGTGGCTCAGTTGGCTAAGTGTCTGACTCTTGATTTTATCTCAGGTCATGATCTCACAGTTTGTGGGATGGAGCCCCACATTGCACTGTCAATGCAGAGCTTGTTTGGGATTCTTGCTCTGTCTTGTGCTCTGCACTCCATCCCCCATGGACATGTGCACGCATTCTCTCAAAAAAGAAACTCCAAATTCAGGTGGGGGAATATATTGTTTAGAGCTCTACTTGTGGTCCTTTTGACCCCTAACACAGGTCATTGATTTGTTGAGTTGAATCCCCCTCCCCCACGCATGATCAAGAGTCACCAGAAATAACAAACAGAAAGTTAGCTAGGATGAGTATGAAACCTTAAGAATTCATTGGACAGGAAACTTGTGTATAAAAATAGCACAGGTAATTGGCATCTTCTAAAATACAATGAGGTATTAATACATGATTTCAAGCAACTCCTGCTAATGGATATAAAAATAGCTAATTAGTAGAATTTAATTCTTTTAAGTCTGTAAATACCATTTTGAGTAGAATCTGTATCAGGTCTGGAGATTAATCTATTGTTGTGTGGCACAGTGTTAAAGAGTTGAAGAGTATACGGGAATTCATTGTGTGTCTTATCCTTGAAACTTCTCAGAAGAAGAAAACAAATCTGAAAATGAAAAGTTAAAGGAAAAAACTTCTGGCACCAAACTATACAGAAAATGAGCAAAGCCCATCACTGCCTCATGGCTAGCCAACCATTCCTGTTTAGAGTTGAAGACACAAGCCAGCTCTCTGGGACATACTCAAATCACCATTAAACTTCTTTCAACCTGCCTGTGTCTTTTACTGGGTTTCAGCCTTGTGGATTACCCCATATGGTCTTCAGTAGTGAAGGAAATAGGGAGGCATTACAAAATAAACCTGAAGATACAGATTAAAGGGGTGACCCATGGGCCAGAGACCAGAGGATCCCATGATCAGAGATCAGTGGCGGTTGTGAAGAATGGAATTATCTGACCTAAAAGAACTTGCAGAACTCTCTACTAAGCCAAGACCCTCAAGCACGTCTTAAGGACTCCTAAATTCATGGTGTGGGTTAGCTGTGGCAGCAGAAACCAGTTTGTTTGGAGGAAAACATCAACAGTTCCAAATTTAAAACTGAGCAATGAGCTAACAATTAAAGACCAACAGAGAAGAGAAGGCAAGCCACCATGACTGAGTGCCAACCAGGACAAGAAACAGGCTAAAGGAAAAGTTGTGGTTTTCTGGTTCATAATACAGACCAGCTATGGGAATACTTAAAGAAATAAAGCATATACTCATCACAGAGGTAGCCAAACAACTCTGTTTGTAGACTTTTATGATTGGAGAGGGAAAATATAACTTTTAGAAATAATTTGAAATTGAAAACCAGAATTTAAAAAATGCACCCCCTGCTCCTCCACATGAGAATGAGGTTATGAAACACCAGGAAGGTGTGTGTAACAGGTGTTTCCGAAATCGCAGTTTTAGGAGTATACCTAAGAAACACTTCCATATCTGTCAGTAGATACATGTACGGATGTTTAATAATAGCTGTGTTTGTCATCATGGTAGACAGACTGGAAACAACCTAAATATTAGCTGACAGGAGAAAGGATCAATTGTGGTATTTTATTATTATTCTTATTTCATATTTTTATTATTTTAAGTAAGCTCTGCACCCATTGTGGGGCGTGAATCACGTACTCTACAGACTGAGCCAGCTAAGTGCCCCCAAATTGTGATATTTCATATGACAGTTGTGAAATATTATACGACAGTGAAGTGAAAATAAATGAACTATAGTTATAAGCAACAACATGGATGGGTTTTGTAAATGTAATGAGAAGTTGAAAACAACGAGTCCCGGATTCACAGGTGTTTATGTTGTTATACTTTATAACTTAAAGTTTAGTTACTTATAACCTTCTGTGTATATCAAATAAGAAAAAAATGAAATCTAGAAATTATTTTGAGGTATGGCAAAATCATTTAAATATTATTCGATAAACTGTTAATTTTTTTTAATGTTTATTTATTTTTGAGAGAGAGGGATAGCATGAGCTGAGATGGGGACAGAGGACCTGAAGCAGGCTCTGCGCTGACAGCAGAGAGCCTGGCATGGGGCTCGAATCCACAAACCATGAGGTCATGACCAGAGCTGAAGTCAGACGCTCAACCGACGGAACCACCTAGGCACCCCTGATAAACCATTTTAAGGAATAAACAGTTCTGATTTCACTGCGTAGATTTTACTTGTAAGGTGAATCTTACTGTCATTCACTAGGCTGCTGAGAAGCAGAATTGGTGATGTAGGGAAACATTAATAGAAGATAGAAGAAAAAGCCTTAGGAAAGAAAACCCCTTAGTAGGGTTCACAGTCCCCACATACGGAGAAATATATAGGACTTATAGCTAAGTTGGTATTACATTTGATATTAAGGAGCTGTGTTCAAACTTATGGCTTTGTGCTTATGTGTTTGGCCATCACTGAAGCTAAAGAAAGCTCTTCGGCTTTCTGACATGATGAATTAACGTGGTGTTTAAGGATGAAAAATTCAGCTTTAAAATAGTTAGGTGTTTTATTTATTTATTTATTTTTTTTACAAATAGTTTATTGTCAAATTAGTTTCTACATAACACTTAGTGCTCATCCCCAAAGTGCCCTCCTCCATGCCCATCCCCCCCCCCCCCCACAACCAACAAACCACAAATATTATCAGCATTCAAGAGTCTCTCATGGTTTGCCTCTCTCCCTTTCCCCCACCATTTCCGCCCTTCTTCTCCCGCTTGTTCCTCCGTCAAGTTCCTCCTAATCCTCCTATACGTGCAAACATATGATATTTGTCCTTCTCTGCCTGACTTATTTCGCTCAGCATAACACCCTCAAGGTCCATCCATGTTGCTACACATGGCCAGATTTCATTGTTTCTCATTGCCATGGAGTATTCCATGGTATAGATAAACCACATCTTCTTGATCCATTCATCTGTTGATGGACACTTAGGCTCTTTCCATGTTTTAGCTATTGTGGAGAGTGCTGCTATGAACATTGGGGTACATGTGCTCCTATGCCTCAGCATTTCTGTATCCCTTGGGTAAATTCCTAGCAGTGCTATTGCTGGGTCATAAGGGAGTTCTATTGTTAGTTTCCTGAGGAACCTCCACACTGTTTTCCAGAGGGGCTGTACCAGTTTACATTCCCACCAACAGTGTAGGAGGGTGCCCGTTTCTCCACATCCTCGCCAGCATCTAGAGTTCTCTGATTTGCTCATTTTAGCCACTCTGACTGGCGTGAGGTGGTATCTCAGTGTGGTTTTGATTTGTATTTCCCTGATGAGGAGGGATGCTGAGCATCGTTTCATGTGTCTGTTGGCCATCTGGATGTCCTCTTTGGAGAAGTGTCTGTTCATGTCTTCTGCCCATTTCTTCACTGGGTTGTTTGTTTTTCGGGCGTGTAGTTTGGTGAGTTCCTTATAGATTCTGGATATTAACCTAGTTAGGTGTTTTAAATAGGTCTATTCCTCACGACAGTGTGAAACGTGAATCTGGTAGAGCTGATGAACTGGCATCTCCAGAATGTAGGTCTTTTTTTTTTTTTTTTTTTGAGGCAGCCACATGACCAACAGCTTGATCTCTCTCTGGTGCCAGCTTCCTATATGAAAATTTGCAGAACAGGGAACAGAGGTTTGAGAGCATTGTAGTAACAGGAGGTTTAGAATCTCAGAAGTTGCCAAGCATCGTCCTAGATATTGTGGGAGAAATCAAGGTATAAAACATAGGACTTGTCTTCATGGAATTTTTTTTGAAAAAAATTAATGTTTTATTTGTTTTCTAGAGAGAGAGAGCGTGAGAGACAGTGTGTGAGCAGGGTAGGAGCAGAGAGAGTGGGAGACACAGAATCTGAAGCAGGCTCCAGGCTCTGAGCTGTTAGCCCAGAGCCTGACACAGGACTCGAACTCACAATATGAGATCATGACTTGAGTCGAAGTCGGGCACTCAACCAACTGAGCCACTAAGGCACCCAAAAAATTATTAGTTTAGCCCAGGTCAGATAAACTTATGAAAATATAATTGGCAATACCCGGCACTTTAAACTACAAAATGATAGCGTAGATAAATAAATCTCCTAAGTGCTCAAAAAAAAAAAAAAAGTATTTAGGACAGAACAAAGAAGGCTTTGTTCACTAAGGGAAGATTTGAGTCAAGCCTTGTAAGACAGCTGGGATCTAGATGGAGTAATAGCAAGAGCAAAGGCGAGGAGATGGGGGAAGGGGGAGTTGTACTAGGTTTGGTTAGCTGGATTGGAAGATTTGGTTAGGGCAGTAGTGAGACTTGGGGGAAAACAGATTTGCCACAGATTTTAAATGGTCTCTGGAGCAAGGCCTGGGAATTTGGACTATAGTTCTACTTCTGGGGGTAATTTATGGACTAAATTTAGAGCTTTAAACTTACTGTCATTTGATACTGATTTTAACAATGGATGCTCTTTTGAATAGTTCATTATGGAAGGGGGAATAGCTCTGCTTTTTATAGTATTTCTTTGTTCCTTGCTTTTGGAAGGTCAGCCTGACCTGGGTAGGCACCATCTGATTTGGCTTGAGTGTAGCCAAACAATTATGGACCCACAAAGAGAACTCTGAGTAGGCTTTGATTTATGTGCGGAAAAGCAGCTATCTAAAAGCTCCTTCCTTCACGTTTAAAGGAGCAGACTGGCTGGCTGTCCTGTAAAGGACCCCAGTGACCTCTGGGAAGATTATTGGAAACGTGCAGTGATAAGAATGAAAAGAAAATTTGTTTTTAATAGAAACGGCACTCCAGAGTTTCTTTGAGGGTGTTACAGAATTTTCTTTGCTACTATTCTGGGAATGATGGCAATGTTTCACGTAGTGGATTGCTAGCTACGTAAAATAATGCCTGTATATATAGCGTGTCATAATAAAATTTGCTTTTTGAGCATGCGTTAGGGTGGTATTCATTGGCTTTTTCATTTCACACCATTAACTGAGTTTCCTTAGATGTTAGATTATTACATTCCTTTTTTAGTATGAGTCTGAGCACCAGCCCGGGTGGTGTATCTAGCAGTGATAGCCTCCTGCTGAGGCATGCAAAGCACCCTTCCTTTCTCTCTCAAAATACCTGCTTTTCAGTGCTTGCCAAAGTGGATGGATTTTTTCACTTATAAAACACTGTAAGTAAAAGATATTACTAGGGTTTATTTCATCTTTCATGGTAATAATAAATATTTAGAGTATATATTGTAAATTTATGATACAGATATTAATAAGTAATGTTATTAATAAGTAATATTATAAAGAGCACATGAAAATGATATACTTAGAAGAGCTTACTGGATCAGTGAATTGCCTTACATAGATTTTGGTCAAAGAAAGTTGAGAAATGAGAGAACTTTTCTTAAAACAGCCATACAAATATTATCACTCACATTTAGGTGGTTTCTGACCCTTGCCCTAAAGTGTGAAAGTAGTGAGCATTCCATCTCATATACAAATGTCTGGTTGCCAATGGCACAACATTCTTTAGCAGTGTCCTCATTCTCAAAGTGCTGCTATGCTAGCTGAACACACTAAATTTTGTAAGCTTCTTTTTTTTTTTTTTACTGGATTTTTAGCCAGCAGTCATATTTCCATGAGGTGATATTACATCAAATCACTTGAATTCGTAGACTCCAAGTAAAAATAAATGGACATAAAAAAGCATATACAGTTGTATGATTCCACTTACCTAAAGTACTTAGAGTCATCAAATTCACAGAAACAGAAAGTAGAATGGTGGCTTCCAGGGGGAGAGAGTTGGGGATGTTTAATGGGCACAGGGTTTTATTTTTTTTTTTTTTTTTTTTTTTTTTTTTTTACAAATAGTTTATTGTCAAATTAGTTTCTACATAACACTCAGTGCTCATCCCCAAAGTGCCCTCCTTCATGCCCATCCCCCCCTCCCCCCCACATCCATCAGTCCTCAGTTTTTGTCAGCATTCAAGAGTCTCTCATGGTTTGCCTCTCTCCCTTTCCCCCACCATTTCCGCCCTTCTTCTCCCCCTTGGTCCTCCGTCAAGTTCCTCCTAATCCTCCTATACGTGCAAACATATGGTATTTGTCCTTCTCTGCCTGACTTATTTCGCTCAGCATAACACCCTCAAGGTCCATCCATGTTGCTACACATGGCCAGATTTCATTGTTTCTCATTGCCATGTAGTATTCCATGGTATAGATAAACCACATCTTCTTGATCCATTCATCTGTTGATGGACACTTAGGCTCTTTCCATGTTTTAGCTATTGTGGAGAGTGCTGCTATGAACATTGGGGTACATGTGCTCCTATGCCTCAGCATTTCTGTATCCCTTGGGTAAATTCCTAGCAGTGCTATTGCTGGGTCATAAGGGAGTTCTATTGTTAGTTTCCTGAGGAACCTCCACACTGTTTTCCAGAGGGGCTGTACCAGTTTACATTCCCACCAACAGTGTAGGAGGGTGGGCACAGGGTTTTAGTTGCAAGTTGAAGAGTCCTGGAGATCAGCTGAACAACCATGTAAATGTACTTAACTGTTCTGAACACTTAAAAATGGTTAAGATGCTAAGTTTTATGTTCTATGTATTTTACTACAATTTTAAAGAACATTAAAAAGAGGAAAAAAGAAGCACCAGCAATAATGTCATAGACTTGAAGTTTCAAGAAATAAATCTATTAGAAGATTTACAGGACCTCTATACTAAAATCTGTAAAACATTATTAAGAGAAATCAATGAAGGCTTAACTAATTGGGGTATTTGCTATGTTCATGGAGGACTCAGCATTTGAAAATTTCATGTCTTCTCAAATGAACCTATATAATGAACATGATCCCTAACAAAATCCCAGAGTTCTGATTTTTTGTTGTTTTAGTAGTTGTTGCTGTTGGGTTTTGGCTTTGTGGAATTCAGGCTGACTTTAAAATTCATGTGGAAATGTGGGCGCCTGGGTGGCTCAGTTGGTTAAGCGTCTGACTTCGGCTCAGGTCATGCATGATCTTGCAGTCTGTGAGTTCAAGCCCTGCCTTAAGCTCTGTGCTGATGGCTCAGAGCCTGGAGCCTGCTTTGGAATCTGTGTCTCCCTGTCTCTGTGACCCTCCCCCTCCTTGTGCTTTGTCTCTCAAAAAATAAATAAAAGTTAAAAAAAATGAAAATAAAATTCATGTGGAAACGTAAAGGGCTAAGAATCACTAAGGCAGTCGTGAAGAACTGAGCTGGGCTACTTACATTGCCAGATAGCAAGCCCTGTTCTAAAACTATATTATCTAGATATATTATTGCTTATCATATGGTGGTCCTTGGACTGGCAGCATCAGCATAACCTGAGAGCTTGTTAGAAATGCAGAATCTCCGACTCCATCTCAACCCTTTATTGAATCAGCATCTCTGGGGTTGAGGCCAGAGAGTCTGTGTTTTAACAATTTCTCTGTGTTATTCTTATGTACTTTAAAGTTTGAGAAACACTGAATTAAGACATTTTGACATAAGAAAATACGAGTCAACTGGTAGAAAAAATAGAGAGTACAGAAACAGATCCATATGTACACAGTTCAGCTGATTTATGACAAAGTTGGCATTGCAGTACAATGGAAATGAGTAGGCTTTTCAATAATGGTATTATTTAATTAATTAATTTATTTATTTTTCGATATATCCATATTGAAAAAAGCTGTCTTAACCCCTATATCATACCGTATATACAAAAACCAGTTCCAGACTGAGTTTATAAAAGTGAAAAAGCAAAACTGTAAAGCTTTTAGAGGAAAAAACACAGGGGAACATCCTTGAGACCTTAGGACAAACAGTACAATAAGGTTCTAATGATAAAACAAAAATGATAAATTGGACTTTATTAGTATTAAGCATTTCTCTTTATCAAAAGATAGCATTAATATTTGCAAAGCACTTAGACTGGTGCCTTGCCAGCATGTTGTATGTGTTACATGAATGTTTGTCAAGAATATAAATAATACGTTATCCTCTTCCAACAAAAAGAGTACTTGTGTTCAGAAAATATAAAGCATAGTTAACAAATTATTGAGAATAATTCTGACAACCCAATAGGAAAAACAGAGGACTTCAATAGGACTTAATAAAGAAGCATTAAAATGGTCATTAACATAACTAAAAGGTGCTGAACTTTATGAGTCATCAGAGAACTGCAAATTAAAACCATAATGACATACTACTACATACCCACCAGAATGGCTAAAACACAGATTAAATGGTGTCGAGTGTTGTAAGGATGTGAAGCAACAAGAGCTCGCTAATATTTCTAGCAAGAGTGTGGAGTGGAATAACCTTTTAGAAGATTGGCAGGAACTATGAAAGCTAAATGTCTTCATGCTCCATGACCATGCGATTCCACTCCTAGGTATATACTCAACAGAAACACTGGTGCATGTTCACCTGAAGAACATGTCTTAAAGTGTGAACCATACATTCTGATAGTTCATCTAGAATGTTCATAGCATACTTGTATCAGCCCCAAAGTGGAAACTGCATGAATGTCCATCAGTGATACGATGGTAGATAAACTATTCATGTAATGGGATATTATGCAGCAGTAATAAACACTCTATGCAACTATATGGGCGAATCTTTCAAAATAGTTTGAGCAGAAGAAACCCGATACAAAGGAATACTCTGTGATTACGTTTGTATAAAGTAGGAAAGCATGCGCTCTGACCTCTGGGGTTACAAGTCAGGATAAGTGGTTACCCTTCCAGAAGGGCAGGGGAATGACCAGAACAGAGGACAAGGGGGACAGTGAGATGCTGGTAATGTCTCTTGATCTGAGTGCTGGTTACATATATCTGCTCAGTCTGTGAATATTCACTGCGCATTTATAGAAATTAGATATAAACAATGTTTTTTTTTTTTTTTTTACTTTTTAAAAGAAGAGTTTATTTAGTTTTGAGAGAGAGAAAGAGAGAGAGGGAGACAGAGAACCCCAAGTAGGCTATGTGCTGCAAGCACAGACTCACAGATCTCACAAACCATGAGATCATCACCTGAGCTGAAATCAAGAGCCAGATGCTTAACCAACTGAGACACCCAGGAGCCCCTAGAAGCAGTGCTTTAATTAATGGAAAAATTGGATTTAGTAGCCATTTCTCCATCACATCGAACTGAAAAAGACATGGAAGGAGTCATATAGGGCATTCACATTCATGGTCACATGAGTTGCAGTGGTCATTCCTTCAATATTCTGAAAGAATAGTGTCTTTAAGAAAACGATTGTTAACAAAGCACCTATTCTCAGCACATTTTAATCAAACTGGAATCTCTTATATGAAAATAATTTCTTTCTCAACAAATAGCCAAAGTATGGAAAGAGACCAAATGTCCATCGATGGATGAAGGGTTAAAGATGTGGTATATATATACAATGGAGTGTTACTTGACAATCAAAAAGAATGAAATATTGCCATTTGCAATTATATGGATGGAACTAGAGGGTATCATGCTAAGCGAAATTAACCAGTCACAGAAAGACAAATATCATATGATTTCACTCATATGAGGATTTTAAAATACAAAACAGATGAACATAAGAGAAGGGAGGCAAAAATAATATAAAAACAGGGAGGTGGACAAAACAGAAGAGACTCAAATATGGAGAACAGAGGGTTACTGGAGGGATTGTGGGAGGTGCAAGGGGCTAAATGGGTAAGGGGCATTAAGGAATCTCCTCCTGAAATCATTGTTGCACTATATGCCACTAACTTGGATACAAATTTAAAAACTAACTATCCATCTATCTATCTATCTATCTATCTATCTATCTATCTATCTATATTTTTCCAGGGCACCTGGGTGGCTCAGTCGATTGAGTGTCCTACTCTTGATTTTTGCTCAGGATTTAAGCTCAGGTCATGATTTCATGATTTTGTGAGTTCGAGCCTCACACGGGCTCTGTGCTGACAGTGTGGAGCCTTCTTGAGATTCTCCCTCTTTCTCTGCCCCTCCCTTGCTCACACTCTCTCTGTCTCTCTCAAAATAAATGAACTTTAAAAAATAAAAAATTAAGGTATTTTATTTCTGACTGAATAATTTCATTCCAGTTTCTTGTGTGGATATATTAAGTTCATTTTAAGTGTTTAAAGCTCTCTTCCATGTAGTCTATAGATAAACTATGAAGCTCCAAACTTATTGTTTACATTAGTGCTTTGCTTGGGAATAGTCTGATTTATTTCTTTAAACCTGTCAATGCTAGAAAAGCATCAAGATGCAGGATGACCCCACTCATGACTATATGAAAAAAGTGACAGTTTCTTGCAAAAAGCTCAGAAGCATCAATCAAATCAAAGCTTATTTTCGCAATACATTTTTTGCCATGTATCTAGATGATTCTGTAGGTTTTTGTTTATTTTGTTTATTTTTTATTTAAAAATTTTTTTAAAAAAATATTTATTGATGAGAGACAGAGACAGAGCGTGAGCATTGGAGGGCAGAGAGAGAGGGAGACACAGAATCCGGAGGAGGTTCCAGGCTCTGAGCTGTCAGCACAGAGCCCGATGTGGGGCTCAACCTCACGAACTGCGAGATCATGACCTGAGTTGACATCAGATGCTTAACCAACTGAGCCACCCAGACAACCCTGTTTTTGTTTATCTTAACAAAGATAAATAAATGTAACATTTTTGGTTGTAAGGATTTCTCTGGAACAACAGAGATAGAATAGCATGCTGTAATGTACAAGCAGTTATTTTCAACTGCCTAAATATTTCACCAAATATCAGGATGGAACTACCAGATACTCTGAAATCTACAAGGACCTGGTTTAAACATAGTAGGACATCAGCTGGGTTTGTATTACTTGGGAAGAATTCTAATGAATTGAGTATTTGTGCAAGGGGAAGCTTACTGCTGTGCACATAACTATTTGCAAGTGCACTTAGCTAGGCAGGATTAGGTGTTTTAGATTTTAAGATAACTAATATCTGTGCCTTTTTAGGGGCGAGTGGCTAAGCTGTGCTTCAGCAGGTTGAGCAGTACCAGAAAGCTTAGGTGGAATGGTCACAGGTTAATTTGGGTTTTGAGTGATTTCCATTTTAAGGGTGTTGGTGTGCTCTGTGCCTTCAGAAAGATGGCAGCTTGCTCTCCTGGAGGATGAATAAAATCCTACTGAAGAACTACTGCTGTCAAGGAGTCCAGATCAGTAAGGAAGAGGTAAAACTTTCACTGTGTGCAGGTGACATGATTCTAATGAATTCAGTAAAGTCACAGGACACAAAATCAATCTACAGAAATCTGGCATTTCTGTACACCAATAATGAAGCAGCAGAAAGAGAAATTAAGAAAACAATTCCGTTTACAGTTGCATCAAAAATAATAAGATACCTAGGAATAAACCTAACCAAAGAGATGAAAGACCTATACTCTGAAAACTATAAAACACTGATAAAATAAATTGAAGGGGACACAGAGAAATGGAAAGACATCCCATGCTTAAATATCTATACTGCCTAAAGCAGTCTATACATTTAATGCAATCCCTATCAGAACCAACAGCATTTTTCATAGAACCAGAACAAAAATCCTAAAATGGAACCAGAAAAGACCCCAGATAGCCAAAGCAATCTTGAAAAAGCAAAGCGAAGCTGGAGGCATCACAATTTTGGACTACCTCAAAGCTATTGTAATCAAAATAGTATGGTGCTGGTTCAAAAATGGACACATAAATCAGTGGAACAGAATAGAAAACCCAGAAACGAACTCACATCTTTAGGGTCAATTAATCTTCGGCAAAGCAAGAAAGAATGTCCAAAGGGAGAAAGTCTCTTTAACAAATGGTGTTGGAAACACTGGACAGCAACATGCAAAAGAATGAAACTGGACTGCTTTCTTACAACAAACACAAAAATAAATTCAAAATGGATTAACGACCTAAACCTAAGACCTGAAACCATAAAAATCCTAGAAAAGAGAGCACAAACAATAATTTCGCTGACATCCGCTGTAACATCTTTTTTGATATGTCTCCCGAGGCAAGGGAAACAAAAGGAAAAATAAACTGTTAGGACTACATCAAAATAAAAAGCTTCTGCACAGCAAAGGAAATAACAAAGCAGGCAGCCTACAGAATGGAAGAAGATATTTGCAAATTACCAATGTGATAAAGGGTTATTATCCAAAATATATGTAAAGAACTTCTAAAACTCAACACCCAAAAACAAATAGGTTAAAATTGGGCAGAAGACATGAACAGACACTTCTCCAAAAGAGACATAGAGATGGCCAACAGACACATGAAGAGATGCTCAACATTGCTTATCATCAGGAAAGTCCAAAGCAAAACTACAAGGAACTAACACCTCACACCTGTTAAAATGGCTAAAATCAAAAACACAAGAAACACGAGGTGTTGGCAAGGATGTAGAGAAAAAGGAACACTCGTGCACTGTTGTGGGAGTGCAAACTGGTACAGTCACTCTGGAAAACAGTGTGGAGTTTCTTCAAAAAGTTAAAAATAGAACTACTCCATAGTCTAGCAGTTGCACCACTGGGTATTTACCCTAAGAATATGAAGACAGTAATTCAAAGGGATACATAAACCCCTATGGTAATAGCAGCATTATTTACAGTAGTTATACTATAGTAGTTACATCAATAGATGAACAGAAAAAGAAGTTGTAGATAATATAGACTAGATATAGACATACAGATATTATTCAGCCAGAAAAAACAATGAAATCCACTTGCCGTGACATGGATGGAGATAGATAATATAGCGCTAATTGAAATAGAGAAGGACAAATACCATATAATTTCACTCATATATGAATTAAAGGAAAAAAGCAAATGAGCAAAGGGGAAGAAAGAGAGGCAAACCAAGAAACAGACTCTTAACTATAGGGAACAAACTGATGGTTGCTAGAGGGAAGGGGTGGGGTGGGTGGGTTGAAATAGGTGATGGGGATTAAGCAGGGCACTTGTGATGGGCACAGGATGATTAAAATAAAATCTTTAAAAACAAAACAAAACAAAACAAAAAACCCCACCATTGTCCCGGCCTTTACAGTTGAGTTGTAACTGTATTTGCCTCAGAACAAGAAGCTGACTCTCTTGTTATCAGCCTTTTCGTAATTTCTCTTATTTTGAGCCAGTTTTTAGATAAAAATATTTAGAAATTTACAGAACATTTCTGAGAAATAAGTGAAATATTTGAAGCAAAATATAGATTATAAGAATTAGCAATATACACTATTTGATATCCTCAAAAATGTGTTTTTTGGAGAAAATAGAAACTGAGAAGATTAAAAATAGAGTGTTTACTGTAGTTTAATTATACAGAGACATATTTCCATGCGCTAAAAGAATCCAGCTTTTTTGCGAGGCAGATTCTGAAATTTGGGAAATGTTGAATATGCTTAGAGGATGTTTCATCCAAATATCATTAGTGGCTTTAAGAAAAAGCAGTGACATAGTAGTTTGGGCTTAATTTTTTTAATCTTGGGTTTTCTTTTTAAGTCTTCAACAACACTGAAATTGAATGTAAGATTGTTCTTTTTAAGGACCTTGTAAGTAATGATTTTGTAAAATATATGCTTTTCACATGGTCATAAGTTTTTTATAACCTAAAATTTACCATTTTAATATTTTTTAAGCATACCATTCAGTGATATTAAGGACATTTACACTGTTATGCAGTTACCAGCACTTTCCATCTCCAGAACTTTTTTTATCACCCCAAACTGAAACTCTGTACCCATCAAACATTAGCTTCTCATACTTTCCTTGCCCAACACTGGAAGTTGCCATTCTCTTTTCTGTCTCTGTGTGTTTCACTATTCTTGGTACCTCATACACTCATAAAATATTTGTCCTTTTGTGTCAAGCTCATTTCACTTAGCATAAGGTCGTCAGGGTTTACCCATGTTGTAGTGTCTATCAGACCCTCTTTCCTTTTTAAGGCTGAATAATATTTCTTTATATATATTCCAAATTTGGTTTATTCATTTTTCTGTCAGTGAGTATGTGAGTTATTTCTGCCTTTTAGCTATTGTGAATAACACTGCCATGAACATTGGTATGCAAATATCTATTCAAGTCCCTCCTTTCAATTCTCTTGGGCATATATCCAGAAATAAAATGTCTGGATCATGTTTAATCTTATGTTTAGTTTTTTGAGGATGCTTTTTTTTAATGCCCAGATATCCATATCCATACAAAGATATTATAAAGTGTCTGCTATGAAAATGGGGCAGTTAATAAAACTTCATAATCTGATAATTTCTGATGTATTTTGATTTTTGTTCACACAAATAACTGGTAGCTAGAATCCTAGGCTAGTAAAATATTTTATCAGCATGTATTTATGTACTATATATACTAAAAATGGTCAGTACCTTTCCCAAGAGTTATGCAGCTAATTGGTAGGGAGAGTCTGGTCTAGAATCCAGTTCCTCTTTTAGTACATTTTTCCACTTTGCCATGTCTCTTCTTTAAAAATATGTTTCATGCTACAATTTAGCAATGACTTATTTTCTTTCTTTAAATTTTTTTTAAATGTGTATTCATTTTTTGAGAGACAGAGCGCGAGCGAGGAAGGCACAGAATCCGAAGCAGGCTCTAGGTTCTGAGCCAACACAGAGCCTAATGCAGGGTTTGAACTCGCAAACTGCGAGATCATGACCTGAGCTGAAGTTGGATGCTTAGCCGACTGAGCCACCTAGGTGTCCGAGTAAGCTTATTTTATTTGGCATTTGGAGCATATTGTTGTAAATATAAAAATAAGTATAAAATAATGTTTAGTTTTCTGAGCTGCTTCACAAAAGCCTATATAAGCCACAGTATACCTGGATTATACTAATGTAAGTGTTATTTCATGATACCCAATTATTATTTACTGTATTGTGTCCTTGGGGGAGAGTATTTCCCCAATTCTATCCAGGGAATGTCAGGAGAAAAAAATGTAACAGGTGATTTTCATAAGCTCCAGTCACTGTTAATTTTTATTTGTTTCAAAAGAAGCACCCTTGTACATAACCTTTGCCTCTGTGTAAATGATGACAAAGAAAAAATTCCTTTCTCTGTCACTTTATCTGTTTCTTTGAGTACTTGCAGTGTGCCAGGCTGTAGGGAAGGCACTTGTGGGTGGAATAGCTGGGTCCTCTGCCCTGGAGGAGCCCCCCTGGAAGCAGGGGTAGAGAATCATGGGGCACAGACGGAGCTATGCAGGGAAGATGGTTGAGAAAGGCTTCCCATGAAAATGACATTTCAGCTGACCCCCGAAAGGTGAGACAGAGCTAGCAGGAGGCAGTGGTCATTCTCAGGTCCTGAATTGGGTAGAATTAAGAGTAACTCCTGTCGGTGGAGGACCCTGGGTCAGCCCTGCCCATCCATCTGCACAGACCAGCTCGAGTCCCCACCGGCCAGCCTGCTGCTTGGGTAGTTAGCTGGGTGCTCTCTCCACTGGATTTGCTTGCTATACTTTTGGATCAGAAATGTATTAAAAAACAACATTTTCCTTCAGAGTTGGCTGGGGCACCTGGGTGGCTCAGTCGGTTAAGCATCTGACTTTGGCTCACGTCATGATCTCATGGTTTGTGGGTTCGAACTCTGCATCAGGCTCTGTGCTGACAGCTCAGAACCTGGAGCCTGCTTTGGATTCTGTGTCTCCCTCTCTGCTCCTCCTCTGCTCATGCTCTCTCACTCTCATCTCAAAAATAAAAATAAACATAAAAAAGTTAAAAAAAAAAGACCAACGGCCAAAAAACCCAAGGTCGGCAGAACATTATAGCATATATCCCCAATTTAATTTTCTTTTTCTTTACCTAATTATGATTGACTTACCTTGTGGGCAGCAGTGTTCTATAAAACATATTAAACACAGCCCATCTGCAGTTACCTCCTTTTGGAAGGACTTTCCCAACCAAGTCTTTATATCTCCCAGCCAAACAGATATACATGCATTCTTCAGTGATGCCATTAGCCAGCCAGTTCCCTCTTTAAAGCTTTTCAAATGTCCATTTGTCAGATTGCATTTTACTCTCCATGTTTAGTGAGAATGTTTTGCTTGACCTTTGCATAAAAGTCTCAGGCAAACTCTTGTTCTCATGCCAGCATAGAAAACAGCCTGATTTTGTTTTTCTCAGGAAAATGTCTCCCCTGCTTTGGTGTGCAAACCTTACAGCTGGGCTTTAACTCTGTCAGGCCCGTGGCCGGGGCTCATCTGTGTCCCGCCGCGTCATTGGCAAAGTGGTCAGTGCGGTTGGAAGCTGTAGGGGAGGACAGGTTTTCTTTGACCTTCCTCGGGCTGGGTCTGCAAACCAACCTGACAGCTTAACGGGAGAAAGGCACACAGATTTATCTACACTAGGTTTTTTTTTTTGTGACATGGGAGATTTCATAAGGAAACGAAGACCTGAAAAAAACAGTTAAATCTGAGTATGCTCGGTTTGATGAAGGGTGGGCATCATGGAAGAGTGTGACAGGTCAGAGAGTATGTAAGTGTAAAGGATGCTCCTTTCTTCTGGGTGTAGGGAGGACGCCTCGCACATGAGAGTTTTATGACTTGTTTCACGGCACAGCGGCAGGGGGAAGGTCGGAGTGATCTTGCTTCTGCTGCTTTCTCACACTCCTTTGGCTAAAAGTATTCAGTATGCCTGGGTGCCATGCTTTGGGGATAGCGTGTCCTGAACCCTGTCAGAGGTCAGTGCCATCAACCTGTGCTGACTGTGGATGGTGATTTTCTGTTAGGGGTGAGAGAAGGGATTACAGGAGGAGACACCCCGAGGGGCCCACTTTGGTGGGTACTGTCAGAGGCTTGCTAAGCTTTCCCTATTCATGTTTAATTCCTCACAGCCTGTGAGAGATGGGAGTCACCACTGTGCTAGAGAGGGGAGTAGTGAGACCCTAGGATGTCAAGTAACTTCCCAGGTCACCCAGCTGGTCCCCTCACGTGGTGGAGCTGGGATTCTGAGCAAGCTCTGGCTGGCTTGGAGAATGTTCCCGCTGTTCTCCAGAGCCCTTCCCTCAGTGCTCTTCCATCCTGTCACAGGGTTACAGAGACAGTCCCTTCAGTGAGGTGAAGAGAAACAAATGCCCTGATGTGACCCATTGTGGCTAGTAGAATTGCTTTGTAGATTCACTTGTTGAAAAAAGTTGATTCCTTTGAAAATTCTTGAGATCAAGTAGTGTTCTACATTTTAAATCTTTTTTTTAAATGTCTTTTGTTTCATCATGTATTTCTTTATAGTGCCATATACACCTGTTTATGTTTAGGAAGCCATTTTTGTAGATTTTAGTTACTGGAGGCTAATGAGATAAAGTTATAGATTAATCCGGTAAAGCATGTTTCAAGGGGATCAAATATTTTATTTGCAGTTAGTTATAGAAGGATAAGATTACCTAATAGACGTTACATTAGAAAGTAGATTGTGTGAGGGCAGCAGACTTGTCTGTCTGTCTTGCTAGTTTGCCCGCGGGGCCTGTGCACACGTCCTTGCACAGAGTAGGTGCTCATGTGAATTCATGAACGAACACTCTTTGGTGAGACCCCATTCTGTCGATTCCCCTCCTCCCTTATTCGTGCTGCCTTCGCTTACTCCTCTTCCCACTCCTCCTTAGCACAGCAGTTTCCCAGCCTTCTTTACTGAGTCCTCTGCTCACATTTCTCTATCAGTGCTTCTTGGGTCGTGTCATCACTTCTAGGAGGTAATCGTGTCTGGAGAATGTGTTGAAAAACCAAAATAAAGACGTTGTTCCGGGGACCAAGAGGCCAAATATTAGAACCACTTTTCCTGCTAATAAAGGTGTGACTTAGAGCAAGTGGTCTAATCCTTTGATGCTTCCTTTTCCTTTATGCTGTAAGGGTGTTGGTCTTGATTCAGAGTTGAAAATTCAAATACCTAAAGGGGCTCATGGAAGGACTTCCTGCTAAATTTTAATGACAAGTTGGAGTTATAAATGAATTTCACGATAGATAAATAGTTGTATTATTTTAGCCTAGTAGTTCTTAAGCTTGGCTACAGTTTAGAATGACCTGGGAAGTGTTTTTAAGAGACACTTTTGCCAGATCCTGCTCTCAGAGATCTGGTTTACTTAAAAAACAAAACAAACAAGAAAAAAGCTTCTCAGGTGCTTCTAACATGCAGCTTTGTTTGGAATGATTAATTGGACTCTTAACTAATTAGGGTGTTCTCCGCACTGACTTTTGGAAACAAGCAAATGATCAAGGTTATACTCAGCTTGCAGACAAATAAGCATTTTCCCTTGTTTCACATCAATCTTGACTGGAGGTTACAGTTGTGAATGACCACGGGGAGACAATATTGGATTACAGATCCTCAGCAAAGCATGAAAATTATGTTCATTACATCAAGTAGCGCCTACTGCATTGTTATTGTCATACATTTTGTCTGTTTTCACTTACCCAGAACTTTTACTTTTCTCCAATACATCTGTGGTCATATTCAGTGGTTTCTACTACATTCTCTGAATGCATGGCAGTCACAGCTTTCTGGGATTCGGACTTAGTACTTGTATATTTGAGCTTTCGTTTTAGGCCAGTCTTTGTTAAGATACGTCCTCTAGGAAAGCATATTAACTAAATCAGAGACTCACTACCCTAATCAAGGCCAGAAAGTCTTCTCATACATTTTAGTATTGTTTTCTGTAATATGTGTAGAAGAAAAATCTTTTGCCTTTAAGTGAAAAAAATACTTAATTCTTGGGCATTCTGTGTATTTAAAGTTTGATTTGCATTTGCATCTATGAATTAGGATATTTTTTAAGTGAAAAGTGACCAGATTTCTAATGGTTTGTTTTTATGCTTGAGTTTGGGTAATTTTTAAAAATTTATTTCAAATTTGAGAAAGATGTTTTAGGTGGCTTATTTTCTCATAATTTTTATAATCCATGAAATAAAAAGATTAATTCTTGTTGTGATATGTTCTGCCCACTGTTCTATCTGGAAAGATTTTTATTTATTCCCTAAGGGATTTATTCACTATATTGGATCCACTAGGTATGACTGCTCAAATGAACACATTCTTCACAAAAATATTTGACAGCACAGGTTTTATTATTTTTTACGGAGAAGATTTTCATCTCTCCAGTCAGTTGTATTCTGATATTTTTGGAAGAATAAATTTTGTACTAATGAAAGAGAGATCACTGAGCTTATCCCTTATTTTTGTGTTTTTTCTTTTTCTTCTCTTCTGACAGTTTTTGCTTTCACAACCAAAGTTTTGGGCCGTTCAGACATCAGCCTTGGTCCTCCGGACGAAACTTGAGAGAGGAAGCATACGCCGAGTGGAACGGGCAATGAAGCAGACACAGGTGAGAATGCGACAATTCTTGTGACTTTTCCAACTCTCTGTTGTTATTAAAAAGCATACGTCTGTGTTATGAAAACAAAAGAATGAGATAGCTTTCATTTTGTTATTATTTAGAGTGTAGGTTCTAGAATTCATTTGTCTCCAAAGCCCAGCTGTGTCACTTAGTGGCTCTGTGACCGCAATATTTAACCTCTCTAAGGGACAACTGTCCCTCTCCTTACAACACTGCTGACACCAGATGTGTGGGTCTTCCACCCCCGGCATTTCTCCACTTCCCTGTGGAGCTCAGACCCACACCACTGCCCTCTACTGTAGATGCTAGTCTCAAGTCTGGTACTTCTGACTGATTGGCTATAAATTGGGGGTTCTGACTCCTTCTTGGGGTCCGATAATTTGCCAGAATGGCTCATAGAACTCAGGGAAGCTTTATTTACTATTAGTAGTTTACTATAAAGGATACTCGAAAGGATACAAATGAATAGCCAGGTGCAGAGGTACCTGCACGGTCTGGAAGCATCCTGAGCACAGGAGCTTCTTGCCTTGTGGAATTTGGGGCACATCACCCTCCCAGCATATGGTAGGTGCACCAACCTGAAAGTTCCCTAAATCTGTTTGTTTTAGGGTTTTTACAGAGCTTCCATTATGTAGGCACGATTGATTACATCATTGGTCCTTGGTGAATAACTCAGTCCCCAGCCCTGCTCCCCTCCCTAGAGGTTGGAAGTGTGGCTCGAAGTTCTAGCCCAATAATCGCATGGTTGGTTGCTGTGTGAGCTAGCTCCCATACTCTGGGGGTCACCTCAGTATCCTGGGCTGATGGGTGGTGCGATGGGCTTATGAGTAACAACAGATGCTACCATCCAGCGAGTTATGAGTTTCAGAAGCTCCATGCCAGTATCCAGGGATGAAGACTAAATACATACTTCTTCTCATATCACATCATACCTCTAAGCTTCATTTTCATCATCTGCAAAAGTGGGTAATACTACTTACAGCAGAGGTTTATGAGTATTAAAGAGGCAATATAGGGCTGCCTGGGTGGCTCAGTTGGTTGGGCGTCTGACTTCGGCTCAGGTCATGATCTCACGGTTCATGGATTCGAGCCCTGCGTTGGGCTCTGTGCTGACAGCTCAGAGCCTGGAGCCTGCTTCGGATTCTGTGTCTCCCTGTCTCTCTGTCCCTCCCCTGCTCACACGCTCTCCCTCTTTCTCTCTCTCTCTCTCTCAGAAATAAATAAAAAACATTAAAAAAAGAAAAAGGCAATATAAGAGTTAATAAGATGTGGTTCCACAGATTCAGGTTGTGTAGGGAGGTAAAATTCATTCTGATGCAAAAATAATAAAAATTAATCTGCATTCAGGCATCATCTCCATTTAATACTACTGTTTATTCTCATCCAGTGACTAAATAGTGTCTCTTTCATAGATTGTGTGATAAACTAATAACCATGATGCAAATTTATTGCTAAGAAAAAAATGTTGCAAAAGATGTAGGATTTCATGAAGTCAGTGAAAGTGATATTTTCAAAAATTTATTTTTGGGGACACCTGGGTAGCTCGGTCGGTTAAGCATCTGGCTTTGTCTCAGGTCATAATCTTCCCATTTGCGAGTTCATGCCCTGTGTCAGGCTCTCCCCCTGTCAGCACAGGATCCTCAGTCCCCTTCTCTCTCTGCCCCTCCCCCCCCACTGTCAAAAATAAATAAACATTTGAAAAATAAAAATAAATTTAAAAAATTTTTTGAAACAATTTAGTTGTAAAAACAATGTGAAAAACTCCTATCCACATTTCATTATGAGACCCTGGTCAAGTTTTATCAATAGTCCTAACAATGTCCTTTGTAACGAAAGGGTCCAAGTACAGCATTGAGCTGCCTCATCCTTTCGGTTTCCTTTTTCTGGAACAGTTCCTCAGCCCTTTCCTGACCTTTATGGGTTTGATATTTTTGAAGGTCACCCGTCACTTATTTTGGAGATTGTCCTTCAATTTGGGTTTCTCCAACATTTCCTCATGATTAGATTCAGGTTACACAGTCTCTACAGTGATGTTATGGAAGTATTGTGCTTCTCACTGCATCCCTCCCAGGTGCCACATGATGTGAGTTGTCATTAGTGATGCTCTTTGATCATTTGAGTAAAGGTCACATTTGTGGAATTTCTCTCAGTGTAAAGTTACTCTTTTACCTTGTAGGTAATAAACACTTGGGGGGAGTTACTTTGAGATTATCATGTTTGTCATCCAATTTTCACCCACTTGTTTTAGTATTTATTGATGTTTCCTGAGAGAGGAAGTTATGATGATTGCCAAGTGGTAATTTTCTTTTTCCATAATTACTAAATAGTGTCTTAGTTGGTATTCACTGTAGACAAGAGCTTTCTCTTCTTTTTTTTATTCCTCCACTGATTTATGTATTAGAGTGTAGATTCACAGATTTCTGTTTTATTCAACTGGATATAATCTTATGCTGGCTTTATTTTTTTATTTACTTTACTCTTAATTTTTTATTTTGATAGAATTTTAGCTCATATGAATAAGATAAAGTTCAGTATAGAGCATCTTATTTGTTACTGTAGTAAAAGGAGAAGTGGATTCTCTGTGTTTAAGAATGCTAATTGTATCAAATTATCCACTCTTCTCTTCTTTTAGTAATAGAACCTGAATTTTACCCAGACATATGACTTCCCATCCTCCTTTGCAGGTAGGAGGGACCAATAGACTTAATTCTGAATAACAGAATGTGTGGGTAGAAGTGATGTGTACTACTTCTTGATCGTGTCGAGAAAAGACAGAGGAATTAGCATATTCCTCTGGCATTTAGTCCTTTCCTCTTGCCAAGGAGCTCAGAGAACTGGGGCTGCTACCATAGATCAGAGGTGCCATGTGTTGAGAATAGCAGAGCCATTTTACCAGCCCTGGATCACTAATTACTGGACTTCTAAATGAGAAAGAAAATTATGTCTTGCTTAAGTAAATATATTTTAAAAATCGCTTTTTATAGGAGTTTAACCTGTACTGACTAAGCTGAGAGCACTTTATTGATGTTCCTGGAGGTAAAAGATTTTCTGTAGGTTCTGTATCTTTCTTAGCTCTGTCTCCTGAGAGTCTAGGGCAGTGGCACCTCCGTAGCAAACGAGCACACCTTGTATCCAGATCTTGATTTCTAAATACCCTTCTTTAATAACAGGGACAAGTGCTCCTTGAATAGATAGCTGATTATAGGATTGGGGCAGTGGAGGCAGGGAACATACAAGAACATTTTGTGTCGTGCAAGAAAGTAAGGTTTTTTTTTTTAAGTTTATTTATTTATTTTTGAGAGAGAGACAGAGACAGAGAGAGAGTCCTAAGCAGACTCCACACTATTAGTGCAGAGCCTGATGTGGGGCTCGAATTCATGAACTGTGAGATTATGACCTGAGCCAAAATCACAAGTTGGACACTTAAACCAACTGAGCCATCAGGGTTCCCTGAAACTAAGGTAGTGTTAAAAAAAAAAAAAAAAAGAGAGAGCAAGAGTTTGGGTTACGTCAGAAGGACCCAGGAGCTTCTCTGAAAGAGAACCCAATGGCCAAAGCTAGAACAGTTTGAGCAACAAAATAACACAGTATTTGATTATAATCAAAGTTTTAAAATAAATACATGAGTCCATACTGCTATAAGTGAATGAGTGACTGAATAAATGGAAGAAGAGACAGATCTTCCATACAGAAGAATTTGAAATAGTTTTTGTAGGTACACCCCCTCTTAGGAGGTAGAGTTTGATATCTGTCCCTCTTAAGAGTGTGAGCTGGACTTAGTCATTTTCACAACTAGAGTATGGAAACAGAACACTAGTGGCTTACCATGGAGAAACCTGGCTACCCCTACTTTAATCAGGTGGTCACGGTTAGCATCACCAGAGAGAAGTCTGTTGATACCCTCTGGTCATCAGATATGGTGAGAAGAGCACTTCACCCCTTTGGGATTCTTCCACCAAACTGGTAATGTCAGTTTAATTACAAGACAGCATCAGAAAAATCCCATTTTGAGAGACATCCTATGAAGTACCTGACTAGTTCTCTTAAAAGTGTCAAGGTCATGGACAACATGGTCTGAGAAACCATCACACCAGAGGCACTAAGGCAACTCTGTGGTATCCTAGATTGGATCTTGGAACAGAAAAGGGACCTTAATGAACATTAATGGGAAAACTGGTTAAATACGAATAAAGTCTATAGTTTAGTTAATAGTAATAGATTAATGTTAATTTCTTAATTTTGAGAAATATATTTAGGTAATTTGGGTGAACCAGGGGAAATTGGGTGAAGAGTGTATAGGAACTGTCTATAGTATCTTTCCAGATTTTCTGTAAATCTGAAACTATTTCCAAATAAAAAGTTTATCTTAAAAGAAAAACAGACACACTTGTATTTCAGTTAGAAGTTACCTTGGTTTAAAAATGTGTATGCCTGGGGGCACCTGGCCGGCTCAGTCAGTAGAGCACGCAACTCTTTCTTGGGGTTCTGAGTTTGAGCTCCATGCTGGGCATAGAGATTACTTAAAAATAAAATCTTAAAAAAAAAATAGAATGCATATGCTTGTAAGTACCAGGTTAGCCCTGCCGCTTGTTTGGTTTCCAGTTGTATGCTTAGCTCCTGCCCAGCATCTCAGTGATGAAGGTGGGGGTCAGTGCATGTCCTACGTCCAGATGTTTCTGATTTTAGTGAGGCTTGAGTTAGATTTTTAACTGAGAACACGGGAAGGAAGTATATAATGAGATCTAAATCCTGGATAAAGAATGTTCAGGTTTACTAAATAATCATAAGCATTACTTGCTACAGTCCATAAGGCTGTAAGGGGTAAGAAGGAGGGAGAGGTGACTTAGGGAGAGCACATTTTGTGTGTGCAGAGGACAGGATGCTTCAGCCTGGGTCATGCTGGAGAGCAGGGGCCGATAATGTTGGAGGGCTCATTGTTCCAGTTCTAGTGTCAAGTCTCATAGAAGCTGAAAGAACGTGGATTTTCTCCTCTGAGTAGAAGGAATTATGGGTAACATGACAAAAGTCACAGTTCCTATTTTTTTAAACAATGTTTTATTTATTTTTTTATATTTTATTTTTGAGAGAGCGAGCGAGTAAGCATGCGTGCAAGTCGGGAACGGGCAGCGGGAGAGTGAGACAGATTCTGAAGCAGGCTGCACAGAGCCCAGTGCAGGGCTTGAATGCTCAAACTTATGAGCTGTGAGATCATGACCTGCGCCAAAGTTGGATGCTTACCCAATTGAGCCACCAAGTTGCCCCAAAGGTCACAGTTTCAAACAGATTCTTAGTAGTATAGCAGCATTTATTTGTTGGTGAAAATAGAAGCAGAGACCTTGATTGGGGGTTACTTAAAGAAGACTGCTTACTGGAATTCAGTATGGGTAGAAATACAAATTAAAAAGTTTTTTTCAATGTTTATTTTTTTGAGAGAGAGGGAGAGAGGGAGGTTGGGGCAGAGAGAAGGGAGACACAGAATCCAAAGCAGGCTCCACACTCTGAGCTGTCAGCACAGAGCCCAGGCTTGAATTCATGAACTGGGAGATCATGACCTGAGGCAGAAGTCAGCTGCTTAACTGATTGAGCCACCCAGGTGCCCCTAGAAATACAGATTTAAGAGATGATTTCCTTACTTGTTCTAAGATAGATAAATCATTTAACTTGAAATTATAATTAAAGTGAAAGATAGTAACACTCATAAAACTTTTTTCATCTGGCTGCTTAAACTCTTAAGGAAAAAATGTTTAGAATAAGAGTATTTTTCAAAGAGAGAAATCGGGAAACTGAACAATGTGAGCACTTTAAAAACAGTCTTTAAGAGTTTTTAAAATATATTTTTTTAGAAATAGCTCATCTGTGTTGAAAATCTTCTAGTCGCCAGGAAAAAGCAGATGTTTATCTGGATTAAGTGAAGTTTTGGTTCAAAAAATCCATGAAAACAAAAAACAAACAAAAAATCCATGAAAGCAAATACCATGTCCCATTCCAGAACTGCTCTGTGCCAGCATAATTGGTAAACCAGGAGGAGGGTTAGCAAGGTACTATAAATATCAGTGCTGCTAATTTCCTGGGTAGCAAACATTTATTGAATTCTCAGCATGTACCAGGTACTGTATTGCACCCTGGGTTTACCAAGGTAATTAATACATAATCTTTAATAATTTCGGGAGCTTAAATTCTAAAGGCCAGATTATGTGTTTTGGAATTATTTTCCACTTCCTCTTTTTCAGTCCCCTCCCCTTCTCTGCAAGATACTATGCAGTTACCACGTCCGTTACTTTTTTTTAATGTTTTATTTATTTCTGAGAGAGAGAGAGCGTGAGCAGGGGAGGGTCAAAGAGAGAGGGAGACACAGAATCTGAAACAGGCTCCAGGCTCTGAGTTGGGGGTCATCACAGAGCCCGACGCGGGGCTCGAACCCACGAACCGTGAGATCATGACCTGAGCCGAAGTTGGATGCCTAACCGAGTGAGCCACCCAGGCACCCCCGTTAATTTTCATCCTGCATACAGTGTGGGTTTATTGAGGGCCTAGTGTGTGCTTTATAGTATCACATATTCTTTTTATCATTTACTTCTTTTCGTTCACCGAGTATCATCTTACTTCGGGTCCCTTTATATTATTGTCACAGGTTGTTTTCTTCAAAACAGGTGAGACAGGGATCAGGGGAAGACTCTAGTTATGTGGGGAGACCTGAATAGCCAGAACCACTGTCTCATCATCAGGAGCAAAACTGGTAAAAATAAGTCTCAGGGTTCAATGCCACCAGAAGAGAAATAGAAGGAAGTGGGATTGGGCTGAGGAAGAAGTCATATTAAGGTGCAGGCCAGACACAACCCAGGCCATTTCCCATGTTGAGTCTCCCCCTCACCCCTTCCCTTCCCTTCCCTGTCATTGGATATAGGCTGCCCTGGAAGGGAGGAGCCCTCAGGCCAGGTGCTCTCCATGGCTGTGGGAGACTTTGAGATGGCTGATGTCTGGGGGCCGTGTGCAGACCCCACTCCCTGAAACCAGGCCAGATACAAAGCAAAGAAGGAAGGTGAAGATGTGGTTTCATGATTAGCACCGTAAATAGTTCATGCTGAATTGCCCCCATTGTATTGAATTTTCTTTATTAAAAGCTCATTTCACACTAAAACAACAAAATGTTGAAATAACCAGTGTTAAAATGTTGAAATATGTATATTTCATTAAAATATGTGTATAGGTTTTTGTTCAGGGAGACTACATAATACTTATTTTATTTTGGGGAATAGTTTAAATGTTTTTTTCCTTTGCCAAAGTTTGGCCTTCTTAATACAAATAATACTAGATTACATTTATTTATTAATGAAAGACGTATTGACTTAGAAATGATTGTCTTTGCATTCATGTTTTACATTAACTTTGGCATGTCATTTCCCCCTAATGATTATTTATTTTTGAGAAAGAGAGAGACAGAGCATGAGCAGGGGAGGGGCACTGAGAGAGGAGACACAGAATCCGAAGCAGGCTCCAGGCTCCGAGCTGTCAGTACAGAGCCTGATATGGGGCTCAGATTCATAAACTGCTAGATCATGACCTGAGCCAAAGTCAGACCCTTAATCAACTGAGCCACCCAGGAGCCACTATTCAGCTCTCTTTTGGAGCGGCAATTAAACTAAAAAAGTATAGAGGGAAATTCATCTGTAAGTGTAGAACACATCTTTTTAATTTGAAACCCACATTATTCTTTGAATTGTGCACATTATATTTTTGGATATTGGGTAACACAGGATGTGTTTGGGGAAGATAGGTTTAAAGAAGAAGCCAAGTCACCGCACTCTCACATTTTGTCCTCTCTTGGCTTCATATATGTGGTATCTCTCCATCTTGCCATCCAACTTCTGCACTCTGATGAGAGTTGTATACTTCTCTGCCTAAAGAACAGGATGAGGGAGTTGTTATTTCTGCCTTCACAGGGTGGTACGTCAAAGAAAAATCACTTCATGTCCCAGTCCAGAAACTTTGGAAATTAGCCAGATCATGTGACAAGATGAAAGCAGAATTTGTCTAATTTTCTGTCACTTGTTGAACCATTTACTTCATAATCTGAACTTTTGCCAGTCCTCTGATTCAAAATTTGATATTACCGTGTTTGTTGAAGTTGCTGCATCCCTGAAGAATAAGAGGAAATTGATTTAAAAAATACTGTATATATAAGACAATGTTTAGAAAAAATTCTGTTTTAGTTTCTGTAAAACTCTGTTTGCTCCCTCAGCTGTAATAAAATGATGAAATGGTAAGCTAACTGTTAAAGCTGAAAGAAAAACAAGCCAAAAGGAGCTGTTTAGGGAAAAGCTTAGTCTTGTCGTATTACAGGCTGAGGAAGTGCAGGTGGTATGAGGTCAGGTGACTCGCCCCAGTGGCTTGGCTAGTTAGAGTCTCGGCTGGAACTTACACGGTGACGAACAGCTCCGTTGAGGTGATGGCGTCCTGAAGGTGGCACATTTGGGAGGGGTTTCTCAGTGAGACACACCACACTTCAAAAGAGAATATTGCATCACACCAACAGGTAAATAAACCAATGTTATAGGATCTACAGAGGAAGAAGACACTCCAAATTTTTGAGGACAGTCCATTAAAAACACCCCAACTCATGGAAATTATTCTAAGCTGGATTTCTTTAACGATTGGATGTTTGGGGCTATGATGATGGTGGTAATGAAGAAGAACATGATATTTATGGAAACATTGTTTTTAGTGGTCATGATTCAGAAGCAGTGAATTAAAGTGAAATTATATTCTCTAGTGTTTATTTATACCCTGCTTTTGATTATTTCATGTTCATTTAAAATAATCTTGCTAATTAATTTTGATTGCTCAGTTATCTCTTAACCCTGTTGATTTAAGTGGGGATGGTCCGCCCCTGTTCATCTGAAAATGATTGCCTAACAGGGATCTTTTCCTTCACCTTTGATTTTCTGGGAGGACATTGCCTTGGATTGGAAATTGTATAGCAGTTTTCTGTCCCTGGAGTCTGTACTGTGTTTGACTTTCTTTACTGTGGAGTTAATTGAAATTCAACAATTTTTAAATGAGTTTTAGTTTTTTGAAACACTTCTTCTTAATGCCGTAGTTTGCATACATGCTTTGAGGGAATAGAGTTTATGTATCATGTTTGATTCTGGAGGGAGGAGGGCCCAGAAGAGGACGATTGGTACTATGATGGAGATTATTGCTCCTGTGTAGGCTAAAACACTTCTCTTTTAAAAGCTGATAGTCGTTCTTTACATGACTGTAATTTCTAGTAATAAATAAAGGCATGTCATAACAAAAGCCTTAATTGGGGAGACACTGGTCATAGTCTTCTAACATCAGGATTTATACAGTGAGCCTCATACTTGTTTTTGAATAATTTCATAAAGAAATCCTAGTTTTTATATTGATGGAGGACCTCACTGCTGGCATTATATGTAATACCTGGACCAAATCCATGGTCAGTAGTGGCAAACTATGTTTTGTTTTTTTAAACTATGTCACTTTTTTAATTGCTTTTTATTATAGAAATAATACCTGCTAATTATAAAAAGTTTAAGCAATACAGAAATAGAAAGTAAAAAGTATTTCTCTCCCTTGCTTGCCTTCCAATCTCAATAATTTGTAACCTAGACTTCTTTCTCTGTGTTAGCATAAGTATTGTTTAAAAAAATTTTTTTAACATTTATTCATTTTTCAGAGACAGAGACAGAGTGCAAATAGATGAGGGGGTTCTAGAGAGAGAAAGAGACACAGAATCTGAAGCAGGCTCCAGGCTCCAAGCTGTCAACACAGAGCCTGATATGGGGCTTGAACCTATGAACCGCGAGATCATGACCTGAGCTGGAGTCAGACACTCAACCAACTGAGCCTACCAGGCACCCCTAAACATATGTGTTCTTAAACATCAGTGGGCTCATGCAGTCTTTATTACTTTATAGCTTTTTGCCTCTTAATGTAACAGCCTGATCAGCTCTGCATGCCAGCACCTGTGAATCTAGTTCATTCTTTCCAGTAGTTGTATGTCACTCTGCTAAAGGGAGGTGCTGTAAGTCCCTGAGCCTGTCCTTTAATTTTGAAGGTGCCCTTTAATTAATATTTTGATTTTTAAACTGCAAAGAAGCTTTTAAACTACCAAAGAAGCTTTGGTACTGCACATGGTAAAAAAATTTTAATGTACTTAGAAGGATCGCAAATGAAAGATACAAATTTTCCTCAAATTCCCAGTCCATTTCTCAGCAGTTCCTTTTTTTGTTGTTATTCTAGTGGTTTCCATCATAACTTTAAATATTTATACTTGTATTATACTTCTTTAAACGCTTATATTCTGTTTCTAGATTTATCGACTTTAGACAGACTCTCTTGCCTTCACACTATGCATTGTGGATGAATCAGTGCATCTCTCATCCCCTCTTCCCTTTCTATGCTTTTTTTGGTTAATTATTAGGGATTGTTACTCTGCATTTTATTCTGTAATTTATATCATCTGTGTTTCATCTATATGTTGATTTTTAAAATTTTAAATCAGTTTTACATTACAGTTATGATTATATGTTAATTACGCAATTAAAACCTACGATTGTACCTATGGAGGAGAAATCAAATGCTTTCTTTCTAAACTTTTGCTACTTGACAAAGGCTGGCATGACACTTGGGGTCCAGGGAATTCTCCAGTTGTTCCTTTTTTGCCTTTTTAATTTTTTTTTAAATTGAAAAACAAATTTTTTTAAAAAAAGTATCTGATAGAGGGAGAGAGACAGCCTGAGCAGGGGAGGGTCAGAGAGAGAGAGATACAGAATCCGAAACAGGCTCCAGGCTGAGCTGTCAGCACAGAGCCCTACATGGAGCACGAACCCACGAACTGTGAGATCATGACCTGAGCTGAAGTCGGACGCTTAACCGACTGAGCCATCCAGGCACCCCACTTTTTTTTTTCCCCTTGTTTAAACTTATTGTAGGTCATAGTCAGCTACCACTGTTTCTTTTTATTTCAATTGGTTCCCTCCTTGTTTTCCTTATTGTCTTTTCGAATTACCTTTTGTGTAACTTTTCACATGAAGGAAGTGGGTGGTAAAATTTGAGTCTTCGTGAATGTATTTTTCCATCATAATTTATTAGTTGAGTTGGGTATAGAATTCTAGTTTCAAAATCATCTTTTTGTAGGACTTTAAATGAGGTCATTTCTTAATATCTTCTGACATCCTAGTTTGCTGATAAATATGGCAGTTTGACTCTTGTTCCATCTTAAGTGATACTTTTTTTCTTTTTGAACATTTTTAGAATTTTCCCTTCATATTCAGAATTCTGGATAGGTCTTAATGTGAGCATGGGTTCTGGTGTCATACTACCTGCTTCTCTGTGCCTCAGTTTCTTCCTGTGTATAATGACATAAACGTACTTATTAGAGGATTATATGAGTTAATATTTAGATCAGTGTCTCTCACGCAGAAAGTGACTTACCTATTGTTATTTCTCCTTTTGGAGTGCTTATGGCATTCTTTTAATTTTTTTTTTTTTTAATTTCTGAGAGAGAGAGAAAGACAGCGTGAGCAGGGGAGGGTCAGAGAGAGAGGGAGACACAGAATCTGAAACACTCTCCAGGCTCCGAGCTAGTCAACACAGAGCCTGACGTGGGGCTTGAACCCACAAAATGTGAGATCATGACCTTAGCCAAAGTCGGACGCTTAACTGACTGAGCCACCCAGGTGCCCCTTTACCGGGTTCTTTAAGTGTGAACAATCATGTCTTTATAGTTCAGGAGTATTTTCTTCTATTATTTCTTTAATTATACTTTTCTTCATTTTTAAAAAAGCTTTTTGCTCTAATTCAGTTCCGTGATTGGAATTCTAGTAGACGCATATGAGATCTCCTGAATTTATCTTGTATGACTCTTACCTTCTCTTCATGCTTTCTATCTCTTTGTACTTTTTGTTTGATGTCATAGGAGATTTCTTTTACCTTTTTTTCTATATCACTAGTTTTGATCGTTAATATAGTCAGTCTGTCCTTGTAATTTATTTTGACAGTTCTGTTTTTTTCTTTCTTTTTTTAAATTATGGTTAGTTTCAGGTGTACAATACAGTGATTCAGCAATCCAATGCATTTTTTGTTACTGCTCATCAAGAAAAGCCTGTTCTTAATAACCTTTATTTCATTAAGAATAATATTTGATGCTTATTCTAGTTTTCAGGAATTCTGTATTTTTCCACTTGTTTTTTTCTGATAGCCTTTTCTTGTTTCATTGATGTAATCTCTCATTTAATTTCTTTGCACATTGTTCATTAGAATTCTCCATGAATTCTGTCTCCTCAGTAGCAAATTGTTTTATGTGTTCATCTTGGCCCTTCTTTTCTCTTCTTTTTTAATGTTTTTTTTTTTTGTTTGTTTTGTTTTTTGAGAGAGAGAATGCAAGCAGGGGAGAGAGAAGGGAACAGAGGATCCAAAGTAAGCTCGGAACTCACAACAGTGAGCCCGATGTGGGGCTTGAACTCATGAACTTCAAGATCATGACCTAACATTCAACTGACTGAGCCACCCAGGTGCCCCCTGGCCCTTCTTTTCTTGGTATTGCTTTTCCTTATGCCTAATTATCTCCAGTGCTGATGATATTAGTGATCAATGTGAGCTCCCTCTGCAGTTATGTGGGTCTCTTTGAGAGGCCTTTCCCTGGAATAGAAGGGCTGACTGCAGACTGCATACCTGGCCAGGGTGTGTCTGACTAGCGGTCTTCTTTAGGGTTGCCAAGAATCTTCCCTCTCCACCTTCCCCTGGGGCCCTGAACTCTGCATCTGAGGTAATTGACGTTATAACTGATGTTATAACAGCTTCTTTTTTCAAATAGGCCCCATATATCCTCTTGATTTATTCCCTTACTCCTTTCCTTCTGACAAGACATGTGAGGCCTGGATAGCACCTCCTAGATGGTGCAAGCAAGCAGTGTACTTCAGCCTAGGGGCCGGAGCTGGTGTCCAGAGGAGCTGGTAGCAGGGCCAGATCGCAAGTGAGGAGCCAGGAACAGACGATAGAGACCCTCGTGAGCAAGACCTCTCAGTGATTGTCCCAAGGCATTGGCCAGTGGTTGTGAGTAACAGAGGTCACAGAGAGCCTAGAATAGTGGGTCACCCTCACCAGAGTGACAGCCCAACAGATGAGCTCTGCGTGGAGCAGTGAACTAAACAGTTTGCGAGGTATTCTTAGGTCACTGAACTTAGGGAGACTGCAGCAGGGACAGAAAGCTTCTGTAGCATGCTTAGGAGAGGCACCTGTTCATCAAGAACAAGGCTAAAGTGTTTAAAGGACGGGCTAGCAGGGTCAGCAAAAAGATCCAGCAGTTCAG
This sequence comes from Hyaena hyaena, assembly GCF_003009895.1. Taxonomy (NCBI): domain Eukaryota; kingdom Metazoa; phylum Chordata; class Mammalia; order Carnivora; family Hyaenidae; genus Hyaena; species Hyaena hyaena. The sequence continues at coordinate 937,645 of NW_024080998.1, forward strand.
AATATGTGTATGTGATTGATAACACGTAAAATTAGCTCTGCATCAGATGTGTGAACACAGAGCCTCCCTTTCTGCCCTTAGAGCACAGCCAGACCTTGGGTCAAGGCATCACGTCAGAACTGCCCTTTACGGGTAGTCAGAAAGAACGCTGGGCAGGAGGGCAGTAGTTTGGGGTAGAGACCTAGCTTATGCAGATCATCCCAGCCTTACAATCATTAAGTGTGTGGCGCTCTCAAAGAGATGGGGATATGACTGCAAGAAAGAAGGTAAGGGACCCAGCTGTAGGATGTAGTACTCAGTTCTAAGCTGGAGGCATGTTCTCAGATACAGGGAAGAGCTCCCCAGGACCCCCCAGTTTCTCAGCAAGATGTCCAGGTGTAGAGGATGTTGTGGTGTCCATTGCCAGAAACTCCCCTTGGCATTCTCACTGAGGGGGAGGGGCTAGGGATAATGTCCTCCTGCGACCTCCCATCTCTCAGCCAAATAACTGTGCGGGAAGGTGTCCCCCAGCATACCCTGGCTTCTGACCCGTCTTAGCTTCATTCCAGTTTTGTGAGAAGAGGATTTCTGAAATTGTTTTTTGTTTTTGATGTTTATTTATTTATTTAGAGAGAAAAAGCCAGGGAGGGGCAGAGTGAGAGAGAGGGAAACAGAGAATCCCAAGCAGGTTCCCTGCTGCCAGCGCAGAGCCTGACATGGGGCTCAAACCCACGAACCGGGAAATCATCACCTGAGTCGAAATCTGGAGTCAAATGTTTAACTGGCTGAGCCACCCAGATGCCCCTGAAGTTGTTTTATCCCTCAGCTAATGAGAGAATTATGTCACCTTAGGACCTTTGTCATTTCTCACCAAGATTGTTGTAAGTTCCTTACTTTTGCTCCTCACTGGTTGGTCCCTTTGTCGAAAAATTCACTGACCATTTGTGTATGGCTTCTTCCTGGATTGTGTTTCCATAGCTATATTTGAGCATTTACTGAGTTACATTATACTTTATTGGAAACCTTTCTATCTTCACATCTAGAATGTGAGCTTCTTGAGGGAGCAAGTTCTGTATTTTATTTGTTTTTGTATTCTCCGTATAGGCATTCAGTGGATGTTTGCCTCATGTTTGGATTAGCTACTTATTAGCAGGACTCTTTGAGAACTGGCTAAATTAAAGATTAAATTTTCATCTGGCACTTGAGGGCATCCATGAGCTGCAGAGACCAGCCTTTTTTTCATATCACTCCAGTCCAGATCTTCAGCCCAGTGCCAGAGCTAACAGGAACAGAGCAATCACCGTGATCACAGAGGTTAGCTTAGCATTCCCAGAGGATAGCAATACACAGATTGGTTGGTTGTATTGTTTAAGGGGGTGGGAAAAGAGATAAAAGAATACTAGTTTTTTCTTACAGGGTTTCCTGAAAAATGACTTTCAAGCATAAACTACTACCTTTTGAGACCATTAGAAGTGCTAAGGGAGCTAGAGTCCATGAATTTACTCAGTTAACTGGAAGTAGGTTCATTCTGTATTTCTCAACGTACCAAAAAAACAACGCTTTTTCTTTATATTACAAGCTGGTCGTTTGTTCTGCGTTAAAGACTGCTCTCTCATGTTTTAGTATCTCAGGATTGGCCTGTGCTCTGTGATATTTTCATGTATCTTCATAAAAGCACATCCACATGCCTTGTACTTGGCAGGCTTGGTATTGACCTTGATGTGCAACCATTTGTGTGAATGGGGAGTATACCACTGCCATTGTGGAGCCACTGAAGAAGGGGATGTGGTGTGGGCACAGAGGCTAGTAATTCAGACTGACTGTGGCTGTGCTGGGCTTGCCTCATTAGTGGGTATGGCTTCAAAATTTGAGAAATTACATTTGATTTTTATACTTATTTTAAATATCCTTCTCCTAAAGACAAGGTGCTTGTAAAGGAGGGATTGAAGTTTAGAGCTTTTCAAGACCCTTTACACTTCTACTTCAGTAAAATTTAAGAGAAGGTTTCAATAAGGAATCTCTTCGTTTTAAGAGACAGAAACTCTGTTCAAACTGGCTGTCAAAAAGGAAATCTATTGGCTGTTAGAACTGGGAAATCTTGGGGTATTCCAGCCTCAGCGATAGCTGGATTCAGGGGCCCAGATTATCAGCTCATTATCTTTCTGTTTTTTCTCACCTGCGTTTTCCCATTCCTGCTTTTCTCTGCCTACCTCAATATCAGAATGCCTGTTGTCAGAAAAGCACCAGCTTTCATTGCCCACAGATCTCACAATCCAAGAGGAAGAGAGGTCAAGTATGATGGCCAAGGTTAAGCCCCCTAGCCTCTCGTGCTTCACTTCTCTGCAGAATGGAGAGAGCAGAACCTACCTCATACAGATGTTGAGGGATTCATTGAGTTAATGTTTGTGAAGTACTTGGAATAGTGCCAGGCATATAGTAAACCCTCAATAAATCCTGACTGTTATTATTATCCTCACTTTACAGGAGGTAAAGTTTAGGTACAAGAAAATAAAACTGCCCAATCCTTCATATAACTTACTAAAAGCAGTCATTACTACCTGGAAAATCTGAAAACTTTGGGATAATTACAGTGCTTCACATTTAATATACTGAGTCATGCCATTGAGTTTTTCAAAAATCTGAGAGGTGAGAACATGTCCGATCTGGCTCTGTACTTCACCTGTGTGAGTAATCACTTGCAGCATTGGAAAGTTGTTGAAAAGCATACTAGGATTTGCTCGTGTGACCATAGCTGTGCTTTTATTTGTTGGAGTGATTATAGTTAACTGCTGTTTATTTAGAATCATGTCTAGTTACTACTATTCACTGGGGTGCTAAATAAGTCTAGCATATAGGCATTATCTAGATGCATTTTTACTAATGAGGGAAATGAAGGGCAGAAATTTTAAGTGACTTCCCCAAGGTCTTATAGCTGGGATAAAATTCAAACCAGCTCTCCCTTGGATTTTGAAGTCCATGCTTTCCATGTGAATCCAGCATGCTGTAGTGTACTGAGGAAGCTACGAGAACTGGCTTAAAAAAGATAAAAGGTATCAGTATAAGACTTGGCATCTTCTAGAGGAAAGGAATTGAATGAGCACAGGCAGGAAGAAGTGAATAGAGGCTTTTGTGAGAGAGGCTTGGGTTGCAGAACTCTGCCTCTTCAGGCCAGTAGTTTAGGTGGAAGGGGAAGGAAATGGAACATTCACACTCTCAGGATGAGGTGCTGTGAGGGAAAAGAACATGCCGATGGGCGAGCGACATTGGATTCCGCCAAGGCCAAGTAAAGAGGCTGTCCTGAGGGGCGTGGATAGGCTGAAAGCAGGATATGGATTTCATAATACACGATAATACACGATAGGCAATGATTAGTTCATAGATAAGTGGAATAAAAGAGTGGGACAAGTGATAGATAGCAAAAGATGAACTTGTTTATTTATTTATTATTATTTTAAATTTAAATCCAACTTAACATCTAGTATAATAATGCTTTCATGTTTATTTAGTTTTGAAAGATTGAATGCACAAGTGGGTGAGGGAACAGAGAGAGGGACACAGAAGATTCAAAGCAGGCTCCACACTGACAGTAGAGAGCCCGATGTGGGGCCCCAACTCACAAACCCTGAGATCATGACCTGGCCGAAGTTGGACTCTTAACTGACTGAGCCACCCAGGCACCCCTAAAATGACCTTTATTATTAAAAGTAAAAAAAATTTTTTTGAAAAGCCTACAAAGTTACAGAACAGTGAAGAATAGGGAACAGCAAAGGAGCTTCCTGAAGGGATAGAAAAAACACACCCACTTAAAGCACACTTCCAAGGCGGCACTCAGTGATAACTCTGGTTAGATTCCAAGCCGAGACCCGCTTCAGTTCTGTGGACAGGGTTGGGTTGGGTTGACTCCGTGGACCCTTCAGTTTTCCCTGCGAGAAAACAGAGTGTGCATCCTGACAGCCTTATGCAGCATTACCAAACTTGCCTGAACATGAGAGCACTTATGAGCTGCTTGTGAAAATACACCTCTTCAGCCTAGCCCTGCAAGCTTTGGGGTCAGCATGGGGGTGCTGATTATGGGCGCCTTTGAGAGAGACTGCCTTAGGCAGAGGTAGGCCGTTAATCTTTAGTAGCTCCAGATGTTTTTCTGTCTCACGTCTGCCCCAGTGCTTAGAGAACAGGCTAAAAGGTCATTTACCCAGGTCTGGAGGCCAGAGTTGTGATTTAACAGGAGCCTGAGTGCCAGGAGGAATCTTAGAGGTGAGTGTTATTAAGTATCCCAGAGTCTGGGGCCAGTTGACATTGAGCGTGGAAGAACAGGAACTTGGCATTGGGCACCCACCGAGGAGGGTAGGGTGTATTTATCATTAAACTTAACTGTTTAACTTTTTTAGAAAAGAGGATGCTAGGGGTTTAAAACTTTTGCTTAGGTTTTAATAATAACTATTTGTTATTCTTTGCACTTTTATAATTCTTGCAGATTATAAACAGGCTAGCTCGTGTTTTCATTTCCTAATTTTTTTTATTAAAAAAATTTTTAATATTTATTCATCTTTGAGAGAGAGACAGAGCATGAGAATGGGAGGGGCAGAGAGAGGGAGACACAGAATCTGAAGCAGGCTCTAGGCTCTGAGATGCAGGGCTCGAACCCACAGACCACAAGATGGTGACCTGAGCCAAAGTCAGACACATAACCAACTGAACCATCTAGGCGCCCCTCATTTCCCGATTTTTAAAGACAAGATGATAAAAAGAATTTCTAAGTATTTCCTTAAACACAAAGCAAGGAGAAGTTTTGGGAGACAGTTCGAGGTAGGTGGGTGTGGGGAAGGCATTCAAGATGGTGAATGCATTTGCTAATTCTAAGGCAGCAGTTCTCAAAGGGTGATTTGTGGAAACCTGGAGGTCCCCAAACCATTTCAGTATATCTACAGGTTAAAATTATCTCTGTAATAATAATACTGGGGTATTATTTACCTTTGCACTCTGTTCATACCTTGGGTCAGAAGAAGCAGTGGGAGTGTCAGACTGCTGGCTCCTTCACTGGAATCAAGGTGGGAAGCAGCAAGCCATGCTGGTAGTCATCATATACTTCACCTATGAATGCCTTTGATAAAGCAGCAAACATTTTATTTATTTATTTATTTATTTATTTAAGTTTATTTATTTATTTATTTAGAGGGAGGGAGGGAGGGAGAGAGAGAGAGAGAAATCCCAAACAGGCTCCATGATCAGCACAGAGCCCAACTTAGGGTTGAACCCCATGACCATGAAATCTTGACCTGAGCCCAAATCAAGGGTTGGACACTTCACCAGCTGAGTCACCCAGGCGCCCCAGTTTTATCTCATTAAGTCTTTACCCTTGATGGTGTCTTTTGAAATACTCTCTGATGCAACGGGGAGTACTGAGGAGACACCTGTGCTGCCTGCCAGCGCATGGTTGTTGTCTCCAGAAAGAGCTGAACTAGCTGTTTTGCCCGTGGAACATGATTTTTACTCGACAGAACTACTGATACCCTTGGGGGGTGTTCAAACTTAATTATTTGGCAAGTATTTTCTCAGAGAATCAGTGAAGTGAGCTCACCACTTCAAGGAGAGAAATTGACAGTATTTTGTTACTAGTGATAAGATCTTGAGGTTTTAAGAGTTTTGGGAAACTTGGATTGGATCTGCCACTTTGAACTTGATAGTTTCCCAGTACTTCAAGTATTGGGATGAAAGTTTTCTGGTGAGATTGCTGGTGATAGTAAGGTATATAATTTTTTAATATTATGTGAAATATGTCACATGTGGAAGATCTGTGCATTTTCCTAATGACTAATACAGCTGGTAGAAAATCAACCCTCTTAAAAGATCCATTGAAGGCTTTAGGTAGATCAGTGACTGTTTTTTTACCAGTGTATTTTACTGTAACAAAGGAAAGTTCATTGGTAAGATTTCAAATTTCCACATGGCAGGTAATGCTAAGAAGCCACTACATGTTGAATTTTGGCATAATATCTAAGAATAATATCTACAATTAACTGAAAAAGCTGTTAACATTACACTTCCCCTTTCTAACCACATAGCTGTATGAGGCCAAAGTTTCTTCCTAAACTTCAGTCAAAATACCATATTGCAATAAATTGACTACAGAAGCAAGTTTGAGAATTCTGATGTCATTTCTTAAGTGAGACATTAAAGCGATGTCCAAAAATGTAAGACATCGCCACTCTTTTCAAGACTTAAAAAAATTGTTTTTCCTAAAGACATGTTGTTTATGTTAATATAATGCATGTATTACTTCATTTTTTATTAAAAAATTTTTAATGCGTATTTATTTTTGGGTGAGAGAGCACGAGCAGGGGCAGGGCAAAGAGAAAGAGGAACAGAAGATTTGAAGCAGGGTCTGTGCTGACAGCAGAGAGCCCAGTGTGGGGCTTGAACTCACAAACCATGAGATCATGACCTGAACCATACTTGGAAGGTTAACTGACTGAGTTGCCCAGGTGTCCCTATTATTTTATTTTAAAATGGGTTAATAAGTATTTCTATTTTTCGCAGTTTTAATTTTTAATATGATAACTGTTGATAGATTACAGCCCATACAAATAAAAGCTCTTTGGAGTCCCTAACAATTTATAAGAGTTTAAAGTTGTCCTGAAACCAAATAATTTAAGACTGTTGCCCTAAGGTATGACTAAGGGGAGTGCTTCCTTGAGGACTACCTTTTGTGTTCACCTATTTGCTCTGGAATCATAAATAAAGACATCCACATTCTCCCAGTCCCCATTAATAGACCCAATTTCTACTAGCCCACACACTAAAGTCTTCTCTTTGTCTGGAATAAGAAGCAATAATTGAAGTTCTTGACCAGGCCGCACCCCGACTCCCATATTATGGGATTCAGGTGAGGGGAAAAAAAAAACCAGTTATGGAGTTCTGAATATTTTTCCAGTGAGAAGGTGATTTTTGTTTTCACAGCCCTGGTAATTGCCCACTACTTACAAAGTGAGGTTTTTAATGAAGCTATCAACTTGATCTTTGGAATCAAGCAGCCTCATTTATTTTATGGCGTTATGACTTTGGGCAACTCATTTTTATCTCTCTGAGTTGCAATTTCCTATACATGAGGTATAATTGGGCTAACAATAGGTTTAATGGTGTTGTTAATACTTAGCATGTGTAATAGGTTTTCATTCTCGTTCCCCTTGATCTTACTGGAACTTTTCTTGCACTTGGGGGTTTGAGGCAGTAGTTAGCTTGACTACTCTATTTGTAAATCATAGCTGAATGACTGCAGACTCCTGTCAGGGGAAGCTATTCAGCTCAACTGTTGGATATATTTGATTAAGTACATCTTTTTATAATAAATCCAACCCTCCTTTATACACACACACATGCACAGAGATTGTATAACAAAGCAAGGTGATTTGGCATATGATCAATCATACCTTTTAGATTATCAGCTAATTTCTACTTGGCTCTTCAGAAAGATGATAAACACTTTGATATCACGCTAGCAAGAATGAATAGCCTTCAGTGAAAGGGTAGGTCCTTAGGGACTAGCTCTGTTCTTTTGAAGATATGTGTGCCATACTTTTAGATATGAGCACATAAATAAAGTCTAAACCATACCAGACCTTGTACAGAATTGTCCTCCTATACTAAATCATTCTCCATGTGCTAATTTTAAAATGTAGGCTTGATCTTGCCTAGTTTTTTTGTGGAAGTTCTTTTTCTACTGAAGACAGAACAGTGAAAAGACAAGGCCCACCGTTGCTTTCTGTGGTTGTATTCTTTTATTCCCCATTACACAGAAATATCTTATGACCTGTGGTACTAAGGCTCCTGGAAGGCTTGAGAGTGGTTTTTGCATGAGGTTAGGGAAAACCTATGCAGGAGTACATTTTCTCAAAGGACGCTCAAAGTATAAAAGCTTTGAGGTGGCATTTGGGGAGAAAATGACATTAAAAGGAAGCCTTAACATTTGATAACAGTCTTATGTCATAATGTGTATACATCATACAGTTATTGTTGGTGTGTCCCAGCAGTCATGCCTGGATTTTCTGTGACTTGGTTCTTCCCGCACCTGTGGTCCAAGCCCTAGTCTATTCCTCACTCTCTTTGGTCACCGTCCTGGACTGTAGTATACTCTGTCTTGCTTTCATTTCTCAATGATTCAATTCTTAATGGTTAGTTAGGGATACATATGCTTGTCTTTCTCTCTCCCCATTTTTGGCATTACCATCCTTCCTTAAAGAACACCTCCTCATGTCAGTTTTAACTCATAATCGAGGGCCCGTAACTTTCGGATGTGAAATTCATGAAATCTAGAAACGAGAAAGAGAAAATGGTGCAAAGGTAGGACACTGCTTTAGAACCACTTACCTACATTTCTGGGAGTATGTGCAGGCTTGCAAAGGGTCATTTTCTCAGAGTGCATTGTTTGTGTCCGCGTTCATGCACATAGATATACACAGGAGTGATTGAGGCCCCACTTCCATTCAGTCTTGTTCTAGTACTGAACATCCCACATTGTCTTCCAAACCATCTGGATGTTTGATTTGCCACTAACAAATCTTGTGTTCAGTTGATGGTGCAGACCTCCTCAAATGCTTGAAATGGATCAAAATACTCTTTTGATAAAGCCTTGTACCCACTGAATGTTGGAAGTGCAGATGTCATTTCATAGATGAATACCATTGTGGTTTGATGACTTGTGTGTTGGAGATAAACCTAGAACAGAATCCAGGCCACTTACACTTACCAGCACTGTTTTTCCTGTAAAACACTTGAGTTTATTTGTTTATAATAGAATTATTTATCATGCCTATAAAGAATAGCAGTTTGTTTGAATGGAGTGGAATTATTTCAGAATGAGTTGCTAAAAAAATTTTGCTCTGAAAAGTCTCGAGACTTCTTGTAAATATGTCCCTGTATTTGTAGTGAATTAGCAAATAAAAAAGAGTACTTGGAATTCCATAGAGGAAATAGGCAAATAATAGTATCTCCTCATCTCTTTCATTTGTATGTTAATGTAATGCTCTTAGTTTTATGCGTGGGTAAATCTTATTTAGGTGGCCATCGTGCTTAAAGTAGAAAGAAATCTTTTCTGTGCAGGAGTGAAAATAGGTTAGAATTCTGTTTTTGATCATTATCATACTTATGGCTTAATCAAGTTCTTATAAAGCATGACTGTCCTTCTACAGGGGCTAAATTAAGTGTTGGTTTTCTGATCTCCTGTCGTCTTTGGTGATTTTGGAGAGTATCAGAATATTAGAGATGCTCAAATACTCTGAGATCACCTAAAGGTATCTTGAGAGTATCAGAAATACGTAATAAACCTGATCATTAATCAAGAAGTTTTTACTGAGCACTTTGATATATTTTAGCTAGATGCAGTACCTATAGCAAGCAATATGAGTTATTTTTTTTAAAAAAATAAAGTGTTTTGCATGTAATTAGGACCATAGAAAAATAGATGTTGTGATGATTTTGGCTTTTATTATTTTAATTAAATAGGCGTTAGTTATTTTTTTCTTTCCAAAGAAAGAAAAAGAATTGATAAAAGGAAAAATGTGCCCCCTTTTGATGAATTAATTCAGTGAACCTTTTATTTATGTATTGTAACCATATGTATTCAGCTAGAAGTTTTTCTTCTCTTCCTCTTACAGCTAAACAGCTTTGGGCAGAAGCATGCAACGTTTTTGCTATTAAGTTTCTCTGAAGTAAGGCCAGAAAGCTTTAAAAATATTTTGACCAAGATGGTTTAAGAGTCTAGTTATGTCTCAGTTTGGTCTGATGGACTTGATTGAATAACATCTTGGATTGTCAAAGAAGTGATGTAATGGGTATTTTCTCATTCTACAGGATATTCTTAGGCTAACAAATGTATCTCCCACCTAGTAAAATACAGAGAACTCCCAATTTAGGAGTTTTCCTGCTTAGAAGCTGATCTTGATTTGGGTTTGTATGCTGAGGTATGTTAGATACTTGTTTTCTTTCTTTCGAGGAAGTTTAGACTTGCAATCTCTCACTTTTTTTGAGATTTTTAATTGTAAAAATTATTTTCATAAAAATTTGAAACAATTTCAAATTACAGACAAGTTGCAAGTACACTGCAACTATTTCTTGTATCCTGAAGAATTTGCAAGTAAGTTGCCAACATGGTACTTCATCATCCTCAAATACTAAGATGTTCTCCTACATTGACCACAGTATGTGCATTGAAATCAGAAAATTAACATTAGGGGCGCCTGGGTGGCTTAGTCGGTTAAGCGTCCAACTTTCGCTTAGGTCATGATCTCGCAGTTTGTGGGTTCGAGCCCCACGTTGGGCTCTGTGCTGACTGCCAGCTCGGAGCCTGGAGCCTGTTTCAGTCTCTGACTCCCTCTCTCTCTGACCCTCCCCTGCTCGCGCTGTCTCTCTCTCTCTCCTAGAAATAAATAAAACATTAAAAAAAATTAAAAAAAAAGAAACTTAACATTAACCTATGGTTACCATCTAATCCTCGTAGGATAGGCCTGTGAAAACTAGTCAGAAAAGAGTACCACATTATGCAGGAAAGGTCATGATAATTCATAGTTGAGAAAAGATCTAAGTATATGTCAGAAAAAATATGTATACTTATGATAAATTGAATGACATATTAAGAGGCAGGTGAAGATGCCTGTGGTAATGGGGCCACTGTGCATGTATTTGCTTAGGAACTCCAGAGTATGGCTGCATTCACTTTGATGCAGAATATGTGAGCTCTTTCGATGACTGATCATTTGACCACTGGATGGTGCCAGCCTTTGATTTTGCAGTTGGTCCTGGTACCTCTTTGCAGAGTCATCCATCTTGGTCTTAATGGTCTGCTTTTTGATGTAGCTTCCGGGAGTTCAGTGGGATTTCGGTACAGCAGAGAGAATCTTGAATACATGGAGCTTGGAGCTGTCCATTATACCTTAAGAATGGTCTTGCTGAATTAATATCTGGTCCTATAGATGCGTTGCTGAAGAGTAAGAAAACTCACTCTCTGTGACCAAATAGACCCACCTTTTGCTCTCACTTTATTCCTGAGAAAATAGTCCTAAATGAAGTTCTTCGTATAATTTTTCTCTGATTTGTATTAGCAAATGCCATTGTCAAAGTGAATTATGGTTGTGAAATAGACATGCTAAAAAACAATTTTTCTGGGGTGCCTGGGTGCCTCAGTCAGTTAAACATCCAACTCTTGATTTTGGCTCAGGTCATGAATCTCACAGTTTGAAGAGTTTGAGCCTCACATTTGGCTCTGCACTGACAGTGTTGAGCCTGTTTGGGATTCTCTTCCCCACCCCCCACCCCTCCCCTGCTCTCACTGTCTCTATCTCTCCCAAATAAATAAACTTTAAAAAAAAAGAGTTAGAAAAAGTAAAAAACCTGATGAATTAAGGCTATAGTTCTCTGAAAGAATCATTATAGGAAATCTTAGTTTTAAAACCTTTTAATGTACATGTTTAGGTAAATGGTTAATTTTAAAGTTTTTTTAAACATTTAAAGAAATTCAAGAGAAAATTCACATATTTCATCACCTTATCAAAGTGACTTATGTTCTTTTTTGTTTATATGTTCATTTGTATAACTTTTATAGTGAGAATCTTATTTATATTAAAACTTTCTTACACATATAGATTCTAATTATGGTTTGTTTTCTAAAGGCTCTTGCAGACCAGTTTGAAGATAAGACTACATCTGTATTGGAACGTCTGAAGATTTTCTATTGCTGTCAAGTACCCCCACACTGGGCCATTCAGGTATTTTTGTTGCTGTTTGTCATTGGATGTGGAAAATACTTTGCATTTGAAAGATAAATGCATTAGCAAAGAATGATTTTCAGTTTATGTTTGAGTTTGCAAATGTGAGAAGAGTAAAAGTCTCTAGCTGGGAATTGCCGATTAAGTCATATTGCTCTTTTGGTTAAAGTGATATTAAACTTTTAAAACATTTTTAAAAGAATTTAAAACTTGATTGAATAGAATCCTTGAAATTAAGTAGTGGAAGAACCACAGAAGCTTTCATTTTTAAAATAACTTTTTATATTTAAAAGCCCTTTTGAGGGCGCCTGGGGGGCTCAGTCAGTTGAGGGTCGAGCGTCTGACTTCGGCCCAGGTCATGATCACAGGGCTCTGTGCTGGCAGCCTGTTTCAGATTCTCTCTCTCTCTCTGCCCCTCCCACATTCATGCTCTGTCTCTCTCGAAAATAAAGTATAAAAAAATTTTTTTAAAGCCCTTTTGAGGGCACTTGCATGGCACTCAGTTGGTTAAGGGTCTGACTTCGGCTCAGGTCATGATCTTGTGGTTCTTGATTTTGAGCCCGCGTTGGACCATCTGCTGTCAGCACAGAGCCCACTTCAGATCCTCTGTCCCACTCTCTCTCTGCCTCTCCCCTGCGTACATGCACTCTCTTTCTCTCAAAAATGAATAAACTTGAAAAAAAATAATAAAATAAAAGCCCTTTAGGACCTTTTACCAGATAATGAACCTTTTAACCACGTTATTTACAAAAACAACTTAAAGCATTTGTTTCTTGTTCTACATTCTGAGATACCCATGACTACTTTCCTTGTTCTGAGATATGAGAATACCTAGTGTAGCTCCTAAAGCCCCAGATTGGGATTGAGATTCAGGCACCTGCCTCATGGTTCTCCCGGGTTATGGGTGTGGTACCCCTATTTCGTAAAATTTTTAGCACTGAAGGCAACTTAGTCATCTGGTCCAGTTTCTTAATATTACAAAGAGGCCCCAACTGAGGCCTCATGCAGTTGACTGCTATTTTCCAATGTTGATCACACAGCTGTTCAGAAAGATCTCTATTTCCCAATTTTAGTCTGGTTTTCCTCCTTTCCTTACTGGAAAGGTATAATTAACAGCCAGCTTTTACTGCACACTTAGTATGATATATGCATTTTGTTCTGCATTTTGCACACATTATATTATTTTATTGGAACACTTTTGTGAAATATTCTCATTTTACAGATGAGGAAGCTATGGCACTGAGGAGTTAAGTAGAATCAGATGGTGCCAGGCAGAAATTTCTAGATGATTTCATAAGTATTGTCATTTTTGCTAGCTTCCTGTCCTCTCTGACATGGATTGTGCACATAGGTAGTGATTTAGAATTATAAATGCCAACCCACCATTTAATGACTCTGAATCCCTGTTAGATTTTGTGAAGTATGTCACTTTTTTTGAGAGACGGAGGGTACAAGTGAGCGAGGGGCAGAGAGAGAGTGGGAGGGTGGGAGGGAGAGAGAGAGAGAAGCAGGGCTCACCCAGGGCTTCTGTTTTTACCCCAAGGGGAACTTGTGTTTACTAGAAGCAGATCTCAAACTCTCCTGATTTGGGGCTCAGACTCATGAACTGTGAGATCATGACCCTAGCTGAAGTCAGATGCTTAATGACTGAGCCAGCAGGTGCCCAAGTATGTCATACAAGTACAGGGAAAACTAGGGAATTTATTACACATTGGAATTCATTTTATCTATTGAAGGCATCTCACTGCAACAGGCAAATAAAAAGCTTTGTTATATTATCTCAAAAGAAATACCGTCTTTAGCAAGAAGGTATTAACAGCTGGAACTTTTTGGCATGTTTTTGACCCTGATCTGTGAAATTTGTTAAGTGCTCTGTACTCTGTGGTTTCTGGTAGATAAACATTTCAGATTCTGAGCTATTATTATGACAAAACATGTACGTTGAGGGTATAGTTTTCAATCTGTTTCTGAACAGAAGCACTAGGAAAATTAAATACCATTCAAATAGAATTTAGGCAAAATGTTTATTTTATCTGCTTAGGAAGCTGTGGATTTTAGGATCTTTAGGCAATTAGGTAAACATCCTCTTTCATTAACAAATTAAGTTATTTTTTTCTTTCTATAATTATAGGGAGTCAAGATCAAAAAATAATAGCATAGTTTATTGTAAAAAGATCCTGTTTTTATTCTGTAGCTAGCTAGCCATAACAATTTAGATTCCATAACTTTCCTCATCTATTATAATGAAAAGATTAAAGTACTTACAGCCTGAGCACTAAGATTTATTCCAGCATCCACATATTATGTTCAGTTTTATAAAATGTCCAAATATCGTAAAATAGTCAAATTCCCCAAAATTCATGGCATTAGGAAGAATTAGAACATTACCTTTACTTATTTTGTTAATATATTAGCTTAAAAGTTTCAGGTATTTCATTTTACTTTCTAATTTTGTCAACCCAGATTTTCCATATCCTTTGGGTTCTTAACTCTTAAATACATATTGAAATTTGAAAGAACACTAAGATTGTATTTAAGAGAAAACAACACAGTTCTCACTAACATGAAACCATACATTATTCAAGAACCTCACCTACTTTTTTTTTTTTTTTTTTTTAAAGTAAGCTCTATGCCCAATGTGGGGCTTGAACTCATGAGCCTGACATCAAGAGTTGGCATTCTCTACCAACTGAGCCAGCCAGGTGCCCTAAACCTCACTTTTTAAACCTTTCTAATATTTTCTCCATTCTTGCAGGATGAACTATTTATAAACCATATATATTTATCTTTTTATATTAACCTTTACTAACCTTGCCATAATTTGTCCCCTTCTTATCTCCCAAGGCTGGAAATAAAGTCAGTTTTTTAGAATGTGCTCAAAATAAATCTAAGTGGACCTGAAGGAAAAAGACCCAGAGATATTTTCATGAATGAAATACACAAATGCTAGTGCATAGATTTATGTCAGTTACATTGAGTGCTAGGGTTTTTATTATTTGCTTGTTTGAGTTCCATTTCATTTTTTTCCTGTTTAAGATATAACAATGTATTAGTTTTAGCTGTACAACATAATGATATATCTATACATTGTGAAAGGGTCACCACATTGAGTTATGTCCATCTGCTCACATAATTACACATTTTTTTTCTTGTCATGAGAACTTTTTAAGATCTATTTTTGGGGTGCCTGCGTGGCTCAGTCGGATAAACGTCCGACTTCGGCTCAGGTCATGATCTCATGGTTCGTGGGTTCAAGCCCAGCGTCAGGCTCTGTGCTGACAGCTCGGAGCCTGGAGCCTGCTTCAGATTCTGTGTCTCCCTCTCTCTCTGCCCCACTCCTGCTTGTGCTCTGTTTCTCTCTCACTCTCGAAAATAAATAAATGTGAAAAAAATTTAAAAATAAGATCTATTTTCTTAGCTTTTATACATGCAATACAGTATTGTTAACTGTGGCACCATGCTGTACATTACCTCCTCAGAAATGACTTTTAACTGGAAGTTTGCATTTTTTGACTACTTCCATCCCTTTCCCCCACTTTTCTTTCTTTCTTTCTTCTTTCTCTTTCATAGTTTATTGTCAAGTTGGTTTCCATATAACACCCAGTGCTCATCCCAACAAGTGCCCCCTCCATGCCAATCACCTCCCTTCCCCTCTCCCCCATCCCCAGCAGCCCTCAGTTTGTTCTCAGTATTCAAGAGTCTCTCATGGTTTGCCTCCCTCCCCCCAACTATTTTTTTCCCTTCTCCTCCCCCATGGTCCTCTGTTAAGTTCCTCGTGATCCACTTATAAGTGAAAACATATGGTATCTGTCTTTCTCTGCCTGACTTATTTCGCTCAGCATAATCCCCATCCATCCATGGTGTCACAGATGGGAAAATAGCGTTCTTTTTTATGGCTAAATAATATTTCTCTCTCTGTGTGTGTGTGTGTGTGTGTGTGTGTGTGTATGTGTATACATACATACATGTACACTACAATTTCTTTACCTATTCATCCCCTGATGAACACTTGGGCTGCTTTTATGTCTCAGTTATTGTAAATAATGCTATAATGAACATGGGGGTAGAGATAAGTTAATGTTTTCATTTTCTTTGGATAAATGCCCAGAAGTAGAATTGCTGGATCATAGGGTAGCTCTATTTTTAATTTTTTGAGGAACCACCACACTGTTTTCCCTGGTGGCTGTACCAGCTTATATTCCTACCAACAGTACATGAGAGCTCCCTTTTCTCCACATCCCTGCCAACACATATTTTTTTGTTACCAGCTTTTCTAACTAGAGTTTTTTAACGTTGATTTATTGGATCTCAGCTTTATAAATCAGATTGTAACAGAATCTCTAGGCAAAAAGAAAATACTGATTTTGCTTTTAAGTTATTCTGAGTTCTTGGGAAAAATTGATATATTGAGTCTTTTGAAAGTTTCTGTATTGTTTTTTAATTTCTTACTCCCTTACTAAAGTAGAGGTATTAAATCATTGTTAATTTCTAATTAGTAGAGATCAAGTTGTAGAATGATACGTTTATTACAGTAAGTAGCCCCTTAAAATGGCAGATTGGATACACTTGTAAGTCAAATGGGACTTTCTTTACATAAAGAAATGTTAATTATTTTAACTTGATTTTTCTAGCGCCAACTTGCAAGTTTTCTCTTTGAGTTGGGATGCACGAGTTCAGCCCTTCAGATATTTGAGAAGCTAGAGATGTGGGAAGATGTTGTCATTTGTTATGAGAGAGCTGGGCAGCATGGGAAGGTATGTAAAAGGAACATTGTGCCTACTTGCGAGAGCCTTCCATTTGTGGGCATCTTTCCTGCTTTGCTTTGTTTTTCTAAGCCCACTTTTGATAGTAGTTGACTTATATCCTTTTTTTTTTTTTTTTCACTTTTTCTCCCAGAAATCTTTTTAACATTTCCTCTGTTTTTTGTTGGGGCAAATAATTTTGTGTGTATGCATGTGCATGTATATGTAATGGAAAAGAGCGGGCCAGAATTGATACGATGTATGTTTAAGAATGAATAATGAAAGCGTTAAAGACTCTGCATTTTGGTCTCTTTGCTTTCCTAACTCTCCTCTTGAGGACAGCTTCGAAGCGAAATATTAGGAATTATTTTCAGCATCACTGGGTTGCTTCATGATCAGAGTTTGTGGGGCTGAAGGGAGGTTACCTAGGAGGGAGCGCAGCTGGCTTGGCATGGGGAAGAACCTGAAGGGTGTGGCCCCCCGCCCTTCTTAGGGCAGAAGAATTGTCAAATGTGTGATGCACATTTGATTCCGCCCTTAAATTGGCTCAAGAGGGAAAATGTTGCAATGTTTATATCTGTTATTTATTGTTTTTCCCTCTCATAAATGAACAGAATTTTTAAAAGAACAAGGAGCTCTGCATCGTGAGTATCTGTTGAAACTGACACATTGAAGTCATATGTTAATTTTGGATTAAACTTTTAAATGACTGCATTTCTGTCATAAGTATAGTACACAGCAGAGTACAATGCACACATTGGTTCATTTATTTCTACAGTCAACCTTTTGCCATCACCCTGAAAAAAAGAAGTAATGGCACAAGTACATGTGTGTCTATTTCTTAAATACCTTCCTAAGCATGTCTTATTTTAGACTAGTAGTAAAAGGTACATTCCCTTCACTAATCACCAATGGCAATGAAGGTCTGAGTTGTATTGGCATAAGGAGAAACCAGCATGGAAATAAAATTTTACTGTAGATTATAGAATTTTAATATTTTCATCCCCGGAAAGAACTCCATAATCATCTGTTCCAGTTCCCTCCTTTTTGAAACAAGGAAAGGAGCCTCTAGTAATTTGACTCAGGTCACAAAGCTGGTTATTGATTATTAGCTCGAGAGGCCCCCTGGCGCAGTGGTTAAAAGCAGAGCCTCCCAGCCTTGCCACGTGCTAGCCTTGTGATATCTGGTTACTCGTGCCCATGCCTCTCCCTATGCCTCAGTTTCCTCACCTAGAGGGACTTAATCAATCTACTCTGGTTTTCATGATGTAACCTATGCAAAGACATAGAATGGTCCTTTCCTCTATGTGAGTGCTGTGTGCGTGTTGGCTGCAGTCACTGCTCTGGTCTGAGACAGTTTCTTTTTTTTCCTTCACATTTTAACATTTCTGAATGTATCTGACAGTTGATGGCATCTTTCAGTTGTTGGCTGTCAAGTGGCCATCTGGTCAGTTGCCTGTGCTTGTCCAGACTTAGTCACAGCTATATTTAGTGTTATCATTTCAATGTGTCATCATTTCAATAGTGTTACGTACCTGTGGTCATTGCTCTGTAGGGTGGATTTAATCACCATTTAGAATGTCTTCGAAAAGATTTTATTATGGTTTGGCCTTGAAACAAAAAAGTTATTGAATGCACAGTAAAGGACAGAAGCAAAGTAGAGAGTTGTAAGTTTGGTAGTTGTGAAGTAAACATTTGCCTTTGGAGAAATCACCACAATTTCATTTACTTATCTTGAAAAATAACAACTAAGTGCTTTATGGGAGTCAAGAAAGGATGACACCCCTAAGTCGATGAAACTGTGTTTTGTATTGAGATGCGTAAAACAAAGGTTGCCATTTAAAATGTATGGAAGGCAGGCAAAATTGCCAAATTCTTCTGAATAGTTTATTTTATAAGAGTATCACGGCACTGAGAGGCTGATGTCGTTCCCTCAAGGCATTATGTCATCGTTTAATTGAAAGCATTTTTTCTTTATTAGTTAAGAGTTAGTCTTAAAATTGGTAGCATCCCAGATTTAATGAAATATAGTATTATGTTTCTTCGAGGATTTAAATATCTCTGGGGCTGCTCCTAAAGCCGTGCTTAGGTGTTTAACAAAGGAATGAATGCATGGACTAGTATCCGACTCCCAGTCTGATGCATTTCCCGTTGCATCCTTCCTCACTGTGCTAGTCCTTTCTGTTGGCCAGTAAACAAATAAACCAGGGTGCCTGGGTGGCTCAGTTGGTTAAGCAGATGACTTCTGCTCAGGCCATAATCTCATGGGTCATGGGTTTGAGTCCTGCATCAGGGTCTATATTGACAGCTCAGAGCCTGGAGCCTGTTTCAGATTCTGTGTCTCCCTCTCTCTCTGACCCTCCCCCAGTCATGCTTTGTCTCTCTCTCTCTCTCTCAAAAATAAATAAACATTAAAAAAATTTTAAAAACAAACTGTAAAATTACGGTCATTTTTGAAATAAGGATTTTTGAAATAATTAAGTTGTTGAATCACAAGCCCCCAGGTATGTTTTGAAATACTAAATTTATGGGGCGCCTGGGTGGCTCAGTCTGTTGTGTCCCACTTCAGTTCAGGTCATGATCTCATGGTTCATGGGTTTGAGCCCCGCGTCAGGCTCTGTGCTGACAGCTAGCTCAGAGCCTGGAGCCTGTTTCGGATTCTGTGTCTCCCTCTCCCTCTAACCTTCCCCTGCTCATGCTGCCTCTCTATCTCTCTCCAAAATAAATAAAACATTAAAAAATTTTTTTGGTATACCAAATTTATGTAAATATTTTTAAGAAATGTGGAAATCAGAGACTCTCTCATTGCAGAAGGAAAAAAAAAGGAATCTATCCCTTTCAGAGAAAGGATTTGACTCTGTCCCCCAAAATAGTTGTAGTATTTATTTTTATTTAATTTATTTTTTAAAATTTATATCCAAGTTAGCATATAGTGCAACAGTGATTTCAGGAGTAGATTCCTTAGTTGTAGTATTAATGTAGTTTTCCATTGGCACATGACCTTGTAAGCATTGTCTTATGTTAATGATAAATTCTCATGTTTCTAATTACTCTAGAAAATGTGTGTCTTGTTTTTAGGACTGCCCAGTCATTTACTTTGTCTTAAAGTCTTTTGTGAGTTTTAGCCAAACATCCCTCAAATTTTTTATTTTAAAAGTTGACTTAGCATTTCATTTGTCACATAAAAGACTTCCCTTACCTATTATTCTTATGCTATATTTGCAGATCAGTTTAATCGCAGACTCTACAAAGTTTTGTTTTAAGCTGGAAGCAAATGTTTTATTTCTAAAACAGCTGAGATTCTGTTAGGATTTGGTCATGTGCCAGTAGTTGTCACCACATTTGATTTAACTAGAAGTTTGTGAAATTTTAATCCTCGCATTTAGTGCTTAACGGCATAATTTATTTTTAAAAGGCCAATTCGGAAAAGTATCTAATTCTAATTATTGTGTTCTGGTGCTTGCACCCTATTATTGTAGGGTCTCAGACTTTCTAATTTGGACACTGCTTCACAGAAATTCTCATTATTTAATGACCATTGGCAAAATAGCCTGATCTTGGGCTCAGACCTGGTTCTCATCTGTTAGCATTTAGTTTTCTGGAGTTATCTGGCATACTTCTAGCAGTTCCCCCAAGCCTATGGACAAATTCTTATTTTGGTGTGCAAATTTGGTACCTATATGAAAGACAAAGACTGAGTTGGTATAAGCTACCTGTGGAAGATGGGAAGGGAGTGGAATGACCAGGATTAGGACCTCTCTTTTTTCCTCCAAACAAGGCTTACTTGAGACGACATTGCTTTATTTTTTTATTTTGCTGTGTTTGCAGATCATTGTAGCCATGGGCTCTTAAAAAGTTTTCCTTTAAGTTATAAGTAAATGTTTTATTTCTGAAACAACTGAGACACTTTTAGCAGTTGGTTTGGGTTTTGGGGGGGATGGGGAGGTCGGTTTCCTCTAAAATAGTTTCTTGATATGATGTAAAAGATTTCCTGGAAAGTCTTTTCCCGCACTGCAGCTAGAGTGATCCTTCTGAAAAACTAAATCTGATCAGGTCAGTCCCGCTCTTCAGTAACTTCCCTTTGTCTCCAGGGTTAAGTCGGAGCTCCTTAGCATAAGTGGTTTACTGACCACTTTGTGGTCTGACTCATGCTTACATTGCTAACAGCTCTGTCCCTCTCTTTTATCTCTGTTTCATCCTGTACTTGCTCATTGAGGTTGTGTTCAAAGTTCCAGCAGGACAAAACTACTTGTGACATCCTGACTTGGCAGCATTGTATGTGCTATTGTCTTTCTAGAACTTGGCCTCCTTTGGCTCACTCCTACTTATTCTTCAGGTTTCTCCTTGGTGATGACTTTCCACAGTGAGCTTTCCCTGCTCCCTCCCTCCCAGATTTGGGGGTGTTTTCCTGTTTGCTCCTATGACACCCATCACTACTCTGATCTCCCTTTTGCTGGTTAACTTCCCTTACTAAACTGTGAACTGTTTAAGAACTAGACTTGTGTCTCTAGTATTTGCAGTGGTCTCCCCAACACATAGCCCAGGCCTGACACATGGTAAGTCCTCAAAAATGTTTGTTAAATGAATGGCTGTAGCACATCATTATGAATAGCTATTGCATTGAGACAAATCTCCAAGTAGATCTTCCCTTTGGATTTTACATGTGGCAGAAGAAACCTCTCCAACTCCTGCCATAAATTCTCTCTCCAAAAGCAAATTATGAGATCTCTCCCCTCCCATTTTAATTTTTTACCTTTACGAAGAGAAACAGGAGCCTTCAAGAAATTTATTCTTGCTTAGTAGATAGATGCTAGACCCTGGGGGTGTGCTACTCTTACATAGTGCAGTATTTAAAAAAAATTTTTTATTAATGTTTGTTTTTGAGTGAGAGAGAAAGAGAGGGATAGAGAGTAAGCAGGTGAGGGGAAGAGAGAGAGGGGGACACAGAATTTGAAGCAGGCTCCAGGTTCCGAGCTGTCAACACAGAGCCCAACGCGGGGCTCAAACCTATGAACCATGAGATCATGACCTGAGCCGAAGTCAGATGCCTAACCAATTGAACCACCGAGGCGCCCCAATAGTGCAGTATTTTGAATGTCTCTTAATGTACTTCATACTTCATATCATTATTACTTTGTCACTGTCATATAATATTTATAACAACATACAAAGTGTGAATTGTTTTTACCACTTTACTGATTAGCCCTTATAAGCAGTGTTTGGAATCTGAGCTTAGACCATCCTTTTCTCTTAAGCCCTCAGTCCTCTCTCCACACTGTCTCTTACTGGGGTTGTTATTAATTCATTACAAATTAAGTGTTCGATTTGTAAGCCAAAACCTGCTCTTGTGCCCACTTGAATGAGAAAAATAGGCAAAATAACCGAACATACTCTGTAACTTGGTAAGGGAAATAGATGAACAGCTAATTGGATAACTAGGCCTGTTTTTAATTATTCTGTTTTATCTTGGACCTGGAGTATTTATGTTGGCAAGTCCCCTTCAGAAAATCAAGCCAGAGCATGGTGCTGTCACACACATAAATGTGAAAAGCAATTAGTGAGCACTTGGCTCGGTGAGAGAGTAAATAGGACTGGGCACACAGAAGAAGAAGTCTATCTGGGAGTGACCCGCTGGCGTGCGATGAAGTGGTCTGCACTTTTCACCTCTCAATTGCTGTTCAAAGGACAGGAATTTAGACTAGAAGCAGTGGCCTTTCTGCTGGGATTACCCCTGGCCAGCCGGGTGGTGCTCTCTTAGCTCTGCTCTGTCATCTTAGCCACTCCATCAAGGCAGTAGAACACCTTTTCAGTAGCCATTCTCCCTGCCTTTGAGAGCCCGCCCCTGAAATAGTGAAAAATCAGAATCCATTTTTGCTCTCTGCTGCCAGGGAAAGACTGGAATTAAGCTGTGCCCAAAGTTGTTGAGTTATATGCCCACACTCACACAAACACATTTTTTAAAGTGTAAGGCTATTGTCATGTGGCCAAATCTGACTGTTAGTGTGACCTTAAATTCTTTTTTTTTTTTTAATATTTAAAAAAAAATTTTTTTTTTAATGTTTTATTTATTTCTAGGAGAGAGAGAGAGACAGCCTGAGCAGGGGAGGGTCAGAGAGAGAGAGGGAGTCACAGACTGTGAAACAGGCTCCAGGCTCTGAGCTGGCAGCCAGCACAGAGCCCGACGCGGGGCTCGAACCCACGAACCGCGAGATCATGACCTAAGCGAAAGTCAGACGCTTAACCGACTGAGCCACCCAGGCGCCCCAGTGTGACCTTAAATTCTTAACGTCAGATAGTGCCATATCTGGGTGTAGAGCTCTTCATCCTTACCAGAAGAGCTTCTTAGAGTTGTTGCTCTGTCGATTCACAACAACCTGTAATGACCAGATATAATGTCAGATGAGAGCCAGGCCACACTTATCACACAATAATTATTAGCGCCTTTTGCTCATTCACAACATCCAGGCATAAATCACAGCCAGCAAGGGTAGTTTCTTTTGATAATTCCTCTGACTCAAGGATGAATGATTTTCCTCAACTGTTTTCAGTTTTCACTTTTACCCATACCCTTGATCAGATACCAGAGGCTCCTTTTAGACATCCATTTTGTTTCTCAGTATTTTCAGTCTGAACAAGAGTCATTTCCTAGGTGTGACTCCTTGGGTTATAAGGGCCTGTGACATTCAGATTCTGCTATATGACCTCTCTGTTAACTAGAATAAACTTGTTGTTAGGTCCTAATTTAGTCATACTTAGTATTGATGTCAGCTAGAGCACATCCTGTAAAGGCGTTCTCCCTTTGTTCTCGATGGGAAGAATCTCTTATGTCTTTATTTAGAATCTGAAGACACTTAGAAAACACTAGGAGAAGACACTTAGAAAACACCTTTGCGACTTTAGGCTTAGTTTCAGTTGAATTCATCTGACATTTATAGAGTACCTACTGTGTACTGGGCAATGGTATACCAAAGATGATTACGAGACAGAACTTACCTCCAAGGAGCTTGTAGTTTGATAATACAGATGCACACAAGGAGAGTATTTTAGCATAAGATAGCAGGTGCTAAGATGGAATTATGTTCAGATTCCAAATTTTATTTGGCCATCAAAAGAGAGCTAAGTATTTCTCCCTGTGCTGCCTGTAAGGCAGTAGTCCATTCAGTTTGTATCTTGTATACACTTTTCCTCTGAGGTCTCTAGCATTTCCTCTTGTGACTCCACACACTGTCATTAAAAAAAATGATGTTTGGGGGCGCCTGGGTGGCTTAGTCGGTTAAGTGTCCGACTTTCGCTTAGGTCATGATCTCACGGTTTGTGGGTTCAAGCCCCGCGTCGTGCTCTGTTCTGACTGCCAGCTCAGAGCCTGGAGCCTGTTTCAGTCTGTGACTCCCTCTCTCTCTGACCCTCCCCTGCTCATGCTATCTCTCTCTCTCTCCTAGAAATAAATAAAACATTAAAAAAAAAAAGATGTTTGCTTGAAATTAGCCTTATGTGCAAAACTTTAACTTTTTAATAATCAGTAGTTGTCCCCTCTGACCTTACTTCCTCCGGTCCTGTTGGCAGTTACATCAGTCACCGCCTCAACAATTGACAACAGCAGTTCTTCTGTTCGAGAAACTATAAGCAATTGACCAATGTGATTATTTATAGAAATTTTTGATGTTCCTAGAAGCTGTTTCAGGTTCACTTCCTCCTTTCTAGTACTGAAACCCCAAGCATCTTTACTTTCTAATCTGGTTTTCCAAAAGAGGGAGTTGTGAAAGAACACAAACATTAGTTTTGGGCTTACTGTGTGCCTGACAAAAACCTAGGTACATTTTACATCTAGTTCTTGTAGGTAAGGTACAAATGAAGAACAGACTCTCAGAATATTAGCTTGCTCAGGGTCCTACATTTTGTAAGGTAAACTAGCATTTGAACTGCCTTTCGGACTAAAGGCACACCTGTGTCCTTGAAGATCTTCCTGTACCTGGAAGTCTGTAGAATGGATGATGCAACACAGTTTTCTAGGCACATGTTACGACTCTTCTGGTTGTAAGAGAACCAACATATATTGGCTTAGGCAAAATAGGGAATTTATTGGTTCATGCAACTGAAAATTCTAGTAGACCTGGCATAATAGCTGTATCCGGGGGCTGAGGTGACATCATCATGACTTTGTGGCTCTCTTGGTAAGGCGGATATGATTGCCACAGGAGGCTCAAGCTTACTTATCCCAGTAGAGAAATAAAGCCAAGTCCATGACTCTGACAGAAGTGTTCTAACGAAGACTGAGGGGCCAGAGTCATGGGCCCTCACCTCCAGTAGGCCCCACTTGAACCATATGGAAGGGGTTCCCCTGAGGGAAGAGGAGTTTCTATTATCAGAAGATCAGAGAAGGGATGCTAAGTAGGAAAAAAAGCAGTTGATGTCCACTATAGGGTGGGAGTTTCATGCTTTAAATCTGATGTTACAAGAAGTATTTTGTTTGGCTTACACAGGATTTTGAAAAAAAATAAACATTTTCAGGTGGTTTCTTCTAGGTATCTTGATTTCTTGGCTTCTCTTAAACGATGTGGAAACGCTAGGGCAAATTCCCACGTTATTATTCTAATTGGCATTCCTTCTTTTATGGGCTCACTCATTCTCAATAATCAGCAAGCATCTCTGGGCATTTGAGCATGCGACCCTTGCTCTAACTAGTGCAGGTTATCAGTGCAGGTATCAGGAAGTGGAGCGTTAGTCCAGCCATAATTGTAGCTTCTGTTTAAGCCTTAGCCGCACATCATTTTACACTGAGATTCATTATGCGTGGTTATTGCTAAAAAAAAAAAAAAATTGTATTAGGAATAATAATTCATTGTTTGCAATTACAGAATAATACGGTTGCAACAGCCTAGATATGTATGTATGTGTGGGTTCAGGAATGGTCTTTGGGGTTTGCAGGTGACAAGATTCTTGTAAGCAACCCAGCTTAATTGTAGCCAGTTGCCCATATAAGTGTGCCTTTTCATGTTTGGGAATGTAGTTTTATGATATATAATAGATATTTAGATGATAAATTCCTTGTATTCTATAACAAAATATACCTCTCTATTTTCCTGTAGGGAAGTAGCAAGCCATAGCCAGAAATACCAAAGCTGTTGCTCTGTGAAGATTTCTGGCCACCCATATTTTGATATCGCAAAAGGGATATTATAAGTCTTTGTGCTTTATTTATGTTCACTGGGCATATCTCTTACAGTTTTTTATTTGATACTGAATTACATAAATTGAGTGGCTAAGTGGAGGAGGGAGGAGCAAATAGAGCATGTTGGAAAGAGTGAGGAAGAAGACTGAAGAATGCAGGGTGACTAATTCATGAAAGGAAATATATTGCCTACAAGCTTTGCCCTTGGGAAAGATAATGCTGTTGGCAGGATGAAGAGGTATAAGATCTCAAGGAGAAAGCACTGACTTATCTAACAGAAAAATGTGGGATAGGAATTTGAGGAAAGAAGAGGCCAGTTCAGACCAAGCAAGGTCATTCCTTTTGTGTTTCTTAACTTCTTCAGGAGGCTGCCCTGTTCTGGCCCTGTAGACCCATGTTACAGGGTATAGAATACCCAGAATTGGTATTGTTTGGTAACAAGAGTTGCATAGCACCCGTTCCCTATGTTCTTTTAAGTGTTTAAGTAGATACGAGTTGGTGGAGGGAGTATTTGAAATCCTCAGTACCTGAGAGTTTACAAATGTGAAAGTTTTCCTGATGATTATTTGGTCTTTCATTTGTGTATGTGTCTTCTTTGCAAGGTTGCCAGCATTAGGGCTGTGTTAAAGATCTTGGGACTTGTGAATCTTGACAGCCTGTACTACAGTGCATTTGGAAGTACGAGAAATATTTGTAGAATGCTAGTTTTAGATCATGCAGGTGTTTTAAGGATATGGCTTGATGTTCTGAATCATGGATCCTATTTTTTCTGTAGGGTACCTATATACTCTATAGGTATATAGAGTACTCCCTGACAATTCTTTTCATTTCTGTAAGGTTGATAGTGATTTCTCATCTTTCATATCTGATTTTAGTAATTTGAGTCTAA
The DNA here is from genome assembly GCF_003009895.1 of Hyaena hyaena. NCBI lineage: Eukaryota > Metazoa > Chordata > Mammalia > Carnivora > Hyaenidae > Hyaena > Hyaena hyaena. The sequence goes on from NW_024080998.1 coordinate 964,180, forward strand.
CGAACCACTTCTGGTTTGTTTCTCTTTTGTTTTTCTATTCTTTATTTATGCTAATCTTTATTGTGTCCTTCCTTCTGCTTCTTTAGGTTGAATTTACTTTTTTTTTCCCCTGGTTTCTTATGGTAGAAGAGTAGATTGCTTTGAGATCTTTTTTCTTTTTCAGTATAGGAATTTACAGCTATACATTTCCCTCTAAACACTGTTTTCACTGCATTCCATAAGTTTTGGCATATTATATTGTTTTTATTTATCTAAAAGTGTTTTTAATTTCTCTATGATTTCTTTTTTGACCTGTTGGTTGTTAGGCACTGTGTTATTTAATTTCCATGAGTGTGTGAATTTCCCAGATTTCTCTGTTATGGATTTCTAATTTCATCTCATTGTGGTTGGGGAGTATACTTCGTATGACGTCAGTCCTTTCAAATGTGTTGAGACTTGTTTTACAGCCTAAGATGTAGTATGCCCTGGAGAATGATCTGTGTGTATTCTGCTGCTGTTGGGTGGAATGTTCTTTAGATGTCTTTTAGGCTTAATTAGTTTATATTGTTGTTCAAGTCTTTTATTTCTATCTTCTGTATAGTTGTTTTATCCATTACTTGAAGTTGGAAAGTGAGGTCTTCAAATATTCTTGATGCAGGGCACCTGGGTGGCTCAGTTGGTTGCACGTCTGACATTGGCTCAGGTCATGATCTCATGGTTCGTGGGTTTGAGCCCCACTTCGGGCTCTGTGCTGACAACTAGCTCAGAGCCTGGAGCCGGCTTCAGATTCTGTGTCTCCCTCTCTCTGACCCTCCCCTGCTCACGCTGTCTCTCTCTCTCTCTCAGAAATAAATAAAAAACTTTAAAAAAAAACAAGTATTCTTGATGAATTGTGTATTTCTCCCTTCAGATCTGTCTGTTTTTGCTACAGGTAACTTAGGACTCTGTTGTTAGGTGAGTATATACTTATAATTATGTCTTCTTAATGGAATGAATATTTATCATTAAAATGAGCTTTCTTCATCCTATTAACAATTTTTGTTTGATATTAACATAGCCATTCCAGCTCTTTTTGGGTTACTGATGTATGTATGATGTGTCTTCTTTTCTTTCTTTCCTTTATTTTTTATTTTCAGCCTTTTTGTGTGTCTGACTCTAAAGTGTGTCTCTTATAGACAGCATTCATTGAATCATTTTTTATACTTTCTGCTAATCCCTGCCTTTGATTGCAGTGTTTAATACTTTTAAAATAATTATTGATAATGTAGGATATATATTCGTTATTTTGTTATTTTCTGTATGTTTTGTGTCTTTTGTCTTTATTACTATCCTCTTTTTGGCTAAGTATGCCATTTTAATTCCTTTGTCATTTTTGCTTTTTTTTTTTTAAGATTTTATTTTTAAGCAATTTCTACACTCAAAATGGGGCTTGAACTCACAGCCTCAAGATCAAGAGTTGCATGCTGTACAGACTGAGCCAGCCAGGCAACACTACTTTTTTTTTTTTTTTTTTTTGAGTTATTTTCTTAGTCCTTGTACTAATCACTTAGAATAGCATATTTTAAGTGTCTGCTAAGTCTATCATCTGGGCATCCTCAGTAACAGTTTCTGTTGATTGATTTTTTTTTTCTTATGTAATGGCCATACTTTCTTGTTTCTTTGCATATTTTTGTAGTTTGTTGTTGAAAATTGGGTGTTTTAAATAATGTAATGTGACAACTCTAGAAATCAGGTTGTTGTTGCTGTTTGTGTTCTTTTTTGTTTAATGACATTTCTTAACTAATTCTGTAAAATCTGTATTCTTTGTGTAGCTGCCAAGTTTCAGGTTGATTAGCTGAATGGTCAGCCCATGATTAGACAGAAAATTCCTTGAATGCCTAAATCAGCAAGTCTCTTCATCTTTGCTGATGGGCTGTGTGTGTGTGTGTGTGTGTGTGTGTGTGTGTGAACATGCTTCCAGTGTTCAGCCAGGCAGTTAACAACCTGGCCTTAGCGTCACTGAGTGCTTGTGCAGAGCCTCGAGGTCAGCCTGAGGTGAGAGCTCAGGGCCTTCTCGGGTCTTTCTGAACGCGTGCAGCACCTTACACATTCATGGCCTCTGGAGTCCCATGAATATGTTGGTGCCTTTCAGAGCCCTTATGTATATGTCATTCCCTTTTTCCACTGTTTTTGGTTAGCCTACTGTTTGTTCCACTTGTTCTTTACCACTTCAGACAGGTTCAGAACTAACCGATTGACTATAACTGTTTTTGAGAAAGATTTTTCACCGGGCAAACTCAGAGTTAGGTTAAATACAGCCAGCCTTGCAAGTGAGCTCTTTCAGGAAACCACCAGACTGGTCATATAATGACAGTTTTTTAGGACAGTTTTAAGACTTCAGAGGAGCTCTAAACTCACTCTGTACTCTGGTGGCTCCCTTGCCACCAGTCTGCCCTGCCTGCTCTGGGTTTTCCAGGCTACTGCAAGTTGGAGAAAGGGGAATAGGAATGGTGCAAATTAAAATCACACAAAGCCGGGTGCCTTACTCTGGCAGTTGGTTAAGTGTCCAACTGTGGCTCAGATCATGGTCTTGAGGTTCGTGAGTTCGAGCCCCACGACGGGCTGTCAGCGTGGAGCCTGCGTCAGACCATCTGTCTTTCTTTCTCCCCACCCCTCCCCTGCCCATGCACTCTCTCTCTCAAAAATAAATATTAAAAAAAAAAATTAAATAAAATCACACAAAACTTGTTCTTACCAAGATATCACCACTTAAAAAAATTCCCTGGATTATTTCAAGTTTTTGGTTAATTTCCAGAATTTGAAAAAGTTGATTCTAAAATTTTTGCCAGTTTTCCTGTTGCTTTTATGGAGTAGAGATTTTCAGAGGTTCTTAGACCACCATTTTTGCTGATGTACATGGGTGGAATATAGAAAGAGTATTGAACCTGAAATTAAGGTCCCATTTTTCAAGTTAGTATCTTTTGGTTTGAGGCTGGCCAGTTGACCCAAGGAATCTAAACTTTTATTTCTTTGTTTTAAAAATGGGCATATTAATTAATACCTGTCTCTTAGCCTTACTGTAGGGATTCAGTGAACTAATGCGTTTAACAACATATTGGATAAAAAGTAATCTGTAAATCACTATCTAAGGGGAGGACACATAAGGCATTTAAAAGGCAAAAAAATGAAGAAAAGATTGTATCATTCAAGTTTTGTTTATGGAATCATTGAGGATTTTGGGGAATAAGGGGCTTAGGAAAGGAATTAGATCTTACACAGATGTGGGAAGAGCTGAGAAACGAAGGTGTGGAAGAGGGAATAGAAGGACCAGGGTGAAAATCGTTTACTGGTTTGCCCGAAGCACTGGCGCGAGTGGACACGTCAGAACCTACCAGGGAATCTGAGAAGCTGAGGACTTCCAGCCATGAAACGAGGGCGTGAAGGAGGAGCTTGTGGAGAGATCTGTGGACAGCTGTTGTCTGTATGTGGCTCCCAGCCCTGTGGGTCCACAGTGCAGTGTCTGTCGGCGGCCCCGGAGCTGCTGTTAGCTGGCAGGGCCGCAGTCGGAAGCAAAAGCGAGATGCAGAGAGCAGAGGACAAGCTGGGGTCTGCAGGACATCTCTGCATCTTGTCTGACACCACACTTAACCGCGACCCTCTTCCAAAGGCTGTTGCTTTGCTTCTGTCTTTCACATCCCATCACCACAGCCCCCACCCCACCTGACCAACTCTAGTGTGAAATCAGAAGGGAAAGAAATTTTAGGAAACACATTTTGTTTTCTAGATGAAGCAAGTTGACATCGCAGTACATATGACCAGGCAGTGTGGTACCCCTTTGGCTTGGGGACTTACTGATTTGGAAAGTTCCAAACTACTGCTAACACGTACAGAGTATTTTATATACTATGTTGTGTAAAGAAGAGCTTTTGATTTGGGGAAACTTATAATTTCTTCAAAAGAGACTGAGATATTGAAGCATTCTTAGAACAAATGAGAACAAAAACAACTGGAAATACATCAGTTTATTTTACATGTCTTGCTTTACTGATGAGATGAGTTCCTTAGAGGTAATGGATCAAATGAATTTTTATATTGAACATTTTCTAATAACAGGTTACAGGGGTGCCTGGGTGGCTTAGCCAGTTAAGCGTCCGACTTCAGCTCAGGTCATGATCTCATGGTTTGTGGGTTTGAGCCCCGCATCAGGCTCTGTGCTGAACAGCTAGCTGAGAGCCTGGAGCCTGCTTCAGATTCTGTGTCTCCCTCTCTCTCTGACCCTCCCCTGCTCATGCTGTCTCTCTCTTTCTCTCTCTCTCAGAAATAAATAAAAACATTACAAAAAAACCCAACAAGTTACAGTCTCAGGAATATGATCATTTCCAGTTGGTTTTTGGTTGACATTGGCACACAATTTTGTCTGAGTTTCTGGAGTTTACTAGCATGATGTCATTAAGGTCATAGACTGGTGAGGCCTAATGGATGGTGAGACAGTCAAGGTCCTTGCAGACTAAATTATACCAGGAAGTCCGTGTAATTCTGAGGCAAGATAGCAAAGTGTACTTCCCCTCTGTGCTAGTAAAAACCCACCACAGCTGATGTTGTCTGGTTATTGGGTAGAGAAAAATGTATTTACTGTATCAGTACCTGCTTACCACATGTCAGGGGGTGTGATTCTTTGCTCCAGTAAAAAGATCATGTCTGGACAGTAGATATAATTACAGCCACCATTATATTAAGTTTGTAATAATCTATGACATTTTCCAGGACCCATCTATATTCGGCACAGTTTAAATAGATCTGTTAAGCTGTCTACACTCACACACTTTGCAGTATCTTTCAAGTGTTTGATAGTGGCACACATTTCTGTAGTTTACATAGATATGTGATGTTGCTTTGGTTTTTCTCTTAAGGAGGAGAGGAAGCTGGGGGCTTTCACTTGGCACTTTATTCTGCATTAGTCCTCACCGAAGGCTCTGCTGGTTATTGGCAATATCTAATTCAACTATGTATTCAAGTAGTAGGGAGGTCACCACTGGGTGGGTCCAGAGACTTACTACGCCTACCATGGGATAGACTGATTCCCATAAACCCTCGAACGCATCAGGTGATATTCTGGGTCCCAGAGGATTATCATTAACTAAGTACTAATTGACCTTGAAAAGATGGGTATGGTATTTCTTTCTCTCCAGGATAGAATTACCTGGCAAATGTTAAAGGTGCGTCTTTGGCCAGGCCATCTCAGTGGCTCAGTTGGTTAAGCATCCTACTCTTGATTTTGACTTAGGTCATGATCTCATGGTTCTTGGGATCGAGCTCCACATCAGGCTTTGTGCTGACAGCACTCTATCCCTCTCTCTCTGCCTCTCCTCACGTTCACACACGCTTTCTCTATCTCTCTCAAAATAAATAAATAAACTTGTCTTTGGGGAAGACAAGGGAAGAATTATGGTATATGCTAGTTATGTTATAGTGGGGTCCTTCCTCACCAATATTGGCTCCTTCATTCCTTCCTCCCTTCCTCCCTCCCTTCCTTCCTTCCTTTCCAATTTTTAAAAAATGTTTATTTTTGATAGTGCAAGCAGGGGAGGGGCAGAGAGAGAGAGACAGAGGAGAGGAAGCAGGGTCAGCACTGACAGCAGCGGGCCTGACGCAGGGCTCGAACTCACAAACCATGAGATCATGATCTGAGCCAAAGTCAGATGTTCAACCAATTGAGTTACCTAGGTGCCCCTCTTAATTTTTTTTGAAAGAGGCTCTGACTGTGAAATGACTCCAGGATAGGAATTAGGTGAGAAACAATGTTTTAGCATCATGTTTTAGCATGATGACTTGGGTCTGACCCCAATCTGACCCAAACCTATATACTTTTTTTCCCCTAATGTTATATAGATCAAGTTTGGACTTAGTTAGCTTTAAGGCTTCCTGGTGAGTCAGCTACCACCTAAGATCCATGCTTGTTGCACTATTGTAATTATTACTCTGGCTGTTCCTGTTGCAGTAACCATGCTCCTCTTGCTTCTGGGGGTTAAGTGCTATCAGCTAGTCTCTATTACCCCTCCTGAAATCAGGAAGCTCGTTTCAACGGAAGGACCTCCAAAGATGTCCTCCCAACCCCCCCAGTTTACAGGCAATCTATAGCACTTTTCAGGGGTGCTGATACTTCCATGTACAATGTATTTCTCAAAGCCAAGATGAAAAGAATATCCTCTGGGCCCTCTTGGAGGACATTGGGATGGGTGAACAGGTTGCAAATAATAAATTGACAACAACTTTTTCTTCCTAAGTTGTTAGATTCTTTCTTCCACATCACACCAAGGAATTTCTGGCCTCTGAGTTTAGTTTGGGCTACATTTGAGTCCAGGATTATCTTTTTTTATTTTGTTTTTAATGTTTTTTGAGAGAGAGAGCTTGAGCAATGGAAGGGTAGAGAGAAAGGGAGACGCAGAATCTAAAGCAGGCTCCATGCTGTGAGCTGTCAGCACAGAGCCTGATGTGGGGCTTGAACTCATGAACTGTGAGATCATGACTTGAGCTGTTTCGGATCCTTAACTGAGCCACCTAGGCACACCGGTCATTATATTGTCTTTAAACAAGGTAGCACTAGTCTTAACAGATAGAGGAGGACTGCCCCTGTTGGCATAGGAAACACAGTAGGGTTTGGAGGTTTCTATTTTTAGAATCATCCCAAATATCTTTATTTAAATTCTTTTTTTTTTAATGTTTTATTTATTTCTAGGAGAGAGAGAGACAGTGTGAGCAGGGGAGGGTCAGAGAGAGAGGGAGTCACAGACTGAAACAGGCTCCAGGCTCTGAGCTGGCAGTCAGCACAGAGCCCGACATGGGGCTCGAACCCACGAACCGCGAGATCATGACCTAAGCGAAAGTCAGATGCTTAACCGACTAAGCCACCCAGGTGCCCCTTTATTTAAATTCTTGGGTCTTGCTCCTTCATGATCAGTGCCCTGTTCTCCTGGCCAAGATGAAGTAAGTGGTACTAGAGTAACCCTCTCGTAACAACCATTGCAGTTACTATTGCTAAGAACCAAACCACTTCAAAACTTAGTGTCTTAAAACAATAGCAATCATTTGTTTATCTCGCATTGTTTCTATGGAACGGAACTTTAGGAAGGGCTTGACTGGGCCACTTGTGATGTGAGAAAGGTGAGGTGATATAACAGTAACTCTAAATGAACTTTGATAAATTGAAGATGTGCATGATTAGCTTTAGACCAGTCACTCAAAAATAATAAAATGTTGGGTCACTTGGGTGGCTCAGTTGGTTAAACGTCCAGCTTTTGATTTTGGCTCAGGTCATGTTCTCAGGGTCATGAGATTGAGCCCTCTGTTGGATTCTATGCTGGGCATGGAACCTACTTAAGATTCTCTCTCTCCCTCTCTGTCTGTTTATACCCTGTGTACGCATGCTCGCGCGCTCTCTCTCTCTCTCTCTCTCTCTCTCTCTCTCTCTCTCTCAATATAAATAAATAAGTAAGTAAGTAAAATGATGTGTAGCCTAAAGGCAATAGAGGAAAGAAAACAAATGACTAAAACACATTTGATTAACCCAATCAGATGCCTTCATTTGCTCAAAGCCCTAGTGAAACTGAGTTTGTCCTATATTCAGCAATCACGCAGGAGCAATGTCTACATCCGAGTTTTGGCTATGCTAACTTGGCAGCTACAAGGAAAAAGAAATTTTTTTAAGCAATCATAGAAATAACTTGGTTCTCTGAACTTGAGGATTTAAAACACCGAATGTCATTTTCTTTCTTTGAGCTATTCAGTGAACTTAGAAGCAGCCAACCTTACCTCACAGTCTGATATTCTTAGTGTCTTATCACTTAATTCACAGAAGCCTTTTTTTCTTTTAATTTAAATTTTAGTTATTTAACATAGAGTGCAATATTGTTTTCAGGAGTAGAACTCAGTGATTTATCACTTGCATCACAACAGTGCCCTTCTTAGTACCCATCACCCAGGGCACATGGGTGGCTCAGTTGGTTAAGTGTCCAACTCTTGATTTTGGCTCATGTCATGATCTCACAGTTCGTGAGTTCAAGCTCTGCATTGGGCTCTGAGCTGGAATTCTCTCTCTCTCTCTCCCTCTCTCTCTGCCCCTCCCCCCACTTGCATGCACAGTGTCTTCCATGCTCATTCTCAGAATAAATTTTAAAAAATACCCATCACCCACCCAGCCCATCTCCCACGCCCTCCCTCCATTAACTCCTAGTTTGTTCTCTATCATTAATAGTCTCTTCTCTTGTGGTTTGTTTCCCCCTTTCCTCTCTCCCTGCTTCCCATGTGTTCGTCTGTTTCGTTTCTTAAATTCTATATATGAATGAAGGCAAATGATATTTGTCTTTCTATGATTGATTATTTTGCTTGGTGTAATACATTTTAGCTCCATCTGCATCATTGGAAATGGCAAGATTTCATTCTTTTTTGATAGCTGAGTGAAAGTCCATGGTGTGTGTGTGTGTGTGTGTGTGTGCGCGCACACACACACACACACACACCACATATTCTTTATCCATTTGTCAGTCGATGGACATTTGGGCTCTATCCATAGTTTGAGTATTGTTGATAATGCTGCTATAAACATCAGGGTGCATGTATTCCTTTGAATCTCTATTTTTGTATCCTTTGGGTAAATACCCAGTAGTGCAATTGCTGGATAGTGGGTAGTTCTGTTTTTAGTTTTTTGAGGAACCTCCATACTCTTCTACGGAGTGGCTGCACCAATTTGCATTCCCACCAGCAGTGCAAGAAGGTTCCCCTTTCTCAGCTTCTCACCAACACCTGTTATTACTTGTGTTGTTAATTTTAGCCATTCTGACAGCTGTGAGGTGGTATCTCATCATGGTTTTGATTTGTATTTTCCTGATTAGTAATATTGAACATCTTTTCATGTGTCTGTTAGCCATCTGGGTGTCTTCTTTGGAAAACTGTCTATTCATGTCTTCTGCCCATTTCTTCACTGGGTTATTTTTTTGGGCGATGAGTTTGGTAAGTTCTTTATTGATTTTGAATACTTACCCTTTATCAGATATGTCATTTTCAAATATCTTTTCCCATTCCATTGGTTGCCTTTTATTTTTGCTGATTGTTTCCTTTGCTGTACAGGAGCTTTTTATCTTGATGAAGTTCCAATACACAGAGCCTTACATTAGGTAGAGGCTTTATCCTTAGCTCCCCTAGGTGATAATTCAAGAAATTCTTTCATCACTGGATATCATGGACTACCAGTGCCACACTCTCTCATGATCGTGGGTTCCCCATGTCTTCAGCTCCAACCAGATCAGATAACTAATCACAGAATTTTATTTTCTGCAGGAGTAGCCTTCAGAATGTCTGGGAGGCGGTGGGTATCAAGTTTCAATGCCATATTGGAGAAGCACCTTCAACTACACTATAAAATCATGTCAGCAGAAATCCTGCTATGGCTACAGTCTGTTACATGTAATTTGGTTGAACACTATATATATACATACATGTGTTGGGTACTTATATAAATAATCTTATAAAATTATGGTTAGAACAGTAGTTAACTATTGTATCATCTGTTGTAGAGGAATTACATGGATTATATTTTTAAATCTCCTGTGTATTTTGGCTATTTGGGATTTATAACTCTTTTTTTTTTGCTTAGAAGCTGTATAAATTCTGATTCCATTTTCAGAACAGGCGTAAGAAGCCTACATAACCCATAGTGTGTCAGAAATGCAGAGAAACCAGCATCCAAAGACACTTTTATAGGCACAATTGTCTTTTAAAAGATTTCACAAAAATTAGACTGGTTAAGAATTCTAGCTGGATGCAACCTAAAGTGAATCAAATACATAGACTTTAAGATTGCCATCTATATAAAGTAAGGAGTCTAAAGTATCGTTTTAGCTACCTTAAGGTGGCTGCTGCCATCAGAAACAGGGAACAAGGGACATGGACCAGGGAAGCAGAGTAATGGTAACAAGTACAGAATTAGCTCCATGGAGGAGGCGAACCTGAATTGTGGACATACAACAATAGTACTGAAACGTGTGCGGTGTACTGAGGATGGTCTTTAATTTCTAAACTAAAGAGACTTGCTGGAAGCAGATAGGCCTCCTTTTGGCAAGTTTCATCTGTGAGATAAGCAATGACTATTAAATTATACCCTTCCCCCCTTCTTTTATAAACAACGATCCCAGGCTCCTGGAGCATGCCATTTCAAGAAAGGAAAAACAAAGCAAACTAAACTGAACTAAAAAACATACTTTGTATTGCCATTGAGTAGAGGTGAACTGAAGACGCTGCTCTAACAGTCATTCCAGCTGGTGACAGAGGGGAGTCCATGAGCTCTCCCAGTATCATGGAGTATGCTTCCCCTTGGTGCCTTTCTTTCCTGGAGGATTCCAGATGCCAGTAAGGCAATATTTGCCTTTCCTTCTTGTTCCTCTCTTTTACCTGTATCGTATTTGCTTTCTGTTGTTTTTAGCCTGTGCCCTAGATGCGTGAAATAGGCAGGTCATCTCAAACTGTGAAAATAAAAATGTGGATCCTATGGGATAAAAGATATCTATGTGCTAAAGAAAAAAAAAATGGCCATTAGCCACTATAAGCTAATTCCGTTACTTCTGTTGTCATTTCTAGGCAGAAGAAATCCTTAGGCGAGAGCTGGAGAAAAAAGAAACGCCGAGTTTGTACTGCTTGCTCGGAGATGTCCTTCGAGATCACGCTTGCTATGAGCGGGCCTGGGAACTGTCCCACCACCGCAGTGCTCGGGCTCAGCGCTCCAAAGGCCTCCTCCATCTACGGAACAAGGAGTTTAGAGAATGCGTGGAGTGCTTTGAGCGCTCAGTGAAGATCAATCCCATGCAGGTGAGACATTTCAGAAGGCCCATCCACTCTGTGTGCTTCTGTTTCCGTTTGGTTTGGTGTCTTACTGAGGGAGCATCCATCTTACTGAGGGAGCACCCATCTTACTGAGGGAACATCTTCGTGCCTGGAGACCTTGTGTTTGGAAGTCGAGGGCTGAGCCTCCCATGCTTCTGGCCTCTCATGGGAAATGCTGCTTTTTTCTTATTCACTTTCTGTTGTGTTTCTGTTATTTACTCTTTGGTTTTCTTTCTTTTTTTACACTGTCCTTAACGCAAATACAGCTATGAAAATTGGGTTTCATTTTCAGCAGATATGTTAGGTAGAAATGGAGGAGAGTCCGAATTATAGACACCGTAGGATTGTGCAAGGAATTGTTGGAATCAGCAATGAAAGCAAAACTGATATAAATAGGGTAACATCTAGAATGGATTCTTGATCATTTAAGAAAAAGTCTATATGTACAGACACACAAACTTTTTTTTTTTTTGGATAACCCAAAGCATATTTTATTTATTTATTTATTTACTTACTTTTTACAAATAGTTTACTGTCAAGTTGGTTTCCATATAACACCCAGTGCTCATCCCCACAAGTGCCCTCCTCCATGCACATCTCCCCCTTCTCTCCCCATACCCATCAGTCCTCAGTTTGTTCTCAGTATTCAAGAGTCTCTTATGGTTTGCCTCTCTCCCTCTCCCCCACAGTTTCCCCCCTTCTTCTGACCTTTGGTCCTCCGTTAAGTTCCTCCTAATCCTCCTATACGTGCAATCCTATGGTATTTGTCCTTCTCTGCCTGACTTATTTCGCTCAGCATAACACCCTCAAGGTCCATCCATGTTGCTACACATGGCCAGATTTCATTGTTTCTCATTGCCATGTAGTATTCCATGGTATAGATAAACCACATCTTCTTGAACCATTCATCTGTTGATGGACACTTAGGCTCTTTCCATGTTCTAGCTATTGTTGAGAATGCTGCTATGAACATTGGGGCACATGTGCTTCTATGCATCGGCACTCCTGTATCCCTTGGGTAAATTCCTAGCAGTGCTATTGCTAGGTCATAGGGGAGTTCTATTGTTAACTTTTTGAGGAACTTCCACAATGTTTTCCAGAGGGGCTGCACCAGTTTACATTCCCACCAACAGTGTAGGAGGGTGCCCGTTTCTCCACATCCTCGCCAGCATCTCGAGTTCTCTGATTTGCTCATTTTAGCCACTCTGACTGGCGTGAGGTGGTATCTCAGTGTGGTTTTGATTTGTATTTCCCTGATGAGGAGGGATGCTGAGCATCGTTTCATGTGTCTGTTGGCCATCTGGATGTCCTCTTTGGAGAAGTGTCTGTTCATATCTTCTGCCCATTTCTTCGCTGGGTTGTTACACAAACTTTTTTTTTACAGTTTGAAAAAATAATACAAAATGAGTCTGGATCTTTAAAACAAGCCACCTCAGTCAGTTAAGCATCTGACTCTTGATTTTGGTTCAGGTCATGATCTCATGGTTCATGAGATCAAGCCTCACATGGAGCTCTGCACTGACAGTGCGGAGTCAGCTTGGTATTCTCTCTCTCTCCCTCTCTCTCTGCTCATGCTCTCTGTCTCTCAAAATAAAGAAACATTTAAAAGAAGTGACAGGACAGATCCACAGGAGAGGACCAAATTTTGAAGGAAAAAATTGACTATACTTAGTACTCAAATAATACTCAGTTGGCAAAATGATTTTATTCTCAGAAATGCTTATTGATTTTTTTCAACCATACTTTCTTTGTGACTGCTTTCCTGTTTCACCAGCCAGAGGCACCCATAACTGTCAATGACTGGTCCTGACTAACATGCGCACTGACTTGGTGAAATTCTGGTTAAAATACTAATTTTTAACCAGCTGCTAATGTTTACTATGAGCCAGATATGTTGGGCATTTTGCCAGTATTTAGACCCAAGACAGACAGACTCCAGAGCTTGTATTCCTTTTTTTTAAAATTATGAATAAAAAAAAGCACGTAACATAAAATTTACCACTTTAACCATTTCTAAGTGTTCAGTCAGTAGTGCGAAGTGTGTTCCTAGTGTTGTGTAACCATTGCCACCATCTATCTCTGAAACTTTCTTAATCCTGCAAAACTAGAAATTTGTACCTGTTAAACAGTAGCTACCTATTCTCCCTTTTCTTTAGTCCCTGCAACCATTCTGCTTTGTGTCTCTGTGAATTTGACTATTGTCGGTACCTCATACAAGTAGAGTCATGCAGTATTTGTTCCTCTGTGACTACCATATTTCTCCCAGCATAATGTCCGTGTTGTAGCCTGTGTCAGAATGCCGTCCGTTCCTTCTTTAGACTGAGTGATACTCCATTGTGTGTGCGCGCCACACTTTGTTTATGTGCTCTGCAGTTGGACTCTGGTTTGCTTCTCCCTCTTGGCTGTTATGAATAGGCTGCTGTGGACGAGTGTGGGCTGAAATGATCATTTTTTTTTTTTAATGTTTTATTTATTTCTGAGAGAGACCGCATGAGCAAGGAAGGGTCAGAGAGAGGGAGACACAGACTGAAACAGGCTCCAGGCTCTGAGCTGTCAGCACAGAGCCCCACGCGGAGCTCAAACCCACGAACCGCGAGATCATGACCTGAGCTGAAGTCGGATGCTTAACCGACTGAGCCACCCAGGCGCCCCTGAGATGATCATTTTTTAAATGGGTAGACTTGGGGCATATCTTTCATATGGAAAAAATTTAAAAGTACATTTTTGAGCTAATTGCTTGGTTTCTGCACTCTGGGTAATGAATACAGTGGGAACCTTCCAAACCAGCTGACTGGTAATAAAAATCTAGAGAAGAAATTATCAGCAGAAATTAACAGGTGCATTTGGGAGAAAAGATATTTAAAGTATACTCAGAGTTTTTGTCCCCCCACCCGGAACATTCGGCACCTGGGGGGAGGTGATGGGGACTGCTCCTGCCATCTAGTGGGTAGAGTCCGGGGCTGCTGCTTAACATCCCATAGTGCACAGGACAGCCCCCCAGGATAAAGAATTATTGGCCAAAATGTCTGGAGTGCCAAGGTTGACAAATCCTGCACAAACTTGATTATCAGTAGATTTTTTTTCCAGTAGAAAAAAGAACCCAATATTGTGTTGTTAAATTTTTACTTTTACTTTTATGGAAAATTGTGTCCTCTCCTTGTTTATCTTAGTACCCCTGCCTGAGATTTGCCCAACCTCAACTGCTGGAAGGAGTGAGGAAAATAAGCAACCTCCCTTAGCCTCCATAGTCCAAGTCGTATCAGTGGCACCCACCTGATGGACGTGGATTATTCTCTCAAGCACACAGTCCCTTCTCTACCGGTTGGCATTCATGTTTTCCTCCTGTCCCACTGGCTCCTTCTTCTGAGTCTTGGAGGCTTCCTAGTCTTTATCCCTGGGCCTCATCTCTGTGTACAAGGGCTCCCTGGATTTCATCTGCTCCCATAGGCTTGATACCATCTGTACACTGACAACTCCCAAAAGTAGGTTTCAGTCTCCTTTTCTCCCCTGAACTCTAGGCCCCTTTGTCTAACTGCTTCTTCAGTCTCTCCATTTGTTACTCCAACTTACCATTTCCAATATCTGAGATACTGTTCCTCCCTGCTGCAGACTTTTGTCCCCAAGGTCATCCCCATCCTAAATTACTCTGACTGGTATTCCTGCCTCTAACAATCCCTATCTACCTATTCTCAGTGACCATCCAAATGGGTCCTTTCAGATGTGAGTCAGATGTGTCAGTCATCTGTTCCCTTCCCTGGTGGTACCAGCCAGAATCCCTGAGCAGAGCGCCTCCCATTCTCCCCCCTCAACGCACTCCACGTTAGCCTCTTTGTTCTTCCCTGAATATTCCAGGCACCTTCCTGCCTCAGGGTACTGGGACTTGCTCTCCCTCTGTCTGGCTGTCCTTCCAGACATCTGCATACCTCACTCCATTATCTTATTCAAGTCTTTGCTCAAATGTCACTTGTTCAGAGAAGCCTTCCACTACCATTCTGTGTAAAATCACAGTCCACTTTCCACCCCTACGGTATACTCCTTACTTTCATTCTCTGCTTTTTCTCTAGAGCATTTAGCACCTTCTAGTATTTTTACAGCTTATTTTTTTTTAAAAAGGCTCTTTCTCCTTCCATAGAATATAAGTCCTATGAAGGCAGAAGTTTTCATCTGTATGGTCCGTTTATATTTTCCTGGTGCCTGTAACAGTGCCTAGCACATACCGGGATTCAACAAATAGTTGTCACGTGAGCAAATACATGTCTTTAACCAGTTGGTCAATCGAACTATATACTAATTGTCTGCTGTGCACATAGCACTGAGTCAGAGGACAAAGCAGTAACAGCAGATCGCCAGAGAGGCTGGTTTGTGCCCTCTGGTATGTCTAGGGAAGCTAAGTAGCAGAGCTAGTCCATAGTACAAGGCATCAAAGAAATACCAAGTGAGTTATTTGTAAAGCACTGGTTATCTAGAGGTCAAAGAGATAATAGAGATAGGATGGTAGATAGTGAAGATAGGACGTTGAATTTGGCTTTGAAGGACAGATAGTACTTGAGTAGGCCAAGAGGAGGCCGGTGGTAAGGGAAGAAGGTAAAGAGAAGGGGTGTGTACGTGTGTTGGGGGAAGAGAGGAGTCAGCGAATAGGCTGGTTTTGTAGAGTAAAAGGAAGTAGGGCAGTTCCAGGGGGAAAGCCAGACTGGAGCCAGCTTACAAAAGGTCTTAAATGTGAGGTTAAGCTCTTTGGCTTTTCATTTGGCAGATAGGGAGTCGCAGAAGGGCTGGTTTGTAGGTTTGACTTTGTTTTGAATGAAGGAACGTGGCATGTGCAGAGGCAATTTAGACTTCTTGTTTGGGCAACACTGTGGCCATGGGAGATCCTAGATGTAGACAGGTTTGGGAGACCAGCCCTAGTCTAGCCTGACAGTTATCAGCACGCCAGGGGGCAATAGGAAAGAGGGGTTGGGTGTGAGGGAATTTGCAAGGCAGGACTTGACAGGGCTTGATGGTCTCATTATATAATTTTGAATTAATTACTTAGCAAAACAAAGAAATGACAGTTGCTCAAAGCAGCATCACAATGCAAACAGATGTTATGCGAGGATATTTTGCAGTTTGTCATATGGATCCAATTCAGACAGGCTGGGAGCCGTGCCAAAATATGCAGGCATTTGATGCTACAGTTGTACGGAACTACTACAAGACACAGACTTGGACTCCGTAGACACTGGAGCTTGGGATCCAAGTTTGAACCATCTCTGAAGAGGGAGAGCTCCTACATGCCGTCGTCTCCTTTAAGTCTTGGAACAGAAGGAAAATAGAAGAACGGAATTTAATAGAAAAAGGAATTCTAAAAAATGTATTCTCTTCTTTCAGGCATTTCCAAACAGTTAGGTTCAATAACAACGTTTAGGCAGAATGAGAGTGATATTTGAATGGCTTTGGTAATGACTGTAATGACTTTCTGAAACCAAATTGGTATAAAAATAGACGTGTCTGGTTTTATGTCAGGGCGGGTCTGCAAAACCAAACGCACTGTCTACAGAACATTTGTTAGAGAACCAGAAGACGTGTGCACCATTTACATTTATGCTTCTGAGATTGCCAGCTATTGTTCCCTTCTACCTACCTGTTGCATTTCCCCAAGCAGCTCCCGAAACTACTAAAATTCAACCTGAGACTTGAATTTGTGGGCTGTTGGAGGCTGAGGAGGGTGAGAGGGAATGGTAACCAAACCTCCCAAGCAGGATCTCACAGTCTCAGGACCTGAATTAAAATAGAAATCCTTATGTCGTATTATTCCCATTGTCCCCTACTCTTATGTAAAAAGTAAAAACAAGGAAATCGCTCAGATATCAAACCAGTATGTGTAGCATTGAGAAAGGAAAATGCCACTTCCTATTATTTTTTCCGCCCTCTCTCAGCACACATACTAGATTACTTTTCTTCTGTCAGTCCCTTCCTATTTATTTTCCTGAACTCTCCTTTTCTTTGAACTGGTCACCCACCTTTGTAAGGTTACATGATCTAACTGCAGGGTAAATACTCAAAGACAGGTATGGGCAGAAGGGCTATAGTTGGGATGAGGTGGGCGGCCACTGTGGACTGCCGGGGTCAGGAAAGGCTGTGCTGGAGATGGTGCAGGAGTCAGCACAAGTGTGCACCGAAAGGTGGAAGGGGAGTAAGTGTTCAGAAGGGAACTGGCGTCCCAGGTTAGAAGAGCACGGAGAAAGCCATGGATTTGAGTGTTGATTAAACATAACGGCCAGGCTCTGCCTGTTATCCTGGTAACCCATCCTGTTTAGCGTTTGTCGCAAGGTTTTTCATTTTTAAGTGAGGTATTATTGGTGCATAAAAAGCGGTTGGAGTGGGTTTTCATAGACATCCAGTTTGTTCTTCCCTCTTCTGCCAGTCTCGACTAGTATTATATTCAATGCATGTGCAACGGACAGCGCTTCCACTTTCCAGTGCTCAAATCTGAACGGTGACCAGTAACAGCCTGTCTCTTTTTTTTCCAACCCTTTCCACACACAGCTTACTAACATTACCCTTTCTAGGACAGTATACAGGATGCTCGCTGATAAAACCTATTGCGCTTGCTCAGGGAGTCTGAGAACAGCCACCTCCTTCAGGTCCTGGTAGATGGTAGAAGTTCTTGGGCCATGTCTTTATAAGCCCACTTGTACATATCAGACATTTGTGCCAAGCTGCGGCCTGTGTGATGCGTGACGTTGCCTGGCTACCAGTTGGCAGGATTAGTGGGAGATGCAGGGAATCATAGACTAGATGTATGGGGAGCAGAGCCGAGCAGGCCTGCCATACATAAAGCACATGGGGAATACTCTGAATTATCTTGCTACAGTGGTTTGACCGCTTAATGTACGGCCTGAATGGACCACTAGTTTTATATTACATTGCTTGGTAACTTTTATATAGTTTATAGTAAACCCTTTGGCAGCATTGGCAGCATTCATTTGCAAAAAGCAAACAAACCAAAAAAGTGTGTTTTTAGAGGACATAAGGAACTCAGTTCTCATTTGGCAGGAGAGCTAATGAATGAAAAATTGCACAAAATGTAGTTGACATTTACCTTCCGCTTCAGAGGCTGTAGTTATATTACTAACTGGAAGACCTAAGTCTGTTGAAGAAACATTAGCATCTACGTCAAAAACTAGTACTAGTTTTTTGTTTTTTGTTTTTTTTAATTTTAAAGGAGGCTAAAGAGGATGATTTAATATGAAGCTGTAAGAGGTACATTTTCATGTCATTCTATGAGGTTTGACTTTTTATTTGGAGCAGATGAAAATGAGCAAAAATGGTTTACAACATTGGTCCACACCTCATTTTCTTTTTTTTTTAAATTTTTAATTAAAAAAAATTTTTTTTGAATGTTTTATTTATTTTTGAGAGAGAGATAGAGACAACATGAGCAGAGGAGGGTCAGAGAGAGAGAGGGAGACACAGAATCTGAAGCAGCCTCCAGGCTCTGAGCTAGCTGTTTGCACAGAGCCCGAAGTTCATGGGGCTCGAACCCATGAACCGTAAGATCATACCCTGAGCTGAGGTCAGATGCTTAACCAACTGAGCCATCCAGGTGCCTCAACATTTTCTTGTATGTGTATAAAATGTGAGATCATAGGTGTTAATGTGTTTGCTTGCTTAGCTGAAGTAGTTCATTACCATGAATTCATCATTTTAGTATCACTGACATCAGATGCTTCAAATAGGAAACTCCTTAATTCTATTTTCATAATGGTTTAATTTTTTTTATCCAGTTAGTGGATTCAGAATAAAATTCTTGGAAATTCATTCTCCCAAAGGTAAAACATCTAACGTTATTCTGAATGCTATTGTAAATTCAATTAAAAAGTTAAACATAACAGATAAAAGAATTTCTTTCAGTGGTGATGATAAGGATATCAATGTTGGTGGAACGTGGCGACAGGGCAAAAACGATGTTCTTGTGGAATTAAGAAAACCTTTGAGGTGTAAATGTTCTTGAATTTGATTGTAATGGTAGACATAATATGGTCCAAACAGACTTCTACTAATGGAATTAAAAACTGACTGTTGTCATTTACAATTTTTTTTTGAGAGAGAGAGAGAGAGAGTGAGAGAGAATCCCAAGCAAGCTCCGTGCTCAGTGCAGAGCCCAGTGTGGGGTTTGGTGACACGACCCTGGGATCATGACCTGAGCTAAACTCAAGAGTCGAATGCTCAACCAACTAAGCCACCCAGGTGCCCCTACAAATAATTTTATATGCACCATTGGGTAATTGAATTATAAGATTCTTGTGACACTTCTGATGTTGAATTAAATTTTGTACAGTGTGGCAGTATATACTTTTTCTACCCATCATCTTTAAAGATGTTTGAATTTTATAAGAATTATTTTATAAGTCAATTCAACTGTCCTACAACGATATGAACTATTTAAGAAAAGAGTCTTTTGCCTTTTGGCTGCATTGCTTTTTAAAAAATCAATTGGAAATCTTTTATGTATTCAATTATTGAAGTTCCAAAAAATTCAGCTTTTCAAAGTTTTTAGCAAATTGTGATTATTGTAGGCAATACTTTCAAACAGGGAGACATTGAAATTTTTCATAAAGGGAATGGTGAGTGTTCGAATGATATACAGGATTTAATTTTGAAATGTAAAATCACACTTTTGAATAACTTCACTGTCTGCTAGGGCTGCCATAAAAAATAGGACAGCCTGGGTGGTTTAAATAACAAGTTTATTTTCTCACAGTCCTGGAAGGTAACAGTCCAAGATCAGGGACTGTTGGACATCACCTTCTGGGTTGGTTTCTGGTGAGATCTTTCTTCCTGGCTTTTAGATGGTAAGGCTCTTTCTCTTTGTGCCTGTAGTTCTCTTCTTATAAGGATATTGGTCCCATCAGATTAGGGCCCCAACTTTATAACCTCATTTAATATTATCTCCTTTTTTGGGGGGGAGGATAAGAAAGCTTGAGGGATGGGGGCATGGGGCAGCATGGTTGGGGAGAGAGAGAGAGAGAGAGAGAAAGAGAGAATCTTCCAATGCAAGGCTTGACCTCATGACCTTAGGATCATGCCCAAATCAAGATTCAGATGCATAAGAGACTGAGCCACCCAGGCACCCCTAATCTTAATTATCTCCTTAAAGGCCCTCTCTCTAAATATAGTCACACTTGGGGTTGGATTTTAAGATATGAATTTTGGGGAGGTATAATTCAGTCTATAACATCCACTTTGTAGGAGTCTTTCCTTTGTAACATTTTATTATGCAAATTTCAATTGTATAAAATAAACAATAGCAGAAAGACCACTATAGTGAACCCCTTCCCATATGCCTGTCAACTAGCTTCAACAATTACTAACTTACAGGTGATCGCATTTCATCAATATTTCCTTAACTCAATCCCATATTATAAAACAAATCCAGGAGCACCTGTGTGGCTCATCTGGTTAAGTGTTGGGCTCTTGATTTTGGCTCCGGTCATTGTCTCACGGTTTGTGGGATCAAGCCCTGCATCGGGCTCCATGAGGATAACACAGAGCCTCCTTGGGATTCTATCACTCCCTCTCTCTTTGCCCCTCTCCTCCTCACAGACCTGTGAGCATACATGCATGCTCTCTCTCTCAAAATCAATAAACTTTAAAAAATAAATTTAAAAAATATATGGAGTCATTTCATTTTTTTAATGTTTATTAATTTTGAGAGAGAAAGAGTAGGTTGAGGAAGGACAGAGAGAAGGGGAAAGAGAGAATCCCAAGCAGGCTCCATTGTTATTGTAGAACCTGACACGGGACTTGATCCCACTAACTGAGATCATGACTTGAGCCGAAACCAAGAGTCAGACACAACCAACTGAGCCACCGAGGGTCCCCCAAATCATTTCATTTAAAATTTTTTTAAATGTTTATTCACTTTTTGAGAGACAGAGAGAGCGTGAGTGGGGGAGGAGCAGCGAGAGAGGGAGATAGAATCTGAAGCAGGCTCTAGGCTCTGAGTTGTCAGCACAAAGCTCAACCATGAGATCATGACCTGAGCCGAAGTCGGATGCTTAACCGACTGAGCCACCCAGGCACCCCTCATTTTTAAATGTTTGAGTATACATCTCTGAAGAAATGACTTTAAAAAGTAACCATAATACCATTGTACTTAAAACCTCAATAATAATTTGTAGGAAACTTTTATTGATCTTCTGATTTTAATTGAATAAATTTATATTCTATACTAAATTGAAGCTCATAATTTATCAATGCCTAGATTTGGTGAAACTTATAAAGAATCATAAATAGAGACAATTTGTTTTATGAATTTTATCTTAATAAAAATATTTGTTGGGGCATCTGGGTGGCTCAGTTGGTTAAGCGTCTGACTTCGGCTCAGGTCATGATCTCAGTTTGTGAGTTCCAGCCCCGCTTTGGACTCTGTGCTGACAGCTTGGAGCCTGGAGCCTGCTTTGGACTCTGTCTCTCATTCTCTCTTTGCCACTCCCCCACATGTGCTCTGTCTCTGTCTCTCAAATAAATAAATGTAAAAAAAAGATTTTTAAAAATATTTGTTGAAGGTGCCTGGGTGGCTCAGTTGGTTAAGCATTCAAGTCTTGATCTCAGGGTCTTGAGTTCAAACCCCATGTTTGGCTCTGTGGTGATCGTGAAGCCTACTTAAAAATAAATTATACATGCAGTATATATATTTGTTGAAGAAAGGCATGCTAAATGGAGGCAAAAAGGCAGTACTTGAGAAAAATATTTATACGTTTCAATACTAACAAAATTGTATTCAGAATATCTTCTGTTTAATAGCATTTGCTCTCAGTTTACCAGTTATCTCAGTGCATTAAAATATTTCCAGTTTAAGGTGCCTGGGTGACTCGGGTGGTTAAGCATCCAACTCTTGATAGCAGCATAATCTTGCTTTCTGAGATCAAGTCTCAGGTCAGACTCCATGCTGAGCACAGAGCCTGCTTGTGATTGTCTCTTTTCCTCTTTCTCTGCCCCTGCCCAACTTGTGCTCATGCGTGTGTGCTCTCTCTCATAATAAATAAACATTAAAATTTTTTTCAGCTTTATTGAGATATAATTGACGTATCAATAGGATAAGTTGGGGTACACAGTGTGACTGATACTTGTTTGTATTGCAGAATGATTACCATAGTAGCATTGTATTAACATCTCTGACACCTTACATAATCACTTACTGTGTGTGTGTGTGTGTGTGTGTGTGTGTGTGTGTGTGTAACATTTAAAATCTACTTTCTTGGCAACTTTCAAGTATATGATACAGTATTGTTAACTGTCATCCATCCACATGCTGTGTGTTAGAACCCCAGAACCTACTCATCTTTATAACTGGAAGTTTGACCCTTTTGACCAAAATCTCCCCATCTCTCCTACCTCCTCGGCCCCTGGCAACCACCATTCTGTTTCTAGAGTTCATCTTTTTAGAGTCCACGTACAAGTGAAAACATACAGTATTTGTATTTGTCTCTCTCTGTCTGCCTGACTTCACTCAGCATAATGTCCTCAGAGTCCATCCATGTTGTCACAAATGGCAGGATTTCCTTCCTTTTTATGGCTGAATAACATTTCTCTCTTTGTGTGTGTGAATGTGTGTATGTACACATTTTCTTTACGCATTCATCTGTCCACAGACATTTAGATTGTTCATATGTCTTGGCTATTGTGAATAATGCTACAGTGAATATGAGGGTGCAGATACCTCTTCAAGACTGTGATTTCATTTCCTTTAAATATACACCCCAGAGTGGAAATTGCTGGGTCATAATGGTAATTCTGTTTGTTATTTTTCCTCACTGCATTTGGAAAGAATATTTTCTCAACTAAAATCGTTAGGGCCTACAGACAAGAGTCCATCAAAAGTTTTAACAATTTTAAATGTATTAACAATAAAATTGACAATTAACAATAAAGAACAAGGTTGGAGTAGACAGGTAATTTTATGAAAAATTATATAAAAATTATAAGAAAAATCTTATAAGTACTAAGATCATATTGAAAAAAGAAATTAGTCAGAAAAACAGCAATACTGTAGTATTAGATTAGATATGATTTGGGCAATGATTAAAGTTTATGAATGTTAATAAAATTAATTTAAAATCTATCGTATATTACAGAAATGTGCAAATGTCAGAAATGTATAGCTTGATTATGTTCCTTTTGTTATTTTAAGTGTTCAGATACTCAGCATTTAAACATTTTTACTTTGATATATTTTTATTTTTCAATTTTGAACAAAAACAGTCTTAGGAGTCCCCTGATACGGTAAAGCCAGTTTGTTGCTCAACAGTTTGTTGGTCAATCAATAAGGTCTTTTTTAAGATATGTATCTTTAATTGCTTTTTAATGCTCTGTTCCACGTTCAAAAAATGTTGCAGTTTGCTCAAGTATATTAAATTGTTGCCTAACTAAGGCATTATCGAGAACCTACCATGTACACACATGGATGTGGGAATGAATTAGCCTGTGTCAGGCTATCAGCGAAGAGCGGAGAGTTTCTGGTGGGGACTGATTGGGCTAGAACTAGTTTGTGAAGGGCCTTAAATGCCCTCCACAACCCTGTGGACGTGGAAGTCTGATGTGGTTTTGAATAAAAGAGTGATATGACAAAAGTGGTATTTTAGGAAGTTTAAATAAGGACTGAATGTCATGGATGAGTGGGCAGCAAGAATGGAAGTGAATGTTTTAGCAGTGAGAGTGGAAAGATAGAACAGGTTGAAGCCTCATTACCCAGGAAAATCTTCTGAGACTTAGTCATTTGGACTCTGGCAGGATTGGGGGAGAGCTTGGAATCCAACAGGATGCCAGTTTTCTCAGTTGTCTGATTAAAAAGGAAAATGTCCCTATTGATAGAATATAGAGAATCCAGGAGGAAGGGAAAAGATCTCTTACAGGAGAAGGTAATGTGATTTTGAATATTGAATATGAAGACATTGCTATATCCAAGCAGAGGTGGCTGATCGTCCACTGGACATAAGAGTCTGAAGCCCAGTAGTGAGACCACAGTTGAGCTTTCAGATTGGAGCTTTTTTGTGGAAGTAAGGTGAAGCCATGGGAGTGGATAAATTCTTTACAGAAAATCTTGAAAGAGCACACTGAGCAAAACCCTGACTTTTGAGCAGCAGCTGGAGGAAAGTAAGAAGTAGCACCAATGAAAAAAGATTCAAACAAAAGATACCACAGTCTTGGTCAGTGTAGTAGGGATTCATGGAAAGGATTTTTGGAAACTAAAGGAACAAGTGTTAGTGAGTGATGTTTGTATAGTGATGAAGTCCAGAGAAGGCCAGGATGAGGCCACTGGATTTGGAGCTAACTAATGACCTTCAAAACCAGCTTCAGGAGGTTTAGAGTGGGCAGCACATGAGGAAATGGATGTAGCATTGGTAGACTGTTCATATCAGGAGCATGTCAGAGGGATGAGGGTCAGAATGTAGAGTATTGAACAAGGGGCAGAAGAGGCAAGTAAAATTTTTCAAGATACTGGAGGCCTTTGCGTGGTTCAGGGAAGTGGATAGGGGGGAGGGTAAATCTAGCAGAGGGGGGAGAGATTGAATGTTTTAGAGAGAGGGAAAGATAACTAGGGAAGATCATTCTAGGGAAGAGTGAACTGAGAAGAGATGAAGGTATTTGCTCTGGAAAAGGCATAATATTTCCAATGAGACTAGAAAGAAGATGAGAGCATTACTATTATAATAGCATTTTCTGTTTTATTAAGCATCTTCTAGAGTCTGAGCTAGAATGTAAGTATAAACCACTTTGAGGTACTGAGAGGGATACCAAAGAATTGTGTTAAGACATGGCCTCTTGCCCTCCTGTGGTGAGCTAAATGAGGAGAGGAGGCAGAAATAACTCTGTGGCCAAGGAGTAAATAGACCACATGCTTTGGATGCCTATTGATGGCTTTATGAATGAGGATGTGAATGGTCAGAAAAGGCCTGGTGCAGATGTTCTGAACTAGGAGGAATGGTTGAGATTTGGACGGGAGATGGAAGTTGGGAAAGGAGACTAGCAGATGCAAAAACTAACCATGTAGCCAGGAAAGGTTTCCTGCTAACTGTTGGTTTTCACTGTTTATTTAATAACAATAACAATAATAATAATAATGATAGCAGCACCTAACATCAAGTATTTACTAGGTGCCAGGTTCTAGTGTCAAAATTTTGCATATATTTTTAATCCTCACCACAATCCTTGAGGTACTTACTGCTTTTACAACCTCATTTCACAAATCAGGAAAACACAAGGTTAAGCGATTTGCTCTAGTTCCCACAGCCTGTATGGGGGGAACTTGGACTTGAACCCGGGCTTTCAGGTTCCAGAGCGCTTACTCTCAACCTCTTCCCTCTTGCCTCTAGAGGATATTGTCTTATGTCAGAGAGTAATGGTGGATTTGTTCGAGGTCTAGTTAGAAGTTGTGGAAAGCTTTGCATGCAAAACTCAGCCTTGAATTTTTTTCTTCCTTAAATGAAGACTCACTGGGGTTTTCATCCAGAGCACAGAGAAGTTACAGGTTGCGTGTTCTGTAATGATCCAGCAGATGACAGCGAGTGCGTCTGCAAGACCAGGGAAATTGAGAGGAACCGGGGCAGCCCTGGCCAGCCGGTTCTAGACGTGAGACCGCACTGCCAGGACACAAGACCCTGATAGACTTGTTAGGTTATCTTGGGAGCGTGTGCTCTCCCTTGATGTGTAGCGGTTAATTTTCTATTTCATTGTAGTTTTTGAAAGAATAAAGCATTTTCATTTGAAATGGAGTTCTAGAGTTGCTGTTGTGAGCTGGGATTAGCCATGTTGGAAAGACTTGAGGAATTGGAGCTTACATTCCGATGGAGAGGACAGAACGAACATATGTGAATAATATGGAGAGAAAAAAGAGATTCTTTTCTTTTTGTTCTTCCTTTCTCATATTGGTAGGCAATAAAAAATGAAACTCTTAAAGTCTAACTTGCATAACTGCCAAGAAACACGAGCCCCGCAGTAACATCTGGGCCATAGCTGTGGCTCGAAGGGCAGCCGGGAGGGCAGAAGCTTTGCTGCTGTGAACCTGACTCCAAATCCTGGCGGCCCCCAGGAACATAAGGAAGGTAGATCACCTCATCTTTCTGAGCTTCGGTTTCCTCATTTGTGAAGTGGAGGTACAGTTCCGGTCTCAGTGTGCTGCTGGGGAAGTTAGAGCTGATGCAGGTAAAGTGACTTGCGTGTTTCCTGTGCGAAGTTCTCAGTCATAGATGGTACATGGTGGGCTTTTTCTCTCCTGGCTGTTGCCGTGCGGTAGTAATGGTGCAAGGACATCGTCGCTGCCCCGTTATCTGTAGCCTGGAATGAGGGGGACACATCTAACATGAGAATCTCACATGCAGATAACACCTGAACAGCTGTATTTCCTCACATTATGTATTCTCTGGAAAGAGTGGGCAAATTTAACAGCCATTCATAACCAAATTGGGGAAAGGAATAAGAAGGGGGCATTAAACAATTAATGGCCTGTCTAGTTCAAGAAAAAAGTATATATAAAGTTTAGTTGATCCTGTAGTTTAATTTTTTTTTGCGTTTTTTTATTTTTGAGAGAGAGAGACAGAGTACAAGCAGGGGAGGGTCAGAGAGAGAGAGGGAGACACAGAATCTAAAACAGGTTCCAGGCTCCGAGCTGTCAGCACAGAGCCTGATGAGGGGCTGTATCCCATGAAACATGGGAGCATGACCTGAGCCAAAGTTGGACACTTATCCCACAGGGCCACCCAGGCGCCCCAATCCTCTAGTTTAAGCAAGACAGTGAAACAGAGGAAATTTTTTCCTTTAGAAAGAGAGAGAAGCTGGCAGCCTAGGACTCATGTTTCCTTGGGGCGGATATGAGAAATTTGGTTATGAAAGTGTCGATGGTGCACTTTTCAAAAGAATAGGAGCACCAAGCATCACTTTAGTAAAGGCTGTTACCAAAAGAACATTGGTATCGCTCTTAGATTTGTCTTGGGTCATTTCCTGCTTAAGGAAACCACATTCAACAACTTATCTGAATTTGGGGTCATGGGAATGAGTCAGGGACGTGGAAAGGAGGGATAGACAGCATGGCTCGGCTTTAGGATTCTTTATAACGTGTTGAACGTTATACACGACATAAAAAAATTCAAACAGTCAATCCTATAAGGAAAATTAGCGAAAGTGTGAAGCTGCTGTTTATTCATTCTGCAGAAGCTTTGAGGAGGAAGTAGATTTGAGTAGTAGACTCTTCATTTAAGAAAGAAAGTTGTAATATATAAGCAAATGGTACCTAGTGTGGATGTGCTTTAAGACTCTTGTAAAAATTAACTTAAAAAAATTTTTTTTAATATTATTCATTTTTGAAAGAGGTAGTGTGAGCAGTAGAGGGGCAGAGAGAGAAGGAGACACAGAATCTGAAGCAGGCTCCAGGCTCTGAGTTGTCAGCACAGAGCCTGATGCGGGGCTTGAACCCTAGAACTGTGAGATCATGACCTGAGCCGAAGTTGGATGCTTGAGTCACCCAGACACCCCAAAATTAGCGTTTTCATTGTAAAAATAATCCACACCCTTTGCTTAGTGGTGCTTAGTCTCAGAGTAGCAAACTGTTAAATCCTTTTTTTTTTTTAAACTTTGATTTCTGTTTTAATTGTTAAGGTTAATATATTGTCTCTGCCTTCATCACGCCCATTGCACACCGGAAACCAGGAACTATTGTGTGCATTGTGTGACTTTAGGCAGATTACTTCCTTTCTAGGCCTTGTTTTCCCCTCTGCCTTTTTTTTGTTTGTTTATTTGTTTGTTTTTTTCACATATAAACATTTTATTTTATTTTATTTTATTTTATTTTTTACAAATAGTTTATTGTCAAATTAGTTTCCACATAACACTCAGTGCTCATCCCCACAAGTGCCCTCCTCCATGCCCATCCCCCCCCCCCCCCCCCCCCATCAGTCCTCAGTTTTTGTCAGCATTCAAGAGTCTCTCATGGTTTGCCTCTCTCCCTTTCCCCCACCATTTCCCCCCTTCTTCTCCCGATTGGTCCTCTGTTAAGTTCCTCCTAGTCCTCCTATACGTGCACACATATGATATTTGTCCTTCTCTGCCTGACTTATTTCGCTCAGCATAACACCCTCAAGGTCAATACATGTTGCTACACATGGCCAGATTTCATTCTTTCTCATTGCCATGTAGTATTCCATGGTATAGATAAACCACATCTTCTTGATCCATTCATCTGTGGATGGACACTTACCCTCTGCCTTTTTTTTGAATTGATTTCTAAGGCTTCTAATCGAAGTGATTCCCTCCTAGCTTCTCAAACCTGCGGATTCCACGGTTTGTGTCGCCAGTCTACTTCCTTTGCCACTAGATGGCACTAATGTGCCTTTGAAACCTGTCACGTCTGGGTTTTCAGAAAATTGGGTGTGAGGAAGCCTTGAAATTTTTGCTTCTTCAAATCCCCATTTAACAGTTGGGTGACTGAGACCCAGAGGGTGAGTTACTCAGAACCCCCTGAACCCCAGTCATCCGTCTTCCCCTCTATTCCGCTGTTTCTCTAGGGGGCCTTGTGAGGGACACCCTGAGACCATGTTCTCAACTAGTCTTGTTCTTTGTTAATTTTTTTTAAAATAATTTCAAACCATTCTTTAAGTGCTTATATCATCATATTCAAAATAAATAATTGGCCTGCTTTATTGTTTCTGTATTGGCTCCCTCAGAGAAAACAACTAGACTGTCAGCTTCGAAAATCATTGCCCTTCCTATAAGTAGCCGGTCTCACAGTTTGCCCTAGAATAAGCGCTACAGAAAGCTCGACCGGAGCCTCTCTATGGTTATCTTTTTCCATTCTTGCCCAGGCCGTCCCTTTGATAAGAGGTTTGCCTTTCAGCTCTTCCTCCATCTAAACATGGCCGTCCATTCTTGTGTCTCATCTGTGTCCACTGGCCTAATTGGGAGAGCTTTTGGGGGTAGATATGCTCCAGTTCTTAAACAGTTGATCTCCTGGGCTTTCCCAGCCCATGTTAACTCTTTTTTTTTTTCCTGTCTTGCTTGATTGGTGATGAGGATGGTATTGCCGTAAATCATGGCTGTGTGTGGGCAGAATGGTACAGTGGGAGGCAGGGTGGCCACGTGGAGAAGACGTGGGCTCTGCAGTCCCGCTGACTGAGTCAGATCTCTGCTCTGTCACAGACTGACTCTATGACCCATTGTCATCTCTCTAATGAGGGTAATATTTACTACCTTGGGAGGCTTTTGTGAGGAAGAACTGAGGTAATGTATGGATGGAAAGCTCCTGGTGTCAGTGCTTGGCACACATAGTAACTGCTCATTATGTGCTAATTATTCTGACTGCCATTGTATAGAGAGGAACAGGAGAGGCTATAGCATGTGACAGGTAGGAGCCCAAGTGAGGGTCTCAGCCAGAGGACTTAGATTTTTTTTTTTTTTAAAGATCTCTACATCCAACGTGGGGCTTGAAGTCACAGCCCTAATATCAAGAGTTACATGCTCCACTGACTGAGCCAGCTACATACTCCCTTTTTTACTTTTTGAATGTGGCTTCTAGAAAACGTGAGGAGGCTAACATTATATCCCTACATGATTGCACTAGACTGAAAGGTAGAGGTGTTTTATACTCAAACATACACAGTTTTAATTTGGGGAATCATCTGTCAAGGTTTTTTTGAGGCTTTTGATTTTCCTTCTTATGATGTTCTTTTTTTCTTTTAAATAAATTATTTTAGTATTTATTTTGAGAGACAGTATGTGTGTGTGAGCAAGAGAGAGAAAGAGAGAGGGAAAGAGAGAATCCCAAGAAGGCTCCATGCTCAGCACAGAACCCAAGGCAGGGCTTGATCTCAAGAACTGCAAGATGATGTCCTGGGCCAAAATCAAGAGTTGGGTGCTTAATCGACTGAGCCACCCAGGTGTTATGATGTTCTTTTTTTAGGAGCATGACCTGAATCAAGATGCCAGTCACTATTGGCATATTAGGTAATCGTTTAAAATGAAAAAAAGTAAAAGAGGCACCAGCTATTCTCCTTAGTCCTCCAAATTCTGAGGACTCAATGGAGAAACAACGTCTGAATTTATTATTTATAGTTTAGTGTGTCAGCTACAAGCAATTAGAAGATCCTTGAGTTTGTTTTTTAAAAACCCATTTCATGATTTCAAAGAATAGGGTGTGTGCAAAAACCATCTCCTATGTAATTATATCTTATCAACAGATGGAAATCTACTAGCTTTAATGGTCCTAGAATTTTCCTTCACATGCAAATTATTAAAACAACAGCACACATGACCAAGAGTAAAAAAAAAAAAAAAGTGAGAACCATAATTCTATATATTAAATGAAGTCATCAGCCTGATTTTCATTAAATTTATTTGGTTTTAAGACACTAGTTACAAAACACTGACCTCTTTCAAAACCTTAAAGGTAAATAGTAATCTCATTACCAGCTTGTTTTAGAGCTGTGAGTAATTGCTAATTTTAGATTCTTAACCTTTGTCTTTCCAGGTGGATTGAAAAATAAAGTTCTTTATTTACATCTTGAATTTACACTTGCTTTTTTTTCTCTTTTTAATAACAACACATGTGAAATAGTTTTATAGAAGTTTATTTTCAGAAAGCAAGCACGGCACATGGATTTTGAGAACTTCGAGGGCAATTTTCATTGTTCTTGCTTTAGTCCCAGAACGAGGTATCCCTCCTTCCAAGTAAACTTGTGACCATAATTCATTGGATATAAGATACCATCAGTTGTAAGAGGCACATTTATTTTAAGTGCCACCTTGTATAGAAAATAAAATGCCTCCAATAAACTCTGACAAAGCTGTTGGATCTATTTCAGAGCTGTTAAACGGTGAAAAAAAGGTATACCTTATACCTGATGAAATGTAAGACAGATTTTGAAACTTACACGTTGCTTAGACGTTAGAGAGCTTGTTTTATATATTGTTTATACGTTAGCATCAGACTTAAGGCGAGCTCAGAATGTATCATATTTAGTGAGTATGGCTTGGTCTCTTGATTCTGTAAATAACTGATAGATGGAAAGTGTAATGATGTCTTTTTTCAGGTGCTGGTAGCCCCTTGATTCAGAAAAGTGAACTTCTAGCTTTGCTTCAACCTGGAATCTCTAGCTTCCCCCCCGCCCCCCATCATACACCCACCCTCTTCAGTGGTACCTATTCCTCTAACAAAATCTGTTCTCCATAAAGGCTCCTGATAGCAGTTATTTATAGCCTCTTGTGAATTTAAGGCAAAGTGTTAAATTGCCCAAGGATGTTTGCTTTTTAAGCCTTATCTCTAATTATCGGCTAAAAAATCTTTATCTGCTTAAAAACCCTTCAGGCCCCAACTAGCCATATGGAACAAGTTTTGTGAAAATGGCTGGGGGAGGAGGGGTATGGGGGTGCCTCCTGGTTGTCTCTGTGGAAGGCTACAGACAGATAACAGAGCACCTCATTTCCTTTCCCACCCTGAAGGGTGCCACCAGACCTGTCTGCCTGCTCCCAGCCTTTGTCCTGGGAGTCAGTGAGGGAGTAGGCTGCGTTCTTCCTCCGCTGCCCTGGCTGCTCTCGTAACCAAAAGGAAAGCAAGCTTGCCTTGTAACAGCTGCATTTCTGACTAATTTCATTGAAATTTTTATCAGCTTTATCTTCCTTTTGATACAGGCTATTGAATTTTAAGGAAACCCTGTAATATGAAGAATTCTTTTGTAATTTCAATAGCTACTTCCTAATTCACCTACTTTTTCTCTTTTTTTTTTTCTAAATCTCTGTGCTCTTATATCTTACTGACTTAAGTCAGGCTTTCCATTTTGAATGACTATTTGGTAATGTAGATTCTCAGCCTGCTTTTTTCTAAATTATTTTCAGGCATGCCCAGGCAGATACGTGGTAGGGCAGTTGGCTTTTGTTTAAAGTGCAGAATTGTTTGTGGTCTAGCTTGAAGATGAAAGCAAGAGTATTTTTTTCCTTCTCTCAAGTTTGTTATACATTTATCAGTTGTAAATTTGCTATTACTTTGTATACTTAAAATTTTTTAATGTTTTAATTAATTAATTAATTAATTAATTAATTTTGAGAGAGACAGAGTGCTAGCAGGGGAGGGCCAGCAGAGAGGGAGACACACAGTCCGAAGCAGGCTTCGGGCTCTGAGCTGTCTGCGCATAGCCTGACAGGGGGCTCTAACTCACCAACTATAAGATCATGACCTGAGCCAAAGTCCAGACGCTTAAGTGGCTGAGCCACCCAGGCATTCTAACACTTGTATACTTTTGACATAGTTGATACTCGGTAAAAATGTTAGATTCATCCCACATTGGTAGCATCAGGGTTTGTAGACAGAGCTCTTGATTGCATTCACAGCGTTTGGTTAGCACAAAGAGTGGTCTTTCTTAGCAAAAGACATGCAGTAATAATTGCACATGCATTCAGTATTGTGTTAGCTTTCAAAACTCCATGAAGAAATTCACTTCTGTTACTAAATTTCCTGCATTGAAACTTATGTAAAGGGTAAGGTAAATATCAGTAGATGTCTCTATTTGCATGAATGATTTTGACCTTTTTGTCTTTGCAGCTCGGGGTGTGGTTTTCTCTGGGCTGTGCCTATTTGGCCTTGGAAGACTATGCAGGTTCCGCGAAGGCATTTCAGCGTTGTGTGACTCTAGAACCCGATGTAAGTTTGTTCGGTCTTCTTTCCTTCTCACAGCTCTGGGAGAGTCTCTGAGTTACTTGAATTGTACTGTAGCTCAGTAATTCCTATGGGTACACAGTTTCAGTTATGCAGGATGAATAGATTCTAGAGATCTAGAGAGCACAGTGTTCAACATTGTACTGTGGTTGACAATACTGTGTTGTGTACTTAAAATTTTGTAGAGAGGTAGATCTCATGTTAAGTGTTCTTATCACAATTAAAAAAAACATAAAAGAAGCAAAAAATTTCAAATTTTCTATTATTTTATGTCAAAAGAAAAGCAATCGGAAGAAATTATATTTTTGACAGAAAGTCACACCTTAAGGTAAGTTATTTATAAATCTAGAAATAAGTTTCTTATAATAGCTAAGTTATTTGTGGAAAGCAAGTTTGATACAACAGTTTTTTAGTTAAAATTCTACTTTTAACAGAAGTATATAGTAAAATGTCACATCTATCCTGTCATTCAGTAATGTGTGCTGCCTATGTTCATTGCATTATTAGAAAGTTCTTTTAGTTTACAGTCCTTTAATATTTAATAGTTTCACTGAGATGATAAATAATTCACATATCATGTTCTTCCATTCCGAGGTAAAATTCAGTGACTTCTTAATAGCGCTGTGCAACCATCACTACAGTCAATTCTAGAACATTTTTATTATCATAAAAAGAACACCCTGTACCCATTAGCAGTCACTCCTCATTTCTTTCAAACACCTTCCACTCGCCACTCTCCACTCCCTGCCCCAGGCAACTACTAATGTGGATTTGCCTATTTCTGACATTTCCTGTACATGGAATCCTACGCTCTGTGGTCTTTTGTGGCCTCTTTCATTTAGATGGGTGTTTTCCCAGTTCACTCATGTTGTTGCACGTATTAGTACTTCTTTCTGTTTTATGGCCAAGTAATAGTCGATTATATGGGTGTATCAAGTTACTTATTCTTCCATTGTTGGACATTTAATTGTTTCCATTTTTTGGCTCTCTCAACAGTCATTTACAGTTTTTGCGTGGACATACGATTCTGTTCCTCTTAGGAATGTGGTAGAGTTACTGGGTATATCAGCTTTGTGTTCAGAATTCTGAGAAACTGCCAAACTGTTTTCTAAATCACCGTTTTATGTCCCCACCAGCAATGTACGGGGGCTCCCGTTTCTCCACACTTTGGTAGCTCTTGTTATTATCTGGCTTGTTGGTTCCAGTCATCCTTGGTGGTGGTATCTCACTGTGGCTTCATTTTCCATTTCCCTGGTGCCTAGTGATGTTGGAGATCTTTCCGTATGCTTCTTGGCCATTGTGTCTCATCTTTGGAGGAATGTTTGTTGGCATCCTTTGCCCAGTTTTAAATTGGGTTAGTTGTCTTTTTATTGTTGAGTTGTAGGAGCTCTTTAAACATCCTAGATACAAGCCCCATATCAGATATATGATTTGCAAATATTTTCTCCCATTTTGTACACTGTATTTCACTTTCTTAAAGGTCTCTTTTGAGGTACATCAGTTTTTAGTTTAGATGAGGCCCAACTTACCTATTTTTTTTCTCTTATTGCTCATGTGTTTGGTATCCTATCTAAGAATCCATTGCCAGATTTAAGGTCATGAAGATTTACGCCTCTCTTTTCTTGTAAGAGTTTTATTCTTTTAGCTCTGATGTTTATGTCCAATCTGCTGTTAAATCCGTTTATTAAATTCCTCACAGTTTATGTGGTGGTAGATGTTGACTGAACTTATTGCAGTGATCATTTCCCAGTATATAAATGTATCAAATCATAGTATCCACTGAAAAATAAAACAGAGTTATATACCAATTATCTCTCAACTTAGGAAGGCTATGTATCATTTCAGATAATCTATTTTTTTAGTTCAAAATCTTTCCTTTGGTCCTTTTTACAGTTTTCATGTTTATGAGATTCCCAAGTTGTTTCTTTATTGCGTTCATGTCTTTTTCAAATCTTTGTTTTAATAACAGCTGTTTTGAAGTCTTCGTTTTGATGTCTACAACATCTTTTTCATTTCTCTGTTTCTACTAATTTTTCCTTCGGCTATGGGTGAATTTTCTTGCTCATTTGCACATCTATCAAGATTTTTAATTGTATCCTGCACATCATGGATGCTGTGTTGAGCTTCTGGGTTCTGTTGTTTTCCCTTAAGGAAGGTAGAGCTTTATTTTGGCATTTGTCTAATTTACTGTGGATCAGCTTTATTTTAAGCTTTGTTAGGGTGGGTCTTGCCTTGTCCTTATTCTGCGGTTGTAATCACACTTGTCTAAGGTGTGAGCTTTTGGTGGCTACCCTTAATACCATGTGTGATCAATGAGTTCTCCACTGTGATTGGTTGGAACTTGAATAGTTCCTAGCATCATGTGGCCTCCAGAATTTCCATTCAGCTCACAACTCTCTGGCAGTTGTTCTCTGCTTGGCTGCAAGAAGTTTTGCCCTGAACACTTATAGCTTAATATTCAGCCAGGGACCCACAGAGATGCTTATTGAGATTTCTGGAACTTATTCTCTGCATGGCTCTCATTTCCCTGTTTCTTTGCCCTGCAAACTCTAGCCAACTTTTGAGCCCTGAACTTTATTTTTTTATTTTTTTTTTTTTTTTACAAATAGTTTATTGTCAAATTAGTTTCTACATAACACTCAGTGCTCATCCCCAAAGTGCCCTCCTCCATGCCCATCCCCCCCTCCCCCCCACATCCATCAGTCCTCAGTTTTTGTCAGCATTCAAGAGTCTCTCATGGTTTGCCTCTCTCCCTTTCCCCCACCATTTCCGCCCTTCTTCTCCCCCTTGTTCCTCCGTCAAGTTCCTCCTAATCCTCCTATACGTGCAAACATATGGTATTTGTCCTTCTCTGCCTGACTTATTTCGCTCAGCATAACACCCTCAAGGTCCATCCATGTTGCTACACATGGCCAGATTTCATTGTTTCTCATTGCCATGTAGTATTCCATGGTATAGATAAACCACATCTTCTTGATCCATTCATCTGTTGATGGACACTTAGGCTCTTTCCATGTTTTAGCTATTGTGGAGAGTGCTGCTATGAACATTGGGGTACATGTGCTCCTATGCCTCAGCATTTCTGTATCCCTTGGGTAAATTCCTAGCAGTGCTATTGCTGGGTCATAAGGGAGTTCTATTGTTAGTTTCCTGAGGAACCTCCACACTGTTTTCCAGAGGGGCTGTACCAGTTTACATTCCCACCAACAGTGTAGGAGGGTGCCCGTTTCTCCACATCCTCGCCAGCATCTAGAGTTCTCTGATTTGCTCATTTTAGCCACTCTGACTGGCGTGAGGTGGTATCTCAGTGTGGTTTTGATTTGTATTTCCCTGATGAGGAGGGATGCTGAGCATCGTTTCATGTGTCTGTTGGCCATCTGGATGTCCTCTTTGGAGAAGTGTCTGTTCATGTCTTCTGCCCATTTCTTCACTGGGTTGTTTGTTTTTCGGGCGTGTAGTTTGGTGAGTTCCTTATAGATTCTGGATATTAACCCTTTATCTGATATGTCATTTGCAACTATCTTTTCCCATTCCGTTGGTTGCCTATTAATTTTCTGGGTTGTTTCCTTGGCTGTGCAGAAGCTTTTAATCTTGATGAGGTCCCAACAGTTTATTTTTGCTCTTGATTCCCTTGCTTTTGGGGATGTGTCAAGTAAGAAGTTGCTGCGGTGGAGGTCAAGGAGGTTGTTTCCTGCTTTCTCCTCTAGGGTGTTGATAGTTTCCTGTCTCACGTTCAGGTCCTTTATCCATTTTGAGTTGATTTTTGTGCATGGTGTGAGAAAATGATCTAGTTTCATTCTTCTGCATGTTGCTGTCCAGTTCTCCCAACACCATCTGTTAAAAAGGCTGTCTTTTTTCCATTGGATATTCTTTCCTGCTTTGTCAAAGATCAGTTGGCTGTATACTTTTGGGTCCACTTCTGAGTTCTCAATTCTGTTCCATTGGTCTATGGGTCTGTTTTTGTGCCAATACCATACTGTCTTGAGGATGACAGCTTTGTAGTAGAGGCTGAAGTCTGGGATGGTGATACCTCCCGTTTTGGTTTTATTTTTCAGTATTACTTTGGCTATTCGGGGTCTTTTGTGGTTCCATACAAATTTTTGGATAGTTTGTTCTAGTTTTGAGAAGTATGCTGGTGCAATTTTGATTGGAATTGCATTGAATGTGTAGAGTGCTTTAGGTAGTAATGACATCTTAACTATATTTATTCTTCCTATCCATGAGCATGGAATGTTTTTCCATTTCTTTGTGTCTTCTTCAATTTCCTTCATAAGTTTTCTATAGTTTTCATCATACAGATCTCTTGTATCCTTGGTTAGGTTTATTCCGAGGTATTTTATGGTTTTTTGTGCAATTGTGAATGGGATCAGTTTCTTGATTTCTCTTTCTGTTGCTTCATTATTGGTGTATAAAAATGCAACCGATTTCTGTACGTTGATTTTGTACCCTGCAACTTGGCTGAATTCTTGGATCAGTTCTAGTAGGCTTCTGGTGGAGTCTGTCGGGTTTTCTATGTAGAGTATCATGTCATCTGCGAAGAGTGAAAGTTTGACTTCCTCTTTGCCAATTCTGATGCCTTTGATTTCCTTTTGTTGTCTGATGTGAGCCCTGAACTTTAATCTTTTTTTTTGTTTGTTTTTAGAGAGAGAAGAGAGCACACGTGGGCACCATCAGGGAAGCAGAAGGGGAGAGAGAGAGAGAGAGAGAAAGAGAATCTCAAGCAGGTTCCATGCCTAGTGTGGATCCCAACATGGGGCTCGATCTCACAACCTTTAGATCATCACCTGAGCTGAAATCAGGAGTCAGATGCTTAACCAACTGAGCCACCCAGGAGCCCTTGATCTCTTTTTGTTAATCTCAGTAAGA
Organism: Hyaena hyaena; assembly: GCF_003009895.1. Classification (NCBI taxonomy): domain Eukaryota; kingdom Metazoa; phylum Chordata; class Mammalia; order Carnivora; family Hyaenidae; genus Hyaena; species Hyaena hyaena. The sequence continues at coordinate 1,001,555 of NW_024080998.1, forward strand.
CTTGCTGTGCTTTGTTGGGTTTCTTCCTCCCTATGCTGCAGCCCTGAAAGTGCCTCAACATGGAGGTGTAGGCTGATTGTTGACACATCTCAGTTTACCTTCTCTTAAGGGTCACATCCCTTGCTGCTTGTTGTCCAACTTCTCAGAAATAGTTGTTTCCTAAATTTTGTCCAGTTTGTAGCTTTTTATGGTAGTAAGGCTAGTCTGGTACTGACTGTGCTATGTCTGCAAGCAGAGGTCCATTGCCACTTAATTTTTAAATCATACGTTTGGAATTTGAAAACTATATACTCTATATTTCATAAAAAGCTCAACAAAGAGGAAGAAGTATAATTCATATCGTTCTTATTAGAATCAATAGTCACGTGAGGGCTTTAATTTATTTTTGTCATTGCACAGAGGAATAAGTAGAGAAATATATTTGATTGATGAAATACTTAGGAATAACACTGGAGAACACATACTCCTTTATTCTCCTATCTGATGAAAGATGATGGTAAAACAGCAAACCCTTTCAGTATATGAAAAACAGGAGCTCCTGGGTGGCTCAGTCAGTTGAGCATCCAACTTTGGCTCAGGTCATGATCTCGTGGTTCGTGAGTTTGAGCTCCTCATCAGGTTCTCTGCTGTCAGTGTGGAGCCCTCTTTAGATCCTCCGTCCCCTCCCTCCCCCACACCTTCCCCATTCGTGCTGTCTCTCCAAAAAATAAATATTTAAAAAAGATATGAAAAACAGTATTCTGCATGGTCTTGGATTTGTAATGTCTATATATTATGTAAATGATGTTGCAGATTGTTCAGTTATTTTGGAAATATAAATTTGGAAATAAAGTCTTAGGTAAATTCCAAATTAGTGCTGTAATAGTTGTATCAATTTGTTGACTATTTTTGTTTAAAATTATAAAAATTAAGTTTAATTCACTGAACTTTCTCATACAACTTAAACATTCCTTATTGACAATTGTGATTGTAAAGAGCACGTCTTGGACTAGGAAAATATGTTCTACTTTGAGTTGTAGCAGTTATGTTACCTAAATGGGACTGGTCTGTAACTGGGTTCTCTATCATTTCAGAATGCTGAGGCTTGGAACAATTTGTCAACTTCCTATATCCGATTAAAACAAAAGTAAGTACATCAGGCAGATATGAAGAACTCAGTTTCCAAAATGAAAGAGGTAAAAAAAATTTTTTTTGTTGTTTTTACAAATGAGATTTTCTTCCATGGAATGCAGAACATAGTGCCTTCCTTCTTTTCCTCTTGCCCATCCTTGTCTTTGAATTAGAATGACTTAATATAGCCATTTGAATTCTAAATGTAGTTTATTTCTTGAAAATATTTACCATGTAATAAAATAAGAAATATTATTTGGAATCTTTATTTGATACTGAAGTTTTACATCCTAAATTTCAAAGCAAGCATGCCCTTAGCTCATTAACTCCATTGATAGATTCTTATTGATTGTTTGCTGTGTGCTAGATATTACTGAGAAATATAAGTATGAACCAGTGTCTTTAGGAATTATAGATTGAAAAAATAAAATGTAGCACTGTATTATTTTAAAAATTGATTAGCATTAGAAGTAGTATGTGGTAGGGGCACCTGGGAGGCTCAGTCAGTAAAGTGTCTGACTTCTGCTCAGGTCATGATCTCACGTTTGTGATTTTGAGCCCTGTGTCGGGCCGTGTGCTCAGAGGTTGGAGCCTGCTTCGGATTTTGGGTCTCCCTCTTTTTCTGCCCCTCCCCTGCTCATGCTCTGTCTTTGTCTCTCTCAAAAATAAATAACATTAAAAAAATTTAAAAGAAGTAGTATGAAGTAAGTATCAAATGGGAAATACAAAGAGAGCTATAGTTATAGTGAGTGATATTTGTAGAACACTCATTCTTTTTTTTTTTTTTAAGTTTATTTATTTTGATAGAGATATTGAGAGAAGGTGGGGGAAGAGGACAGAGAGAGGGAGACAGAATACCAAGCAGGCTCTGTACTGTCAGTGCAGAGCCTGATGTGGGGCTTGAACTCATAAAACCATGAGATCATGATCTGAGCCAAAGTCTAGAGTCCATCGCTTAACTGACTGAGCCCCCCACACGCTGCTAAAACACTCATTCTATGCCAGACACTCTGTGGGTCCCAGAAGAGAAAGTGATTATGATCTTGGTTCAGGGATACCTCTGAGAGAATGTTGGTGTCAAGCTAAAATTTGAAGAGGAGGTAGAGGGGACAGAGGAAGGCCTCTCTGGCAAGAGAAACCTAAACATGTGCAGAGCAAGTAAACTATACCAACTATAGATTATAGTGAGGTCTATAGGGAGAGAGAAGGTTGGAGTCAAATGGCTGTATGTTCTGATCATCTGACTGACAAGTTGAGACTATCCTGTTGGCAGTAGGAAGCCAGAGATTTCAGTGGGTGTTGGGGGGGGGGGTTTAATTCATGAAGAAAGAAGCTTTTGGGGAAGATTTATCTGGTGGCAGTGTGAGACAGACTGGAGAGGAAACTGGGGGCTGGGAACCATGTCAGGAGACAGCTGTTGTAACAGTCCAGGCAGGAGATAACTAGCCTGGAAAAAGAAGGGGCTGGTGCCAATTTATAAAGGGGACAACCAACTGGCCTTAGTGACTGGCCACAGAAAACCAAGGAAAGGGAAGAGACAAGGATTGCTGTTGCCAGAGTTTTTGTAAGTGAAGGAAAGGATGGCTCTCTTTTCATCTTCATTTGGCCTTATTTTCAAGCTTAATTTAATTTTTCTTTGTGGATTCACAAGATACTTCTGAAGATATCATTAAATCCACATTATGTTGAGATCATGAAATGCTTCTGCTGCTCTTGGATGACAAACTACATAAATAAAGTACTGTTTTTTCTACCTTTGTCTTTGGAAAATAATATTATGTTCTTGATTGCAACTGATTGTGTTAAAATTCCCTAGGGACCCTTTTGGTTTAAAGCAAGGGGCAGGGGAAATCCCTGTCATAGTTGTAGAGTGATCTCAGTGGGTCTTTCTGGCAACCCTGATAATTTTGTATGTAGTGTAGCTCTTGATACTCTCTCTACCTTGTCTCCAGCCCATTAACCCTAAGCATTCCTCTTTCTCTCAGACGGGTTCCTCACATTGTTCAACTTCTTTTTGACACTTTCTTGTCTTCCTACAGCTCCATAAATAAGTTTTGGTGTAAAAGTGGGGTTGTAAGGTCAAAGGTGAATCACTGCCTTATTCTTGACTCTTTGCTCTTTCCTTTCTTTGCTGCTGTTCCAGACATAGCTCATCTTTGACTCATGAGATTGTTACTTCAGGGGTAAATTATGACTGCTCCTCTCAGAAGAATTCTATCCGTGCCTAAAAGGGACCTTCAGACCATTTCATCTGTCCCTTTGCTCTCTCTTCACTAATGTGCCCTTTTTGTTGTTTCATCTGGTTCCCTAGGCATCATGTCCCTACCAGTCCTTTGGGAAAATCTTCCATCTTTCTGTATAACTTGCATAGTGCAGTGTCACAACCATTATGGGCTTGATAAGTGAATCCTGAACTGAAGATCCTTGTGAAGAGGCTGTACCTAGGAGAAAAGAATTCATGGCAACAACTTAGAGACCTGGAGATTGAGGTTAGAGGACCAGAGCACATGCAGGAGAAGGGATAATCCTCCTGCCAGGGCTGCTGCCTGCTGAGTCCTTTTCAAGCAGGATGACGTCACCCAGCCCCTCTCTACGGAGAACCGCAGTCCCGCAGTCGTGGTCCACGGCTGTTGAAGGCAGTTGCTGCTGTGTGGGAGGTGGGCTCAGGAAGTGGAACAGAGAAAGAAAAAAAAAAAAGACACACACACACACACACACACACACACACACACACACACACACACACCCTCTACCCTCCCAAAAACAGTTTAAGGCTAAATTTGAAGATGTGTTACAGCAAAGATATCTTCATTTTTAACTCTGAAGATTGGCGGGCCAAGAGATAAGCCAGTCGGTACTTTCTATAACACTTTTAGGTAAATTGTTTAAGGTAGAGAATAAAAAAACTACAGTGAATTGGCTGTTATTTCAAAAGGACTTTATTAGAAGATGTTATTGTGTTCACTCCGGCAGGTATATGAGAAATTGATTAAATGATTCCTGTGTAAAATATTTGTGGGGAAAGTTACTGATGACATAGGCATACTTCTTTTCAAATGCTTCAGGGGGTGATTCTCAGGGCAGTGGCCTGGGATGACCAGAAGCTCCATTATCCCTTCCAAAATTTGCCTTGAAATCATCGAGGAGGAGATGCCTTGTTGAAACAGTGTGGGGCTCAGCAAGGAAAGAGAGGTGGACCTTGCAGTCCTAAATTAATGAACTCAACATGGCTTTGGAAAAGGAGATTGGTGGCGTACATTTGAAGGAGATTACTATAACTGTCCAGTAAAGCATTTATGATCCCTAAAGGAACCATAGTTTTGTCCAGCCAGGACAGTAAAGCATTAAGAATCTTTTTGACGGATGAGATATTTAACATTTAGAATAGGTAACAAGAAGTTCTGTTGATTTCTTTGTCAGTATCAAGTTTTTAATGGTCTTTTTCTCTTTTCTGAAGTGACCTGCATAAGACAAGGATTACTTTATGGTTTGTTATACCTTTTCTGTAAAACTACCTAGCCTTTTTCTTTAACTTTAGTTGATTTATTTGGCTTTCTGTTTCTTTAGCTCATCTTTATAATTTGTTCATAGCATTCTCTTTATGATTTTTTTTCAAAAAATTACTAATCTCATTTGTACCACTTTGTTTTATTCTAAATGGAATCTAGTTAGACATTTGTCTGTTTTATTTTTTTTTCAAAGATCCAGCTTTTGGTTTTGTTAATCATTTCTACTCTTTCTTTTTGTTGTTGTTTTTTAAAAATTTTATTTGTAAGTAACCTCTACACCCAATGTGGGGCTCAAACTCACAATGTCAAGATCAAGACTCACATGCTCCACCGACTGAGCCAGCCAGGCGCGCCCCCTATTCTTTCTTTATATTTACTTTCTTACTATTTTCTCCTGTCTTAAGTTTATTTGGTATTTTCCTACCATATTAAGTTGAATATTTTCACTAATTTATTATCTTTTTTTTTATAAATGCATTCAAGATCACAAATTTCCCTCTAAATACTGCTTCAGCTATATCCTGCAGATGGTGATCTTTAGTAACTTTCATTAAGTTCAAAGTATTTCATACTTTCTTGATGAAATATTTTAAATTTATTTTTGAGAGAGAGAGGGAGACCCAGAATCTGAAGCAGGCTCCAGGCTCCGAGTTGTCAGCACAGAGCCAGATTCGGGGCTTGAACTCGCAAAGTACGAAATCATGACCTGAGTCGAAGTCGGATGATTAACTGACAGAGCCACTCAGGCGATCCTTGATGAATTTTTTTTTAATGCTTATTTATTTTTGAGAGAGAGAGAGAGAGAGCGTGTGCAAGGTGGGGGAGGGGCAGAGAGAGAGGAAGATAGAGGATTCAAAGTGGGCTTTGCGCTGACAGAAGAGAGCCCAGTATGGGGCTTGAACTCACAAGCCTGGAGATTATGACCTGAGCCAAGGTCAGACACTTAACCAACTGAGCCACCCAGGTACCCCTAAATATTTTGTACTTTCTGATACAAGTTTCTTTTCCCCTTCACTGTGGTTTCCTTTTTTTTTATTAGGCATGCATCTTTAAGTTTCCAGGCATATATTTTTAAGCTATTTACTATTGAGTTCTTATATAATTTCAGAGAATATAGTCTGTATCATTTTAGTGTTACTTTTTTTACACAATTAGTAACTTTTGTTCTCAATAATAGTTAAAAGTAATGACATATTTCATCACTTTCTGTTCTCACCATTGATCATTTATTGTATCCCTTTCTTTCTGGATGATTCCTCCCTCCCCCCCCCTTTTTTTTTTTTAATGAGAGAAGGTCTTTTAGTACTTCTTATAAGATAGGGCCAATAGGTGTAAACTTTCTTAGTCTTTGTACATCTGAAATTGTTTGACTTTGCATTTACTCTTGAGTGGTAAGTTCAGCTAGTTATAAAATTTGGGGCATGACAATTATTTTCATGCAGTGCTTTAAATCTCCTATTCGGTTGGGGCGCCTGAGTGGCTTAGTCGGTTGAGCGTCCGACTTTTGCTTAGGTCATGATCTCACGGTTCGTGGGATCGAGTCCCGCATCGGGCTCTGTGCTGACTGCCAGCTCAGAGCCAGGAGCCTGTTTCAGTCTGTGACTCCCTCTCTCTCTGACCCTCCCCTGCTCACGCTGTCTCTCTCTCTCCTAGAAATAAATAAAAAAAAAAAAAATTAAAAAAAAAAAAAGAACTAAAAAATTAAAAAAAAAATCTATTCGGTTATCTTCTACATCCTTTGTTGGTAATGAAATATCTGCTATTCATTGTCATTCTTTTGTAGGTTTTAAGATTATCTTTTGTAAATTTTATTTTATTTTTTAATTTTTAATTTTATTTTAGAGAGAGAGCATACAAACAGGAGAGAGGAGCAGAGGGAGAGAGAGAAAGGATCTTAAGCAGACTCCATGCTCAGTGTGGAGCCCAGTGTGAGGCTCCATCTCATGACCCTGGGATCATGACATGAGCTGAAATCAAGAGTCCACTGCTCAACTAACTGAGCCACCAGGCACCCCTGGAGTTATCTTTATGTTTTGAAGTTTCATACAGTATATCTAGGTGTTGGTTTATCTTTATTTATAATGTTTGGTACAAGAATTTAGGTCTTTGTTCAGTGCTGGAAAATTCTCAACCATTGTCTTTTCAGATATCATGTCCTGACATTTTCTGCATCTGACTGTTTACTCTGCCATGTCTATCAAGTGTATATTTGAACCTTACCTCTCATTCTTTCCTTTTTTTATTACTCTTTTATATTATAATCTGAATTTTGTGTAGGTTTCTCACTGTTGTCTTCCAGTTAGTTCATCAGTTCTCTCTTTGTGTGCATTGTAGTTTTTTGTCAGCTACTAAGGGTTTTTAAAATTTGTTTTAATGTCTCTTTCAACTCCAAAATTTCCAGTTGGCTTTTATTTACATCTCTCTGTCATTGTTGCATTTCTACCTGTTTTTGTTTTGCAATTTCTTGTTCCTTTTAAATAAAAAAGAAATTGTAGGGAAATTTGAGTTGATTTGGGGTTGTTTAGGTCTCAAATTCTGTTTACTAACATGAATGACTAAGGACTGACAGAAAATAGACACTAGCATTTTATATATTAAGGTATGGTTTATTTAGGTATGATTATTCATTATTATTCTCTTATCTGACCTTTAATAGAGTAAAAGCTTTTAGAACTTTGCAAGAAGCCCTCAAGTGCAACTATGAACATTGGCAGATCTGGGAAAACTACATTCTCACTAGCACTGATGTTGGAGAATTTTCAGAAGCCATTAAAGCTTATCACCGGCTCTTGGACTTACGAGACAAATTCAAAGATATTCAGGTAAGATATTCATATTTTGTCTTTTCAACTTGTGATTGATGTTAATGCTTGATTATATAATTGTGCTGTTGACTAACTATGTATTTGGTTTTGGTTCTGGTTTCTGGCACAGAGCTCCAGAAACCTTTGGAATTTCCTAAGTGATGACAACTATAAAGGTGTCTTTTGTTGAGTTAATGAGGTGACTTTTGGAAAACACCTAAGGATGGGGATGGTTGCCAGGGAGTCAACCATGTGATTAGAGGGTTGGAACTTTCAGTCCCATAACCTCCATCCCCCCCTCCCTCCATGACCTCCTAGGAGGGGGGAGATTCTGGAGATTGAATTAAATCACCAATGGCCAGTAATTTAATCAATTTGTCTTTGTGATTAAGTTTCTGTAAAAACCCAGAAATGTGTGGTTTGAAGCGCTTCTGGCTGGTGAATCCCAGGAGGCGTGGGGAGAAGCACCACGCCCTTCCCCACATATTTTGCCCCATGCACCTCTTCCATCTGGCTGTTTCCGAGTTACATCTTTTCAAAATAAACTGATGATCTCCTAAGTAAAATGTTTCTTGGAGTTCTGTGGAGTTCTGTGAACTGCTCCAGCAAACGAACCCGACTCAATGAGGGGGTTGTTGGAACCACTTACAAAGCGCAGGTGACCACCTGGACTTGGGGCTGGCGTCCGAGGTGGGGGGAACAGGAGGGCTCGGCACTTGCATAGGACTCAGACCTCAATCTGTGAGACCTGCTGTTCTCTCCAGGTTGATCGTGTCAGCACTGAGTTTGTAGTGTGCGAAACTCCCCAGCCTACACACATGTGTGCATGCGTGCGCGCACGTACACACACACATCAGGATTGGTGACCAGAATCGTCTGACTGATATACATTGTTTCCTTGGCTATACACAGGAAAATTGTGTTGAACACATGTAATCTATAAAACGAGTGTTTTTTCTCTAGCTGAGTATTCTTCATTACGTATGCTGGATCCCTATGTGAAATATGTTTGTGCAGTCACAGACGGAAAGTTACTGTGACTTCGTTAAGCAAATCTGTTATGTGGTTTATGTATACACAGGCGGCTTGCAGGAACAGAAGAGAATGATGTCTGTGTGATGTCCTCGCGGGAGCGGCCCCATTCTCATTTGTTCCCTCATTGGACAAGCATTTACCGCATACTTGCAGATGTTTTGAACAATATAGAAATGAAGACTAACGTTTTCTTTGCAGTGTTTAGTGAAATGGTCCTCTTGGTGAGATGGATTCAGAATGGTTGACTCTAACACTGTACAGAAAGTTCTAGACCCTTTGAGAAGAAACGGGAAACTTGAAGCCACTGGGTTTGCCATCCAACAGGATGACATATACAAGATCTTATGGTTTAATTGTAGGTCAAGCCTGTATAAAGACAGGGCTGTGTAGGCGCCTGTGGGTTACAAAATCAGGGTCCTTGAAAATATGACATTTTGCATGAATCAGTACATGCTATTTAAAATGTTGAAGTTGGAATTATGAAAAAACCAAAGTAACATCTAATGTATGATAATACCTCTCTATTTTTATTACCTATTATCTGTACTCCAGCTGTTCCAAAATTTAGCTTTTCTGGTCCCTGTCGTATAGCCCCAGCCCTTGACGTATGCATGGCCTTGCAAGCTCAGCCAAGTTCCCGTAAGGCTCAGGTTCTAGGCCATTCACTTGAAAGATCTTTTGGCTTTGAGTAGAAACATACACCTACTTTTAGGATGTATGTCAACCCCTTTGAATTAGTTTTCTTTTTCTTATACTTTTTTTGTCCTTTATAAATACTGTACCTTGACCTTCCATTATAGAAAGAAGGGACTTGAATTTTATAGATCAACTGAAACGTGAGTGGAGGCATAGCAGAATTTTCCATCCTGGAGAGGATTGGAGCCCTAGCAAATCTGTTCGCATGGTTTCCTGGCAGCCTGATACGTGTCCTGTTGACAGAGCTGAAATTATTGAGGCAGCTCTTTCTCTTCTACACTTAGCCGGTTGACCAAGGGCCCCGATGAGGCTCTGAACAGAGCTCGATATGTCACAGAACCACTGAGGGTGGGGCAGAGATTCCAAAGTACTTATCCCTTGTTTACTTCAACTTAATTTTTTCAAAGATCTTTCTTCCCCAGAAAGCATTCTGTAAGCTGTGCCTAAAATCTCAGGGAGAAGGTAAATGATTTACATTGATTGTTTATTCCATTTTGTACTTGAAATAAATTGTTTTTTTTTTCTTTCACATTTTAAAAATGTGCCTAAAACATTCAAATCCAACACCCCTCATTGAGACACCACCACTGGCTCAATTCCAGCGTGCTTTAGAATTACAAACTGTCAGTGCAGGAAGGGCCCATAGAGGAGTCTGGTTGGCTTGGCTGGAGAAACCACACACAGGTGGGAAGGGGGTGTGAAGCCCCGCTCCTGTCCGGACCAGAAGGGTTGCTTCTCTGGTTGCTGTCCTGTGCTCCTGTCCTGCTGCTGTTGCTACTGGGGATGTCCCATCTTCCTGAATTGTCTTAGAATTGGCTCCTTGGGCAGTCTGACCCCATTAATCTTCCATCACGTGTCTCCAATTTCTCACTGATCTGCTTTTCTTTTGAATGCAAGTGGGATATCCCTTCTGAATCCATATTTTAATTCACTGCAGTCCTTCATATCTGCTAAGGATTAGTAATAGTTGACTTAGCAGACTGGCTTTTTGGATTTTCCTGAGAAAATCCTGATCACTCTTCCATGCTCGGCACCCTTCGAGTTGGTTTTATGTAAGGAGCGCAACTGGCTAGGTCTAGCCACTCTCCTTCCATGGGAGATGGACTTGGGTGGGTTGGGGTTCATAAGCATTACTTATTTTCCTGTGTTTCCCAAGGCACGTAAAGCAGGTCAAAGTGGGACGTGGTCTAATATTTATTGACGGCTTATTTATCTGGCTTGTGCCAGACACTATTCTAAGCACTTGACAGGGATTAACTCAGTTCTCAGTACAGCCTTATGGGGTAGTTTTGCACATTCATGGCCTGTGTTGGACTTTGCAACATATGTATGTATCTTACCCCCTTTTTAAGAAAATTTTCATTTAATTTATTTTTCTAATTTGCATCCAACTTGGTTAGCATATAGTGCAACAATGATTTCAGGAGTAGATTCCTCAATGTTCCTTACCATTTAGCCCACCCCCCCTCCCACAGCCCCTCCAGTAACCCTCTGTTTGTTCTCCGTATTTAAGAATCACTTATGTTTTTGTCCCCCTCCCTGTTTTTATATTATTTTTGCTTCCCTTCCCTTATATTCATCTGTTTTGTATCTTAAAGTCCTCATGGGGCACCTGGGTGGCTCAGTCGGTTAAGCATCTGACTTGAGCTCAGGTCACGATCTCACTGCTCGTGGGTTCGAGCCCCGCGTCGGGCTCTGTGCTGACTGCCAGCTCAGAGCCTGGAGCCTGTATCAGATTCTGTGTCTCCCTCTCTCTCTGACCCTCTCCTGCTCATGCTGTCTCTCTCTCTCAGAAATAAATAAAACATTAAAAAAAAAAAAAGTCCTCATATGAGTGAAGTCATATGATATTTGTCTTTCTCTAATTTCACTTAGCATAATACCCTCTAGTTCCATCCATGTAGTTGCAAATGGCATATCTTCCCCCTTGTTTTAAGGAAACTAATGGTATCAAACAAAATAACTGTTCAAAGATTGTTCTGAAAAACTGTTACTTCCACCTCATAAAGAGTTATCAAGTCATCAGGATATTGCTGGTTTTCATTGACTTTAGTGTATCAGTATGCCCGATTGTCTACCTGCCCTGTACCTGACAGGCCTATATTCCAAAAGAAAGGCAAGATGAAAGTGAAACAGTTGCTTGACTGAAGATGATGATTTAGAGTAAAATAGGTTCAGCCTTGATCATTCCAATCTCCTGCAATTAAATTAGCTGGAAATGTGCTGGAGAATATTACTTAGGTTTTTCTTCCATCCCTACGGTTCCTCTATGACTCCTAGCTTCTTAGGAGTGTCCTCTCTTCTCTCTCAGGAGGGAAAAAATTCTTGCACATGTCTAAAATAATACTGCTGTGTATGAGTATCTAACAGTGTGGGGAGAGAGGTGACATTTAGAATAATATATTGGTAGTCACAGTAGCAGATACCAAGGAGAAAACTCTGGCAAAACTAATCTGAGTTTAGTTAGTCGATTCTGAAGATAAAACTTTGAGTTGTTGATTTGGTTTGTTGTATACTGAATCTATGTCATTGGAACTGTAAGAACACATGCTCAGAAATCTTTCAGAAACCTTTTCTAAGAAATAGTAGACTCACATAATAGTTTTTTATTCTGGGGAATTCTGGGCAGTTCTCAGTCAATACAATTCGTTTTGAAGTAAAAATGTATTTTTCTTAAGTTTTTACTGAAGAACTAAAGAGGAAGCCAAGCTTAATGTATAAGAGAGGATTACTTTTTTCCCCTTCAATTTATATATAGCCTCAGTTCTGAATGCACAGAGACACATTTTTCAGAAAAGGGGAAAAATCTTAAAAAAAAAAAACAACAAAACTTTTCCTGACATGAATTGAGATTTTTTTTTTCCTAAATGTTTTTATGTTTATTTATTTGAGAGAGAGCGGGAGACAGAGTGTGAGCAGAGGGAGGGGCAGAGACAGAGGGAGACATAGAATCTGACATAGAGGCTCCAGGCTCTGAGCTGTCGGTACAGAGTCTGATGCAGGGCTCAATTGGCCACTTAACCGACGGAGCCACCCAGACGCCCCTGAGATGCTTTGATTGAACTTTTATCTTAGATTTTTCAAACATATTTTGGTAATCTTGGAGCTTTTCACTCCTTCCAGCAAATCTAATTATTAGGAATTTGTACCCATGGAAAAATCATGTTCTGATCCTTAATTTAAGTGAAAATGTTTTGGTTTTCTAGAGAAAATTATTTGCATTTTGTTTAACTTTATGGCCAGCTAAACAGCAAGTGTTGGCAAGGATATGGAGGATAAGGATAAGGACATGCACTGCTGGTGGGAATGCAAACTGGTGCAGCCACTGTGGAAAACAGTATGGAGGTTCCTCAAAAAAACTCAAAAAAGAACTAGCCTGCGATCCAGTAATCACGCCACCGGGTGTGTGCCCTAAGGATACGAAAATGCCGATTTGAAGGGATACATGCAACAGTGTTTATTGCAGCATTATTTACAACAGCGAAATTACGGAAGCAACCCAAATGCCCATCAGTAGATGAATGGGTAAAGAAGAGGTGGTATATGTATACACAATGGAATACGATTCAGCCATAAAAGGAATGAAGTCCTGCCATTTGCAACAACATGGATGGAGCTAGAATGTATTATGCTAAGTGAAATAGCCAGTCACAGAAAGACAAATACCATATGATTTCACTCATATGTGGAATTTAAGAAACAAAACACATGAACAAAGGAAAAAAGAGAGAGAGAGACAAATCAAAAAACAAACTCTTCACTATAGAGAACGAACCGATGGTTAGGAGAGGGGAGGTGGGTGGGAGGATGGGTGAAATAGAGGAAGGGGATTAAGAGCCCACTTACCCGTGATGAGCACTGTAACATATGGGGCTGTTGAATCACTGTATTGTACACCTGAAACTATGTATGTTAATCACAGTGGAATTCAAGTAAGTTTAAATAATCTATGGCTGGCTGGTATTTTATCTCTTTTTCCTCTAATTCTTCCTTTGTTCCTCAAATTCAGAATATGAAACACACTTCCTATTGTACAGTAGTATTTCATCTGTGTATGCATAGTTCAGTGAGTTTGAAATTAGTTTCTATAAAAGTTCAGTGTTTTTAGAAACAATTAATGGCAGCTTTGGGCTTCCTGAGACTTCCCACTGCCCCACACAGGGGCACCAAGAACCATACCTGTTGTGAGAAATAGTGCTTGTAAACAAAGCACTTTGAGGTTATTATTTTTTTTAATGTTTGTTTATTTTGAGAGAGAAAGAGAGCTTGTGCTTGTGCACACCTGGTGGGGGGAGGCGGAGAGAGAGAGGGAGAGAGAGACTCCCGAGCAAGCTCATGTCTCTCAGCGCAAAGTCTGACACAGGGTTCAATTCCCATGACCATGACATCCTGACCTGAGGTGAAATCAAGAGTCAGACGCTTAACAAACCGAGCCATCCAGGCACCCCTAAACAAAGCACTTTGAATAGCATTTTTGAAGATGTCAGATCTTAAGGCTGTTTGCTTAATTTTTACATTTGGATTTAGAGACAGATCACTGAGAACATAACATCTAGACACAATGAGCAACTTGCTCAGGTGAAATTATCATCTGTAGCACCATATTGGAGTAGCCACAGTGAGATCATGTGTCAGGACCTGCTAATAGCTTTCCTTAGAAGTAAGTGCCTTAGAATGCTGCTGGCAATATTCAGTGTCTGGTGGGTGGGGGTGGAATCGCTCTGCAGTGATGTAATCATCATAGAAGGAACGTCCTGATGGCTAGTGATGGGCTCAGTCCTATTTAGCTTCATAGAATATTTCCGTCTGTCATCATGCTTTATTACAACCAGTCAGCGTGGACCAAGACAATTGATAGATTGTCTGGAATATTTTTATCTTGGCAAAAAGATTTTACTTAATTTGACTCTGAAAGTTTGGTAACAGGTGTCTTTCAAAAAAACTCTGATATTCTTATATTTGACACTACCTGACCTCATTCTATTTTAGTTTGCTTTAAAAGTTTTTTAATTTATTTTTTCTATTTCTGTATATAATGTGACTATTGTCATTTAAATTGTTTCTTTTGTATATGTGTGTTCATGTGTAAATTTATACTCCTTTTAATACAGACATAGGATAAATTAGTTACAAATTATTCTGCATTTTTCAGGATTTGTAGTAAAAGAAGGTGTTCTCTCTATATCTTTTCTCCTTTTTCTCTCAGTGCCCCAATTTTGACTAATGCATAGACTAGTAAAACTTAGAAATGCATTTCTATCATAGTACATATTTATATTTATGTCTAGATCATATATATATTTTTAGTTACCGTAAAACAAAATTTCACATTCCTGCATAATTAGTCTCTGTTTAGTTTTCCATGTATTTACTATTGTGAATAATGCCATCAGTATCCTTGTAGATAAAGCCTGTGTATAGCCGTACTTCTTTCCCAGGGTAAATTCTAATGTTGGTTTGTTAGTTTTCTTGTTTTTTTTTTTTTCTTTTTTTCTTTTTCTCCTCCTACTCCTCCCCTCCCCCCTCTTTCTTTGATGACTGGGGCAATCATTTTGGGAAAAGAATTTAAGTATTGCAGTATTACACCCCACTTGCTATTTATAAATGGAAGAGGAAGGGAAGGAGATTAACATATATTAAGTGCTTGCTATGTTTCTGGCACTTAACATGGTTATCTGTTACAGGGTACTCAGTGCTTGAGGCAGATACTAAATATTTCCCATTTTACAGCTGATGAATGTGAAACATAGGGAAATTATATAACTTGGCCCATCATATAGCTAGTAGGAACCAGACAGGAATCACATTTAGGGGTGCCTGTTTTTCTCCTTGTGTCATGCCTTGAAGTCTATGGGATGACATATTAAGAAACACATTTCCACATTATTTTGGTGAGTATGTGAACTATAGAGAACAAAGTTTTTTTAATTGGGGTATAATTTACATGTATTAAAATTTATGGATCTTGAGTGTTAGTTGATGTATATGGATCATTTATATGTTCTTACATAACTACCACCCAAAACAGGTGTGGAACATTTTCATTCTCTTATGCCCCTTTCTCATCACTTGCCCCACCACCCTTTCCCCCCAAGCCAGGCAACTGCTTTCTGATTTCTGCACCATGGTTCAGATTTGCTTTTTCTTAAATGTCCGATACAGAAAATTATGCACTATGTGTTCTTGTATATACTGATGTTGTTCTTTGTGTGGATTTCCGTGCAGGGCTTTGTTCAGGAAGCGAGGGAGGTGGTGGTGATGTGCAGTGGGGCAGCCAGCCAACCAAACAAATCTTGGAGCGAGTGGTGGCTAGGTATTACCTGAGAGAAAAGAGGGGAGGGAGTGGATATATTTTATTTAAATTATATATGTAAAGTAGGAATTATCTCCATTTGCTTGCTGAGGTGTCTGAGGCTCTGCAAGGTAAGCTAATAAGGCTGGTGTTTCATAACTAGCAAGTGGTAGGAAAGCCAAGACTTGAAGCCTAAAGTTTTGGCTGTTTAACCTCAAGCCTGTGCATGCCTTTTCCACATTGTAAGGACTTTTTTTTTCCTTAAGAAGGAAAAAAAACAAATATTAAACTGCCTACCTCACTGTGATAACTGAGGCTTGGGGAAGCCAAGGGTCAGGGTTATCAGGCCAGGAAACAGCAAGTTCTTTAAAGAGCTCCCAAGTGGAGCAAGGAGGTAGCCAAGCTGGGAGGAGGAAAATGGCTTCATTCCTGGCCTGGAGCCCTCCTGGACCAAAGGCAGTCCCATTCCTTCCTGCTTTGAAGACCACCAGAATTCAGAAGGCCAACACCTTGTGCTCTGGGCCAAGATTTTGGTGAGACTTGGCCAAGGACTCCAAGCCTAGTGTTGGGGAAAGGGATAGTTAGGCTTTTCTCTATGTGGGGATTCTTCAGCCTGTACAGTGGAATTACTCTGCCTCCGTGTGAGGAAGTGGGCCCTGTCTTCAGGGACTGGAGGTGGCCCACCAAGTCATTCTCTGCTTGCTGTGTCCTCTCGGCATGGTCCGGGATGGAGGTGAGAAAGAGGCCAAGGAGAGAGAATGAAATGAAAGTTCTGCATCGCCTAAATGAATGAGAGATGTGGGCGAGGAATTAAGAGGTCATTGCGGGGCGTCTGTGGCATAGCATTGGTTTGTGTAGGATGTGAGGAGCCACACGGCTGTTTATACTGATTAAGATGAAATCCGTCTAACAATCCAGGCTTCAAAAATACACGTAGATTATTTTATGATACACCAAATGAATTCCAAATGGACTAACTATATGTGCAGTATTTTTTCATCTCATAAAAAAAATCAGGAGTAGAAGTGGATACTTCCCAAATTTTCTGGACTTTAAAGCAATAAAAGAAAACTTGAAAGAATTTTTATGACCACATTTAAAAAGTATGTGACAGAATATTTGCAACAAGAAGGAAAGATAAAAAGCTAATAATATGCTTATTATATAAAGAATTAACATCTGCCACAGGAATGAAATGTGACAGAACAGAGGATTCAGAAACAGACTCAAGTAAGTACGAGAATTTAGTCCATGATAAAGATGACATTTTTAAAATCTGTGAGATAAAAATAGAATTTTCAATATGTATTGGAATGGCTGGCCAAGTGTTTGGGACCCAAACCAAGGCTCTGCTTCACTGCTTAAACCAAAATAAATTCAAATGGATAAAATATTTATATTGAAATGCCTTGAGAAACAGGATTACGTTGTAGATGAGAGCATAGGTTCTGGAGTTAGGGCGTCTGGGTCTGCAGCCTGCCTCTGCCGATCACTAGCCATGGGACCTTGGGGAATTAGTCACTTTCATAAGATGGGGGTGATAGTAGTGCCTGCCTCCCGAGGATTGTTGTGAGGATGAAGTAAGTTAATACACATAAAGGGTTTGGACCAGTGCTTGGCTCATGCAGGTGTTATAAGTGTAGCTGCTGTCATCGTCGTCATCACCATCATCATCATCATCATCATCATCATCAAAGAAGTTAAAACCATAAAGGCACTAAAAGAAAATAATGGTAAATATTTTATAGGCTTAGGTTTGGAGAGACTACTTTTGATCATGCCACAAAAGCCACACTCCAGTAAGGAAAAGCTTGAGAGATTTGGTATTTGAAGCTTCTACACCAGGGGAAAGAACGCCATCTGAGTGGGGTGCTAGAGGTCGCTTTCCCTAGAAGGGAGAGCCATTCATGGAGTGCTTCCTGAACCGACACTGGAAGATGATTAGTAGAACCTGGGTAGGTGCGCTGGGGAGAGGCTGTCTCAATGATCTCAGTGGTGTCTGGGTCTTTCTACTTAAAACTGCTGGATTTGTAGCCTGCGGCTACTGTAACAAATGACCTCAAACTCAGTGTCTTCAAACAAGAGAAATATATTCTCGCCATTCAGTTCTGGAGGCTAGAAGTGAGAAATAAGGATATTGGCGAGTCCGTGCTCCCCCTGAAGGCCGTGGGGGACGATCTTCCTATCAGGAGCTCCTGGCGCCTCCTTGGATTGTGGTGGTATCGCTCCCGTCTCTCCCTCTTCCCTCACCTCTGCACCACATTTTCTCCTCTCCTCCTCTTAAAACAACACTGGTCATTGGATTTAGGGCACACCCTACACTGGTATAACCTTTTTTTAAACCCGAACCCTGGTATAACCTCATCATAACTAATTATGTCTGCAAAGACCCTGTTTCCAAATCAGGTCACATTGTGAAGTTCTGTTTAGACATGAATTTAGGGAGGACACAGATTTACCACAGCTGTCCCACCACAACTGTTAGGCTCCTTTTCAGAGAGAAAGCAGTGCCTCTGAGGTTGGTAAAGATGGGGGGTGCACCCAGCACACACCTCGTTGGTAGCTATAGTGATAGCAGAGGTGACATGCACAGACGTACACCACTGGAAAGCCAGAGAGGCTGCCACAAATCGTACGAAGGTCTTGCCTTTAGCAAACAATGCCAGATGTCTGAACATCTAGAAGTGACAAAAGAGATCGTAAGAAGAGGGAGGGAGTTGATAGAAAACTGATAAAGCTTTTCAAATAGAACATAGTCATATGCAATATTGACAGAGAAGACTGGAATCCCATGCCATGGTGAACACAGTAGGATTTCTCTTATTTTTAAATCGTCCAAGTCTCGTATAGTTAACATACAGTGTTATGTCACTTTCAGTTGAACAGTATAGTGATTCGGCACTTCCATACATCACCCAGTGCCCATCACAGCAAGTGACTTCCTTGATCCCCATCACCTATTTCACACATCCCCCACCCACATCCCCTGGGGTAATTGCCAGTTCTCTATAGTTAAGAGTCTTGGTTTGTCTCTCTCTCTCTCTCTCTCTTTCTCTCTTTCTCTCTCCTCTCTCTCTCTCTCTCTCTCACACACACACACACACACAAACTAGGATTTCTAAGAAGGATGCATTGTTAGGCTTCAGGAGATCACGATATGGTCTGCAGCACTGTGAAAACGACTGGTGTGAGTGGAGAGGCTTCCAGATTCTCATTAGATCCGCACGGGTGTCCAGAATCCCAAGGAAGTAAACACAGACTAAAAGTATCTACTGAAGAGGTAGAGTGTTGGGATTTGTTTTCAGATAAAGTCTTGTTAGTCCTCTCTTCGCGTCACCATGATTAAAATATACCTCTGTAACTTGTGTTCCGTTACAGGTGGGAAGATACTGCTGAATGCACGCATCTGTTGCTCTAGTTTTGAACGTCCACAGTGTTGTCCCACACATTCGCATTCCAGGCACACTCCCTCCCCACTCCCCACGCCGTTTCTCTGTGGCTCCTTAGCTCGGGAGGAGCGTCTTTCCACGTGGCCTCCTCTTCCCCCCGCCGGCCTCTTTGGAACCCGTGCAGGTTAGGCCTTGTCTCCCCCAGGCTGCTGAACCCTGCTGTTGTCACGTGCATTCTACCCCTTCCTGGGGACACTCGTCAGTCCTCAGGTTGTTCAGCCTGTCAGCAGTGTTTCCTGCCACAGCTCTCGCTCCCTCCTCAAAATACTTCCTTTGCCTGGCTTCCAGAATTTTACAGTTCTTACCGGCTGTGGCTTCTTGGTCTCATCTGCACACCTCCGTTCTCTGTGACAGCCGCTCCAGGCTCAGTCCTCACCCTGACCTCTTCTCCGTTTATGCTGCTACCCCTGGCGTCGCACCGTCGCCTTGGTTTTCCTTCTTCTCTTTCTGACAGTATGGATTATGAAAACAAGGTACAAAGTTTTCTTCCATGTGACCCTTTAATTCTTTATCACATAGGCCCTTCATTTTGTTTATTTCATTATGGTTGCGCTTTTCAGATGTCTTCATTTCTTCTCCATCCCTCCCCTGGTGACTGACACCGGCTTTGCACAGGTGATGTGTGCCGGCAGGAGGACCTGATGCAAGCCAAGGACCCAAGTGGTGTCCTTTCTCATGAGTCTGGGCCCTAGGGGAATCTCACCCCTTGGGTGCACCTCACCACTGCCCCCTCCCACCACCACCAAGTAGCCTGGCTCCTCGGGAAACTTCCCTTTTGTTTATCAGGTGCTGCTTGCTTCCAGTGCCCACGTTCCTGAGGAACCCTCTAAGCTCAGCAGGTGGGGGGCCAGCCAGGCCACTGGGGCCTGTTGCTCTCCGCTTCCCACCCTGGCCAGGCCCTCTGCCCTTCCGTACCCCCTGGTCCTGCGCTTGCCCTGGGCTGGCGCTGCGGCATGTCCGTCTCTCGGGGCCGGCTGGTAGAGCAGCTCACCTGTGAATCTTGGCACCTGGCACTCTTGCGCCCTCGGCTGCCCTTCGCCGCCATACCAGCCCCAGCCAGTTGCTGTCTCCCAGGGTTTATTGCGTGTTTGCTGTTTCTGCCTCCGATTCATCAACTTTCTACTTTCATAAGCGATGTATAGACTTGGGGTTCAGAAAGAGGAGCTAGTAATGGGTTAGTCCATCAGCTTGTGGGCTATGTAACTTATGATTAACAGTAAAGTTGTTTTCATGTTGGAAAAAAATGAGTTCAGTAAAAATTAAGAAAATGTTTAAATATCTTATTAAAAGGAAATAAGTTTACTTAGCAAACAGTTGGAAAGAGATTTAAGTTCACTAACAATAAAAGAAATAGAATTCAGTATAATAGCTGCATATACCTTTGGTAGGACAAAGTACCAGGATTTAAAAAGTAATAATACAGCCAGCACTGGTAATACACAGTGAAATATGCATTTTCATATACCACAGATAGGCATCTCATTTGATTTAGCCTTTTTAGAAAGTATCACGCTTACCTCCAGAATCTTAAAGTGTTCATTCCCTCGATTCCATAATTCTTTTCCTGGAATTCTTGTGTTTTTGGGTTTTTTTTTTTAGATTTTTAATTTTTTTCGGTAATCTCTACCCCCAACATGGCTCAAGCTCAGCCTCGAGATCAAGAGTCACAGGCTCCGCTGACTGAGCGAGCCAGGCGCCCCTGTTCCTGGAATTCCAACCTAAGGAAAGTCTCCATGTGGAAAAAAACTTCGGGCACAAAGATAGGCATTGAGGTGTTACTTATAGTAATAATAACAACACTGGCAGCCACGGAAGCAGCCTATTTATCTGACTGCAGGGAAATTGTTAAATAGACTACAGTCTGTCAACCTAGTGGAATATTTTGAATCTGTTAAAAAGTAATCTATTTTGAAGAGTATATGAAAACATGAAAATATACTATGACATACTGTTAAGCGAAACAGGTAAGATAAGGCAGTTTACATAGTATTAAAAAATTTACACATAGTGAAAAAAAATTAGAAGAAATTCACCTCCATGTTAGTAGTGCTCATATTTGAGAATTTTATTTTCTCTTTTTATTTTTTATTGGCTCTGATGTCTTGAGGGAAAAAAACAATAATTAAAAAATAAAACTACAAAAACCTGTTTGGTTTTGGTTGATTCAAGATTTGGCAAAGAAGGGGTGCCTAGGTGGCTCAGTTAAGGCTCCAACTTCAGCTCAGGTCGTAATCTCATGGTTCGTGAGTTCGAGCCCACATCAGGCTCCATGCTGACAGCCCAGAGCCTGAGGCCTGCTTCGAGTTCTGTCTCTCCATCTCTCTGCCCCTCCCCCACTCATTCTCTCTCTCTCTCTCTCTCTCTCTCTCTCAAAAAAAATTAAAAGATTTGGCAAAGAAATGATAATGAAGTGATCAAAGTTAGTAGTACACATATTTCATAAAAGAGAAATTTTTCCAGTGTAAAAGAATTTATTATTAGAAAGGTAGAAATAACAGAGGAGTAAGGAGCTATGCTTTGTAAATTAACCCAATGAATGTTTGAGAGCAGGATCCAGGACTAGGACTTCAGGTTCACCCCCAGGTATGTGGCCTTGGACGAGTTACTTGACTTGTCTGTGCTCCGGTTTCTTCATCTGCAGAGTGCAGATAACAAGAGGACCTTCTTCACAAGACTGTTAGGAGGATTAGGTGTGTGTGTAGAGGCCCTGGTGCTCACATATGCTCATATTCTCTCTCTGTCTCTCACACACATATATGGAGAGTGTTATCTACCATTGTCATTGTCTTCTCCATCAAAGCTCAGGAGCCACCTATCACTGGTGTTCAAATCCCCTCTCTGCACCTCATTTGCTAGGGGTACAGAGAAGGTACATTTTGCCTCTCTTGCCTGAGTGTATTTGTAAAGTGGGGGTAGTAGAGTCCCTGTGTCCTGGGGTGCTGTGAGACCGCAGTGAGATCAGGTTGGTCATGTGCTTAGCACATAGTGATGCCTACAGTGGAGACAGTGGGGAGGTCTTGAGAGCCAGTGCCACGTGGTAGATTCTGTTTTTCTTACATCTGTTTTGAACCATAAGGAAATTTAGGGGCACATGGCAAGTGAGTTAACTGTGAGCGGTTTGCTTCCACTTCTGATGTAAGAAAGTTGAGGATCAATGATAATCATAATAGCTTATAGGAGTCTGTTGGTTTACGGTTTTGAAGCTCTTTACATGCGTGTTGACTCCTTGATACAACAATTCTGTAATGTAGTAGGCAGAAGACCTGGCCTCATTACTGCTGTTCACCAGTGTTGTGGTTGTGCCCCCTTATTTTAGGTGGACTTTAGTAACTGATTCTGTGTATCTTCCTGTTTACTCTAGATCTAGCTGGTCTTGAATACTTGGTGTTTTAGGTAGATGGTACGTCTAGTACTTTGGACGTAAAGTTCTTTGTCCTTTTCTTTTCTCCACTTGAGCATCCCATTCAAGTGGCCATGTCTTGGATTCTGTTTCCCCAAGAATTGTTCCATCTCTAAATTCTAACACTTCAATATTCTATTCTTCAGCCACTTATTACATACTTAATAATTTATTGTTTTTACCAGTTACTAATAATTTATTCTTAATAGTTACATATATAGTTAGGTTACATTTACTTGTTTAACTTTTTTTTTCATTTTTTAAAATGTTTTATTTATTTTTTAGAGAGAGAGAGAGAGAGAGAGACAACGTGAGCAGAGGAGAGTCAAAGAAAGAGGGAGACACAGAATCCGAAGACAGGTTCCAGGCTCTGAGCTATCAGCACAGAGCCTGACACGGGGCTTGAACCCACAAACGTGAGATCATGACCTGAGCCAAAGTCAGATGCTTAACTGACTGAGCAACCCAGGCACCCCGTTTTTTTTTTCATTTTTGATTATGCAAAGTTTTATAATGCTGGTAAACGTCATAGACTACCCAAGAGGAAATTGTATTGTTTGGTGATTCATTTAATCGGAGAAATTCTATTGTAGCAACCTTTGCTGCTTTTTTTTTTAAAACTGATTTATTTATTTGAGAGAGAGAGAACATGTGCATGTGAGCAGGAGAAGGGCAGAGAGAGAAAGAGGGAGACAGAGAATCCCAAGCAGGCTCCATGCCGTTAGCACAGAGCCTGATGTGGGGCTCGAACCCATGAATTCTAAGATCATGACCTGAGCTGAAATCAAGAACCAGACACTTAACCAACTGAGCCACCAAGGTGCCCCCACCTTTGTTCCTTTTAAATTACAAATATTTATTTCTTTCCTTTTCTTCCTTTTAATACATATTTACTTTCTAAAGACGAGTTTGAATATGTTAAAAGTTACTGTTTTTGTAGTCCGTCTGGATAAATAGAATATTTTTCTCACTAGTTAGTTTGAGGAAAATGGTGCTATTTGTAAAATTAATGATTTCTTAAAAATAATTCTGTTATCACTCTAAGACCACTTTTTAAGATTACAAATTAACCCCATTTGTTAATGGATTAAAAAATTTTTTTAAATGTTTATTTACTTTTGAGAGACAGAAACAGAGTGCAAGTGGGGGAGGGGCAGAGAGAGAAGGAGAAACAGAATCCGAAATAGGCTCCAAGCTCCGAGCTGTCAGCACAGAGCCCGATGTGGGGCTCAAATCCACAGACTGTGAGATCATGACCTGAGCCGAAGTCTGATGCTCAACAGACTGAGCCACCCAGGAGCCCCTCCATTTGTTAGTGGATTTTAATAACTCTGTTTTTTCTCTTTAGTGCATGGGACTTTCTTAATTGCAGGAAATAACTTTTTATTTAATGGTTTGTTAAAGTATAGTATACATATAGAAAGCTATACAGATTGTAAGTAAACATAAGAATTTTCATGAAGGGAACACACTTGTGTCACCAGCCCCTGGAGCAGGAGTCAGATCATTACCAGCTCTCCCAAAGCGCTCAGCAGCCCCCTTTTAGTCACTAACTGTCTCCTTCCCCCTGCCAAGGATATACATTCAAAGTAAAATCTAATAAATGAATATTCATGTTACCATCATTTTTTGTTTCCTCTTTTCCAGTCTTTGAATGTGTTTATTTTTGCCTTTTTTCTGTTTTTAAGTTAAAATTTAAGTTTATTAAAATAACACATACAGCTATATGAAATAAATAGTAATAAAAGGCTTCTAACAAAATGTAGCAATTTCCTGTTCTTCCCTTTCTAGTCAAGATCCTACTCCCCAAAGGAGTACATAGTATTTAGTATATGCTACTAGTATTCTTTTTGCCATTTGCACATTTCCATATTTTATAATATAGTTATATACTGCTACTTTTATTAACCAAATTTAGGTATTATCTGTTGACTTCCTATTATAGTAAGCAAGGACTTAACTTCCTTATATCAGCATCTCTGCTACTTCTTTTATCTTAATATATTTACGTTAAATTCTTTGGTTAAATGAATATTCTCTGCATTTTTAATATAATTTATTGTGAAATTGGCTTCCATACAACACCCAGTGTTCATCCCAACAAGTGCCCTCCTCAATGCTCATCACCCACTTTCATGCTTTACATATAAAATTCAAAATATTATAGGATACTGTGACTGATGGGTTATTTTTGCTTTTTGTTTTTTGTGATATTAATAATTGTCTTGGTTTTCATGTTTTTCTCTCTCTTTGTACCCTCTTGTCTGAAATCATAATGTCTCCTTTCTTCTGGTTTTTGGTCTGGATACAGTCACCAGCCCTTGTTATCGCTAAATCCAGTGGAGTCTTCCAGCCCTAGGCTTTTGTAGATGTGCTCTCCTTGTTACTTCCTCCTTCCTTAGTTTCCAAAACATCACTTTCTCCTGTTTTTCTGAACACTCCTTGTCAGTCTCGCTCATCCATAGACCCCTGTTCAACCTCCCTTAAGTGTTCATTCCTCAAGATTCTGTCTGGGAGTACCTGGGTGGCTCAGTCGGTTGGGCATCTGACTCTTGACTTCGGTTTAGGTCATGGTCTCACAGTTCGTAGGTTCAAGCCCCACATGGGCTCTGTGCTGACAGTGTGCCATCTGCTTGGGATTCTCTCTCTCCCTCTCTCTGCCCCTCCCCTGCTTGTGCACACTTTCTCTCTCAAAATAAATAAGTGAACTTAAAAAAGAAAGATTCTATCTATAATCTGATTCTTATGCAAAAGAATCTCTTCAGGCAGTATCTGCCATGGCCATGACTGAACTCTGTTATCTGTTCCTGCTTACAGAACTTTCTTCTAAGCTTCAGATCCAGCCATATATCTGGCCATTGAACATACAGGTGGAGAGACTATGAAGACGGTTGTCATTGTTTCCACTCTTGTTCAAGGTCCCACTCCCTTCTTGTGACATCTGCATATGAATTGTGTAGAGGCTTTGGTATCTGCCTGTCTATAGTTCCCTTCGCCCTACCCTGCTCCTGTTTACATAGACATGCCACTTCCTTACCCTTTACCGTTCCCTTCACACACCACCAAATACACACATACTCTCTCTTTCTCTCTTCTCCGACTTTCCCCCTCTAAAACACATGCACTGCCACTCTCCGTTTTGATTGGCAAGAAGGCTAAAAATTTTCTCTCCCCCATTGTCTCCTCATGTACGTAAAGTGGGGAGATGGAATATTGGGCCAGTAGTCAGATCCTAGAGAAAGCAAAGTGTTTTACTAATTTAGTATGCTTCATTTGTATTTGATAGTGACCACTTTAATAGACCATCCCTTTTAAAACGTGTTAATTCTTTTTTTTTTTTTTTTACAAATAGTTTATTGTCAAATTAGTTTCCACATAACACTCAGTGCTCATCCCCACCAGTGTCCTCCTCCATGCCCATCCCCCCCTTCCCCCCACATCCATCAGTCCTCAGTTTTTGTCAGCATTCAAGAGTCTCTCATGGTTTGCCTCTCTCCCTTTCCCCCACATTTCCGCCCTTCTTCTCCCCCTTGTTCCTCCGTCAAGTTCCTCCTAATCCTCCTATACGTGCAAACATATGATATTTGTCCTTCTCTGCCTGACTTATTTCGCTCAGCATAACACCCTCAAGGTCCATCCATGTTGCTACACATGGCCAGATTTCATTGTTTCTCATTGCCATGTAGTATTCCATGGTATAGATAAACCACATCTTCTTGATCCATTCATCTGTTGATGGACACTTAGGCTCTTTCCATGTTTTAGCTATTGTGGAGAGTGCTGCTATGAACATTGGGGTACATGTGCTCCTGTGCATCAGCATTTCTGTATCCCTTGGGTAAATTCCTAGCAGTGCTATTGCTGGGTCATAGAGGAGTTCTATTGTTAGTTTCCTTAGGAACCTCCACACTGTAAAACGTGTTAATTCTTGAAATGTTTAAAAAATGATCACTTGATAGTAGTGCATATAATAGTAGTTCATATAGTCTCTTCTCCGTAGCTCCTTTCAGATTTAAAGCCATGAATAGGATTATAATATGAATTTTATTACTTTCAGAATTAAAACTACACATTTGGAATAGTAGTGTGAATTTACAAGTGGAGATCTTATCCAAACAAGAAGGAAAAAGCACACCTAAATGTTCTCCTGTCCAGTTTTTTGCTATGTATTATTAGGACCATAGTCTGAGCTTACATTCCTAAAAGCTACAGTGTCCATCAGATCATTCAGAGAGAGCACTCAGATTGAGAAGAGAGGGGCATTGAGCCTGTGAAAGAAGAGCCACCCCAAAGAGTCTAAAAGGGAGCCCAGAGAGGTAGTCAGTATGCAATTCTAGAGAGTGGTTTAAGATGACTTGACTTTTGTTTGTAAAGAGTGTAAAGGTTGGGGTGGCTTAGTTGGTCAAGCATCTGACTTTGGCTCAGGTCATGATCTCACAGTTCGTGGGTTTGGGCCCTGCATCGGGCTCTCTGGTGTCAACTCAGAGCCTGGAGCCTGCTTCAGATTCTGTGTCTGCCTCTCTCTCTCTGCCCCTCCTCTCCTAGCCCTCTGTCTCTCAAAAATGAATTAAAAAAACAGGGGCGCCTGGGTGGCTCAGTCAGTTGAGCGTCCGACTTCAGCTCAGGTCATGGTCTCACGGTTCGTGGGTTCGAGTCCCGCACAGGGCTCTGTGTTGACAGCTCAGAGCCTGGAGCCTGTTTCAGATTCTGTGCCTCCCTCTCTCTCTGATCCTCCCCTGCTCATGGTGTCTCTATCTCTCTCTCAAAAATAAATAAAATATTTTTTTTAAAAATGAATAAAAACATCTAAAAATTTTTTTAATTAAAAAAAGTATAAAGGTGATATTCATCATTGTCATGATGATGGTGATGGTAGCCCTTTGTTTTTTGTTATTTTTTGGTTGCTTTTGGCTTACCAGTTTGTTCTGTGAACTTTTTAAGGTCCTTAAAATTCTGGTCAGGGCAGTGCTTGATGGGATGACTGATCGAAGTGGAGATGTTGCCACTGGCCTCAAAGGAAAGTTGCAGGAGTTACTTGGCAGAGTGACTTCAAGAGTGACAAATGATGGAGAAATCTGGA
The DNA here is from genome assembly GCF_003009895.1 of Hyaena hyaena. Taxonomy (NCBI): domain Eukaryota; kingdom Metazoa; phylum Chordata; class Mammalia; order Carnivora; family Hyaenidae; genus Hyaena; species Hyaena hyaena. The sequence continues at coordinate 1,028,930 of NW_024080998.1, forward strand.
GGCTGTATGCCCAACTGTATGGAAATGGGCAGAGTGAAAAGCCTGAGGAAAATGAAAAGGTAAGTTCACTTCCAGTCCTCCTGGGTGCTTGCCTTTTGCTTGAATTATGTGTAGGGCATCTGCTTCTCTGATGGTTGGAGGCAGAGTTAAATAGCTTGACAAGGAAGATTGATATGATCAGGTCTTCCATCTTGATTTAGAATCTTTAACATAAGTACTTGAAATTGCAGGCAGGTTAAGACTTGTAAACATTCATCTTTTCTCTTTTCATGGATTTTTTTCTTTTCTTTTTTTTAAATGTTTGTTTATTTTTGAGAGAAAGACAGAGCACAAGCAGGGAAGGGGAGGAGAGAGAGGGAGACACAGAATCTGAAGCAGGCTCCAGGCTCAGAGCCTGATGCGGGGCTGGAACTCATGAATGATAAGATCATGACCTGAGCTGAAGTTGCGACACTTAACCAACTGAGCCACCCAGGCGCCCCTTTTCATGGATTTTTCTTACACAACTGTTCTCTGCTTCCTGCAAAAGGCTCTGTCTGACCTGCTCCCCCTCCAGTAGCTGTCCACAGTATTTACCCTGCAGCCCTTTCCCCAGGCCCCTTGCTGAGACTCAGGTAGATGGGGCTCAAGGACAGAAGAGCGCTCAGATCTGAGACACAGGCCATGGAAGGGAAAAAGAAAAAGGAACCAGATAAGAATATTGGAGGAGAGCTTTTCAGTCTAAACACAAAATGCTTTACAGAGGTCGCCCGGCCCTTTCTCGAAAGTGTGCTGGAACACCAGTTACACTCAATTAATGCCTTTGGCCTCTTATCTTAGAACTTCAAGGAGCCCCCAGGGTTTCCAAGGTTGAAATAAGCGTTTTCTTTTCTTTTCAAGACATCCACAACAAGTCACATGTGTTCCTTGTATGAGTTTGGAATTTGTGGCTGTACAGCTCATCTGCAGGGTGGCCATCTCTCCTCCCTCTGTCCCCCCAGCTGGCTTCTGCCATTGCCTGTCCACCCAGAGAACATGTACTCAACACGCACACATGCACACACTCCTATTTGCTGTCCTTCCATTTCTTCTTGAATTATGTGGCCTTGGGTATGCGGGATCCAGGGTAGTCTGAAGTCTCTCATCTGTGACTTCTCCCTCAAGAATCTGCAGGGACAGAGCTGTGGAAGTGTCTTAAACTTTTGTGAGTACATACACCTATAAGTAGTCCCATAGTTGTCCCCAAGTTCATGCTTCGTTTTCCAAACAGAGCTCGTAAGCTGATGGCTCCCGATGCTGGGGAAAGGAGTGTGTGCTTCTAGATTTCCAAACCTGGTGTTTCTGTTTTTCTAGTGGAGGCAAGTGTCTCTATCCAGATACATCCATCTGATTGCTTTTAATTGCTTATGCTGTTGGGTGTGCATCTTCCTTAATGAGAATAATAAAGACTGTGCTCATGACATCGGACGCTCATTCTTCAAGTTGGAATTAGTTCCATATGACTTTCAAGAAGCCGGGTTTGAAATGTGAATTGTACTTGTTATTCTGAAGTTGTTCTCTCTCTGTCCTCAGGCATTCCACTACCTCTCCAAGGCATACAAGTGTGACACACAGTCCAGTTGTTGGGAGAAAGATATAACATCATTTAAAGAAGTGGTTCAGAACGCCTTAGGACTTGCACATGGTATTTGATGTAATGTTCAATACCCCTGCCATGCTTTAATGTGTTTTTACTGAAAAAGTATTTGTCAGAAGTGAAGTCCCATTACAGATAACGTCATTTTGTTGTATTGAAATTGTTGTATTTGATTCAGCAAATCTTTCTAAATCCAACTCGTATGTAGTAAGCACTTTGGAGTAATCTTAACAATTAGAGGATGGACCAGTCTGCAGGATAGAGGCTTGAATACTGTCTAAGTGACAGGTAGTAGGAGGTTTAGAAACATGAAATACGTTTACAACCATATCCAGCCTTCATGGCACACAGAGTCTACTTATGGTTATGCAGTAGTAAGGAAATCTGCTAACATTTGCGGACTCATGTTCTTCCGTTATAAATGAAAATATGTATTATCAGAAATACACAGATTACTGGAGAAAGTACAAAGAGCTATGGCATATACAAAGGAAATAAAAAATATAATCCTATCCTTGCCTTTGGGAGATTAAGTGGATGACACTTGAGGGGAGGGATAACCTTACATATAAAGTCGTATGCCTGTTGGGTAAATATATTTCAGACAAGGCTCCTTTTAATTGTTTGCATTAATGTGAACTAAACCAGTTAAATTTAATAATACATTTTCATATTTATAATTGAATATGGGTGTATGAGTCCCTGGAAACGCAGTTCAAATAAAATGATGAAGCCACAGTGCTAAGAACTGGATCACAGGGACTACGAACCTATCCTAAAGCCTTCCTCTAACTTCTCCTGCAACTATTAATTACAGTAATTGGGGAGCCAACAAGGGACCATAAAAGGGTAGACCTTTGAAATCAGGGAGACGTCAACTCCAGGATCAGTTCCACCATGTAGTTGGTAGGCGGCATTGGGTAAATAACTTCTCTTTGCACCTTAGTTCCCTGATCAGTAAAATGGGGATAACACCTACCTATGATTGCTAGGAAGTAAATGAAAACATATTTAAAATCTTAATAGTATCTTACATGTGGTTTAAATGTTAATCCTTTACGTCTTCCCTTCAGCCTTGTTCCCCTGGGGTAGAGGATCTGAGCTGTTTGATAAGGCATTGAAAACTAAAGAGAGAAAAATGAAGAACAAGAATAACGTTTAACGAGTCTCTAGAGAAATCATAGAACATTCAGACAATTTAGAAATGGGCTTAGTAGTTAATAATTCTACTTCTGGTCTTTGATATCATTGATGAAAGGGATTTAAATATCCAGTTTTCTAGGCTGCCTACCACTTGGCAGATCAGGTAGACGTGCTGATCTCTGTCTAGCTGAAATTCAGAGTAGATAAGGTGGAGGTCATTGCTGATAGACCCATAGAATGTGGCTATGGTTCATGTGGCTTGTGCTGGCCTCGTGGTGGGTGGGCTTTAGATGGAGTTCTTATGCCTTTGACCTTTGTGGATATAGTACCAGGTTTGGGGACCACCATACCCATGTGTGTTTTGTACATAATTATAGCCAGGTGCAATCTCCATGGAAGAATTTATCTTATCTACTTCAAATTGCCAACCGTAAACATTTCTGTGAACAGCTAGCCTTGTAACAGTCAAAGCCAAGATATTTTCTGTAATCACTAAGTGTTGCTGTTGAACCTGTCAAGTATAAATGCAGAAGTTCAAGAAATAAGTGCTGCAGGAAAGAAATCTTCATTTTGTCTTTTAATGTTGGTTCGAAACAATTTTGGGCACTGTTTTTCATCAGAGCAAGAGTGGAGAAAAACACGTGTCTGTTCTTTTCAGTTCCCTTTGACTTTAATGATTTAGGTGTTGGTGCTCCTACAACATTTTAAGTGTATTTGAGTGGATGTTCAGCTTTAGTTTCTAGTGATATTTTAGATGGATAAAGATAAATGTTTACCATTTCTTTGTTGCTTTTGTATACCAATGCTCAACTGAAGAATGAACTGGGTTTTTCTCTTCTCTTCTCTTCTCTTCTCTTCTCTTCTCTTCTCTTCTCTTCTCTTCTCTTCTCTTCTCTTCTCTTCTCCACCTTGTTCAGTTCTGAAGAGGAAATGTAACATTAAAAAAAAAATCTCCACATAGTTTCCTCTGTTGGGTTGCTGTTTGTAAGAGTAGCTCTGTACTTCAAAAGGCTGGAGAAGACACTACAGTGTGTACCTGGGGTCTGAGACCTTTCTGTAACAACGTTGTCATTTTGGGCCCCTTTGCCTTGTTTGGGGGCTTTTCATGTACAGCCTCTGCTATCCTGTTTTTGGGGAAAGGGTGTGCAAAAGCTGATTCCTTCTTTGCCATCAAGAAACCTTTAAAATAATAGTTATGCATTTTAACTATGGTCTACCTGGAGGAAGCATTGCTGTCTTGGATTTCCTGGTCATTTGAAACTGCATTTTATTTCTCCTGGAGTGCTATTTTTGTCTCTAGTGCCTTTTGGAAGTGGGATTGAGGAAGGGGTCTAATAATGTTTGTCTTTTTGCTCTATTTTTGTTTGTTTTATTTTTCAGAATGAAAATAAGAATTTAAAAAAGAAGCACAAGGGTGCCTGGGCGGCTCAGTTGGTTAAGTGTCCAATTCTTGATGTCTGCTCAGGTCATGACCTCATAGTCATGAGATCAAGCCCTGCATTGGGGCTTTGCTCTGGGTGGGGAGCCTGCTTAAGATTCTCTCTCCCTCCCACCCCCCCCTTCTACCTCTCCCCGCTTTGAGCTTTCTCTCTCTCTCTCTGTCTCTCCCGCAACAACAACAAGAATCATAGCTATTTCTGATACGTTCCTAGGTATTTAACAGCCCACATGCCTCAGCCATAGTAGTCAAATTTTCTTCTACTAAGGGCCACAGACATCATGATACTCACTATCCCCAGGTTAACCATGCCGTTTGAAAATGAGTTGAATATTGTTGATTACCATGCATTCTTCCAACCCTTAGCTGAGAAATGTCAAAGTCTAAGTATTATTTTGAAATGAGAATGTCACACTTGGTTCTCACCAACCATGGAAGATATTAATTAATGATAAAACAGTTTTTTGCCAGCACAGGCAGTCCCCACCAACTGATCAGAGTTTGCGTGCAAGAAAGACATTTATTTCCCATTCCTGGTCTGAGATCGAGGGTACTAAGTAGCCTTGCACTGTTGCGCTGGTTAGCGTAGTTTGAAAACTGGATGTGGTTCTGGGTCTGCCTGTAGCATGATAATTTAGAAGAACAAAAACAAGAACAAACCAGTGGAGAGATTATCAGGTGTTGTATTTTTACAGAGCTCTTCACTGGTTTTTATAAAGCATTAATAGCCAGGCTTTCCACTAGCAAGGGTTATGCTCTCTTGGTAATATAACATTTTAGGAAGAAATGGGCTCCCCGGCCTGCTGGGGACTGTGTTCTCAGCAAGGGGCTGATGTCAAGTGCGGCTCATCAACCTCAAGCCCCGTTGCGATCACCTCCCCTAATGCAAGCGTGTAGGTTGTGGAAATCACCTCTTCCAGAGTGGTGGTGTAAACTCGGAGTGTGAGAAGGAGGTTAGAATTGAGCTGTCAGCACCTGGCATGTCGCTTCACTAGGCTGGTGTCATTGGCAACTGTGAGTCCCTTTTTAGGGACTTGGTGCCCTGGGAAGCTACACTAAGATCTGCCATATTTGGTTTTGCCCTCTGTGGGCACCTTGTGTTCAGTTAGGGTTTGTCTCTTTTTGCCTGATTTCATTAGTGTGTGTCTGTATGTGTGTGTGTCTGTGTGTAAGTTCTCTTCTCGATGATTTGTAACTTCCTCAAATCACCTATTTTCCTCAAAATTCTCATTTCAGCAGTAAGTGTTAAGAAGGATAATGGGGAGAATTGTGCACATAATTATTGTCCTTTCACCAAAATAAGAACTGTCCATGTAGAAATATTTCTAGAGTCTGTACTATAAAATCCTAATTAAGCAATTGTTTTTTGTAGTTGTAAATTATCATGACCAGTATTTAATGCATGTTTTCTCCCATGTTTGTTTTTCAGTGGCTATAAAACACAGTAAAACCAAATCCAGCCCCCAAGAGGCAGTACAGGTGCTCTCCTCAGTTCGACTCAATTTACAGGGCTTGTTATCTAAAGCAAAGGTAAGAGTGAAATGTGAATTTATTCAAAGTGTCTCAGGAAGAAGGGTGTCCAGTATGAGTGACGGCTCTGAGGCCATCTTTTACAACGGGAGTAATTTTAGGCCCATGTGACATTTTAGAGATCAGCCCCCAGGCGATCCGTTGTCCTGGTGCAGACTCATCAGCCCAATGGCTCGACCGCCCTTCATGCGGGTAACTCAGGAGTCTTTGAAATTAATATTTATGAGCCAGCCCTACTGCTTTCTTCAAGTTAAATTAGAGCAATGCTCTTTTACTTACAATCGCTTTCCCCAAAGTGTGGCACATACACTACTGATAGCACTTGGCTGAACATTTTTTTTTTTTTTTAAATATTTAGAGAGAAGAGGGGGAAGGGCAGAGAGAGAAGGGGACAGAGGCTCCAAAGCAGGATCTGGATCAAAGCAGAGCAAGATGTGGAGCCTGAACTCACAAACCGTGAGATTATAGCCTGAGCCGAAGTCAGATGCTCAGCCAACTGAACCACCCAGGTGCCCTAAACTTTAAATTTTTTTTTAAATTTTTATGTATTTTTGAGAGTGAGAAAGGGCATGAGTGCCTAAACTTTTGATTTTAGTGTATATTTATTTCATTGCATGCTAGAGAAAGTATAACTGGCCCATCAAATGTACATTTTCATGAATATTACTGCTTACTTTTCATTTACAGTAATGTAATGTTTCTTTTAAAAAGTGACTTTTATTTAAATTTAAAAAGTTCGGGGCACCTAGGTGGCTCAGTCTGTTAAGCATCCGGCTTCGGCTCAGGTCATGATCTCATGGTTCATGGGTTTGAGCCCCATGTAAGGCTCTGTACAGATAGCTCAGAACCTGGAGCCTGCTTTGGATTCTGTGTCTCCCTCTCTGCCCCTCCCCCATTCACCTTCTGTCTCTTTCTCTCTCAGAAACAAATAAACATTAAAAAAATTATCTTTTAATTAAAATTAAAATTTAAAAAGTTGATTGAGAGACAGATATTAAGTAGGTAGTATATGGATTTCACAAACATTTTTAAGGTAGGTAGGTGACAACAAAAACATACAAAATCTACAAACATCATCTTGTGAACAAGCACTGGCACAGAGACACTGAAGAGTCCCCGAGGCAAGTGGTTTGGAGCCTGGACTCTGAGTCTCCACCTGTGTCAGGTAAGGAATGGTGCGGAGCCTCGGAAATCTGTAGAGCCAGGTGTGGGTTATACCTTTGGGAGCAAAATTTAAAGGAATATAGCTTCTAACACAATTCAGTGCTTTCTCTTCTCATTTTTCTTTAATATTTATTCTAGAGAGAGAGAGACAGAGACAGAACGTGAGTGAGGGCAGGGCAGAGAGAGAGGGAGACACAGAATCGAGAGCAGGCTCCGGGCTCTGAGCTGTCAGCATGGAGCCTGACTCGGGGCTTGAACTCACATACCACAAGCTCATGACCTGAGCCAAAGTCAGACCCTTAACCGACTGAGCCACCCAACTGCCCCTGTCTTCTCATTTTTACTCATCTTCACTGTTTAATCGTGGGTTGCAAATGAATACTAACACTTCTGAGAGCGAGTCTGTGGTGAGTGAAGGTCACTTCTGGACACGTGTAAAACCCTTGCCAGAGTTTGCATGCCTTTTTATTAATTGCTTCATTTTTTCAGATGAGGGCATCGTTTTTGCTCTTTAGATTATTAACTTGTTTTACTATCCTTTTAGTCTGCTGCAGGCTGGAACCAGGTTCCCATAACGTACCAGGAAGAACTGTATTCCCACCCAGCTTGGCTGCATAACTTCAGTTTTCTGTCTCTCAGAAAGTAGCACGAGCTCTCAAAGTCAGGGTAGCAAGCTTTCCTGTGAGTCTGCTTCTCAGATCGGGAGCTCAGTCTCGTAGTTTGCGTTAGATCACTAACCTACCCGTGATTGGTTATTTCCTCAGGATAGACTCTGCTAGTTCCCTTCTCTCTGTGCAGAGCTTTTTCTTATAAGTTATATATTAATCGTATATAAATGTATACGTACGTACTTAAACAGGCTTGTCTGTGTACATACTGCCTGTCTCCTGTATAGTGGAAGATTCATAAACATTGAAAATAAGGCCTCAGAGGTGGCACCTGGGTTGCTCAGTCAGTTAAGAGTGTGACTTCAGCTTCAGTCATGATCTTGCGATCCTGAGTTCAAGTCCCACATCGGACTGTCTGTTGTCAGCACAGATCCCACTTTGGATCCTCTGTTCCCCTCTCTCCGCCCCTTCCCCACTCATATTCTCTCTCTTTCTCTCCCCTCCCCCACCCCTTCTCCCTGTAAAGTAAAAAAAAAAAAAAAAAAAAAAAGAAGAAGGATTCAGAGCATTATCTATGTTTAGATTTTGTTCTCATTAGATCCTAACTGGTGATCCAAAAATGGGAAAAATTGCCTCTCAATGCCTCCTTTGAAAGCACTTTTTTTGCTATAATATTTGGGAGTCTCTGACTTTTTAGTAGATCATATGCCTTTCCTATTTTTTTTTTTTTAACAAATTGGATTTGCTAAGGTGAATTGCAGTCCCCAAAACACTTTTTGAGAACACTTTAGTGAAAATGGAACAGGATAGCTCCATTAGCATTACCACAATAGCCTGTGGTAAGCATGGTTCGTACCAGTCTCTGATCTTTTCTTGCCAGGCCAGGGACTTGATAGAAATAAGCTCCGAGACCCTAGGGGCTCACCTGACATCGCCCCGTCTGTGCTCCCCCAGGACGGACCACCTCTCCTCCCCACAGCACATTGTCACTGCATAGATTTGCCGCAGAGCGCACGGGGCTGTTGGGGAAAATGCTAGACGCAACAGATTTAACCACTTATGTGCTTCGGGGTCCTCAGCAAACCATCCATCTTTCTAAGCCTCGGTTTCTCTCTGCTTCCTCCTGAGTTCATAGGGTAGTGATGCAAATTCATGATGATTTGCAAGCGCTGTAATTTTTAGCAAAAATCACACATGCTCTGTGAGTCCAGGTTGTTTTCCTAAAAGGTATTTTCTCTATCAGTCACATGGCAGACTTCTTATGTCATTCTCTTATGAAATGCTGTACACAGTGTGACTACACAGTAATGTGACAAATCTTCACTAAACATTTACGAAGTCCTGATTTCAAGTGAATGCTCTGGGCTCCAAAAATCACCATGTGAAACTCTAAGCTTGTCCCAGCGATGATACCATCACTCAAAACACCTTTGGGACTCCCTCTTTACAATATGTCAGAACATTTGTCACGTGCTGTATGGTGGTGATAGTAAATAGTCCTACAGTAACGGTAAATTTGATTTTTGTAAACAAGTCATCTACTCAAGTCTGATGAAAAAGGCAAATAGTACACTGGGGCGTCTGCATGGCTCAGACGGTTAAGCGTCTGACTCTTGATTTCAGCTCAGGTCATGATCTCTTGGTTCATGGGGTTCGAGCCCCATGTCAGTCACCTGACAGTGCAGAGCCTGCTTGGGATTCTTGCTCTCTTTCCCTTTCTGCCCCTCTCCCCGCTCTCCTTCTCTCAAAATAACAATAATAATAATAATAAAAGATAGATAGTATGCTAAGTTACATTTCTGATCAAAACACATATACACACACACACACACACACACCACAGTGGTTGTAAAATCCCAAAATTCATTTTTTAGGTGCCTTTCTTGGCTCACTCAGCAGGTGGTTCCTCCAGAGGCTTTCCCAATTGCCTCCGCCATGATGGCATTATGACTTATGTTGCAATATACCTCCCAAGGCAGTTTCTTTTACAGGAGGAGAGCATGGTTATTTTTATTTTAATATGCTGGGCTTCTTTGCTTTTACCAAATCTTGGTAAGCTTTGTGATCCCTTATCCCAAGCCATAATTAATTTTTAAATGACATAAAGGAGGTTGCCTGGGTGACTCAGTCAGTTAAGTGTCTGACTTCAGCTCAGGTCATGGTCTCACAGTTCATGGGTTCAAGCCCTGCCTCGAGCTCTATGCTGACAGCTCAGAGTCTGGAGCCTGCTTCAGATTCTGTGTCTCCCTCTCATTTTCTGCCCCTCCCCTGCTCACACTCTGTTTCTCTCTCTCTCGAAAGTGAATAAACATTAAAAAAATAAATATCATAAAGGGTATGATTTGTATGAACTTGAATATAAGATGTATTTGTTTTGTTTGTATACACAATGAATAGATTTCTTTTGTTCTATGAAAAACGTCTATTCTCCAGAAACCATCCTGTGACATTGAAATGAATAACCACTATTCAGGGCAACCATTCTGAAGAGCAGAGCTTATTTGAATTTACAGGGTCAGGCATGCTGTTTGATGCCCGGCTGAATTTTGCAGCTTGTACATTTCCAGAGTGGTGAAAACAAACACTCCCATTGCTGCCGTCATGTGGTATATATTTTAATTCTGGATTCTGTACGTATCTTATTTTAAAGAGATTGTCATGGCGGGGCTCAGTTGGTTAAGCGTCCGACTTTGGCTCAGGTCATGATCTAACGGCTGGTGAGTTCGAGCCCAGCATCGGGCTCTGTACTGACAGCTCCGAGCCTGGAGCCTGCCTCGGATTCTGTCTCTGTCTGTCTCTCCCTGCGCTCACTCACGCACGCGCTCTCTCTCTCTCTCTCTCTAATAAAAATAAATATTTAAAAAGAAAGATTGTCATTGTTTTGATAGTTGTGCTTTGTTCTCTGTGTTGCAGCAACTTTTCACAGATGCGGCAAGTGGAGAAATTTCCAGGGAGCTAGCTGATGAAATGGTAGCTATGGACTCCCTAGTAACAGAGCTACAAGGCCTTAGCAACCAGTTTCGAAATCAGTATTGACCACCTGGGATCACCTTCTGGAAAAGGAGCTCTCACCTTTGGAATTTCTCTCATAGCTGTGTATCTGAAACACAAGATACTGATTTTTTAAAATAAATTTCTCTTTTATGGCTAATGTCTTTGTTTTGTGATTTTTCCAAATGTTTTCACTTTCCAAAGTACATTAAAAGTTCCCTGTTTCTTTAGGCTTAGTTACAGTTGAATTCAGCATCTGTATCATTCTTGAGGTATTTCTGCACAAAGAGTACACAAATTATAGTTCTCTTTTTAGCATAGCGTTTATTCTCTCTTGGCCTAAAATGATATATAGATCATCCTTTGGAACAACTTAGTCTATACCAGGAAAAAAAAAATCACACACTACAAGTTTGTAGAATCATTACATTGGCTGCTTTATTATCCAAAAGTGGTAAAAGGGTAGATTGAATGACAGAAATTTTTTTCCTTCTTGAGATTTTGTATTTGTGTCTGAAAGATACAGACTTGGCTACATTCGAAATGTGGGGAAGGTTTAGCTTCTAAATCAAGAAAATTCAAAGAAAAAAATAACATAGCCCAAATTTTGACTCAACCATTAGCCACTATTACCCAGGCAGACCCTTCTCGTTATTATATACTGCCAGCCCGCCAGATGGTTGTGTAATAAGGTTATTATGAGTGAAGACAGCCATAAATGGTGCTATGTTACAGAGATGCCAACGTAAAACGCTTTCTTAGCAATGCCTATGGAAACAAATATTGAAGGCATTAGCTGAGTTTAATAATTTTATTACAAAAGTCATAGGAATTCTCAGTCCTGGCGTGGGTTGCTGAATTTCGGGTCCCACGCATCAGTCATTTGACCCTTGCTTTTATCTATGTTCTTATTTATAAAATATGAATAATTACCACCGCTTGCTTCTTTGTTTCAGCCGTCACAGGAAATTTAAAAATGCATCCTCTGCAAATACAAGAGTTCTGAACATTTAAGAAAGTCTTTTAAAACTTTCATCAATGAAGTTTAGCTATGAATGGTTACCTTTGCTTCATTTCCTTAACCACCTGTCTGTCTTTTCTAGTACGCTAGTCTAAAAAAAAGTTGTCTTCCCCAAAGCAGTTTCTCTTACAGGAGACATAGTCACTGTGAGAAGGACAATAAAGTGAGCTAGTAGCCTGAGTTAACATTAAATGTCCATTCAGAGCTTTTATGGAAGCCGCTGAGGAGTAGATGGGTAAATGGAGGGAGGGTGGGAGGTTTTAAGATGAACTTTTTATCAATACTCAGCTGTGATCCCCACGAGGAAATGGATAGACATATACTGGGAAGGGCAAAGATTTCAGGAAACAAGTGGAAGATTGAGGAAGAGTTTCCAGGTTTTAAAAGTGTTTAATTCTCAGTTTGATTTCCTTTGGGTTCAACTCAAGGTAGAAAGACATTGGTGAGTGGGAGTTGTCACAAACCAGGGATTATCTCCTTCCAGTCCTGTTGTCTGATGCTATGTTGAATCAGAGTTCCAGGATGATGCCCTGCATCATCTTTTGAAACGATCTCACAAAAGAGGGGGCTGTTAAATGTCTTCTTTTAAAGATATAGACCTGTTAATTATGTTAAATAATCTTACTTATGTGAATACTTAACATAATTGAAGAAAATGTATGGGAAAGTACAATGGTAAAGTGGAAATGTTGGGATTTTATCAAAACCTCATCTCTACCACCTCTGACACTTACTACTTAATGCTCAGGTACTTGATTTCTTCATCAAGTGAATATGGTAATAATAGTAGCTTCCGTCAAGTTCTTACTATCTCTTGCAGTACTTTCACCCAGCTGCAGAGTCATTATAACAGTATCGGCTTACAACTGCTGTATTTCATTACTATAGAGTCTTTGATGCTTCATATTACTATGTTATGATTTAAATATTTGCTCTTTCCAAATGTCTTTTATAAATTTCAGCGTTGGTTTTCTAGTATTACTACTTCTGTTTTCAGCTTTACTTTTTTGCCTTGTTGACCAGAAGAATATAAAAGATGTGGTTCTTTAATCTGTATTGAGTCCCACTAGCATGAATAATCATGTCAATAGCTATAAGTTAATTGCTTAGGTAATTAGGCACTAGGTACTCACTAGGCAGTAGGTAAGTGATAGCACCAGGAAACTAAAGCTCATGGACTTTAGAGAAATAGCCAGAACTCTCTCAACTTGCTGTGTTGGGGCTAGAAAAAGCTTCCAGTGGTCAGCTGAGTTCTGCCTTCTCTTTATCACAATGGGGTGCCTGGAATGTTTGCCTGTCATTGTTTATAAAGTTCTTCAAGGAGAGAAATTCTGTGGAATCTCAGTTCCTAATAGCCTGTCGGCTGTTAAGATTATTATACATTTTTTTTAATTTAGAAAAGTTTTTGTTAACCTTTTTCCAAAGAAGCCGCATAGTAAACGGAGTCCCTAATTGCAGAGGGGTTAAACCCCAGTGAAATAAAATGCCTTCTCTTTACCCAAACCCCACACTCAGAAAACTCATGGAGTTGATGCTGAGTCTGGGAAGCAGAGCCATGGGGTGTGTGTCAAAACGCTAGTGAGTGGAGTGTTGTGGTTCAGAACTACAGAACCCGATTGGACTTAGAGGTTCCTTTTTCTGGTGAGTGCTTGGCGTTACCTCAAAAGAGCCTCAGCACAGTAATGAGGGCCCCAAACATTTGAAAACATTGACTTATTTGTATACCCGGACTATTCTTCATGCTCTGCTTGTTTCTGTTGGACATGCTATCAGTGTGCTATTCATAAGCAGAGATTTAAGGAAGAAATGATACTGAGTATGTGTAGTTTCCAGACTCCACTCAAAGACTGTGACATAAGCAAAGGTATGGCTAGTTTGGGCTCTTTGTGACCATTTATCCAAACTGTGGTAAATCTACTAAGTTAAAACCCTGGGTGAGTCTCATGAAAAGTACTTTTTTCCACTTCTGTTTTTATAACATCCACATCAATCTAAATCACTGTTTAGATAAGGTAACTCTACTTTACTGGCCAAGAGTGAGGAATAAAACCTGTTAAGTAGATGCAACATACTTCCTTTCTGCGCTCATTTGACAGGCCCTATAGTGAAATGGCAAAGAGCCTTTATTCAAATGGTGGGCGCCATGCTGTGGTGATACAGATGGATTTTTCACAACGTGCAGAAGTGCTTATAAATAGATAGGTTTCAATCAACAAGTAGCTTATTCAGGCATGTGCTCAAATATAGTAGCTGCATTCATTAGACAGACATTTCCACTAATCCCAAGACTATACTAATAAAAGAGTAATCCCTATGGGCTAAAGGTAGTGCTGGCTCGCTTTTAACTCTTATAGAGTCTTTCACAGACCAAGGCCTAATAATAATTGTAGCTGCATTAGATTTTCACCAAATGAACTATAAAGCCAAGCTTATCTTGAATTTTTGTCTTTTATTTTTTTTAATTGCAGTAGCTTAAGTGGACAAAGAGGTACTTCTTACCGTGGATACTCGGCTTGCAGCAAAGCCAATTTAAAACCAATTGTGTGTGCATTTGCATGAGTGTGTGTGCGAGTTCTCTTTATTATAAAGCACTTTCTCTTTCACTCTTTGTTAATGAAGTGATTAGTAAAGAGCTCACTTGAGCAGATTTTGTTTTTTCCTTTGGCTTTGAGATAAATAACAAGTTAATGTCAATTTTGAGATTTGCAAACTCAGTAGAGTGGTTGGACTTTTCACGTGGGCCTTTTCTTCCTTGGACTGGGCTTTGTTCAACAGGGAAATCTTTACTCCTCCCACATCATTCAGAGCTAGTGCTAATTAGTTTGCTTAGCACAACGCTAAAATTTGTCCCTTGCCAGTGATGTCAGACCTGTCTTCCTTTTTATTATACTGACTTCTTATAAACCGCAGTGACCTGGGAGTCCATCGCACCATCTCTTGGCCCTGTATCAACATTGTGATCTATGGGAAGGGACTCCCGCCAAGGACTTTGAGGCAGTAAACTGATAGTATTAGAGTGGGTCTTCTGAACGGTAAGTATCTGCCATATTTGAATCTTTCGTGGTGTTATTGCCAGAAAGGTGTGGGAGGAAGTAAATCATGTTAATGTTGTTAAAGAGCTAACCCATGCACTGCTAACTTTTTCCAGACTGAAGGCTCAAACGAATGTCAGTATCTATAGACATGCAGAACTTATTACTGCTGCTCACAGACAGGGGAGTGCTGCTGGAAGCCTCCTTTGCTGTGGGGCTTGAGGAAGCCCTTAACCTCTCTGCAGCCTGTCAGTGATCGAGACAGAGATGTTGTAACAAGATCGACCAGAAGACAAAGACGCGTGTCTAAGTGCTTTGAAAATGAAAAAGTTTAACAGAAATACATGTCAGAGTGTCTTAGAAACCACCTGATAATAAGCACTGACACAACCTTTTCTGTTCCTCGGGCAGGAGCTTGATGACATTTGGTGCTGCTGGGCAATGACCCCAAAGTGTCGTGTTCTCAGTGTCTTCGTTGGGTAGCAGGCTTCCCAGGTTTCTGGGCTGTGCGCATGGACAGGGGAAAGGGAAGGAGAGAATGTGGTGGATTTTTACAGAGTGGTGGATTTTTATGCCACTGGGAGTTCTCTGGTAGGACCCGTGCTGGGAAAAGGAAAGTGAGATGATGATAGGAGCCCGCAGAAGAAGGATGACCCCAGGAATTGATTGACTGGCGTGAAGTCAGGGTTTAAAGCCCTGGATTGAAGTCCCACCCTCACTGTGTCCTAGCCATGACCACATCTGAGCCCTTGAACTCACTCTGTGGACCTCCGTCTCCTCAGCTATCGACTGTAAATTGTTGCCCTACAGACCATATCAGATGCTGTGTGTGAAGTGTTTTGTGAGCAACTGTGCACAATTAGTTCTTGTTATGATCAAGAGAAAGGGGCATTGTGGATGGTCTTTCGGGTCCCCGGGACTGGTGGAGTGGCTACATGGGGGCTTCCAGGCATTTGGCTCCAGTTTCTGTAATCCCCGTGGGGGTCATAACCCTGTGGTTTGAGAGACAATGCTGCAAAAGTTTTTCCAGTCTTCTGGGTGCCCTTCATCGCTCTACTGACCAAAATCAGTTTGGCCTATAGATGTCTGGTGTCAGGGTTGATAAAAGCCGTCTTGGTATTTTTATAGCTGTCTGGCCAGAAAACCTGCTTATGCCTCCTCCACAGTTCTTTTCCACACACAAAAAAATACGCATCCGTTACAGACTTAGAGTGTGCATTACATACTCAGTTGATTCCCTTGACCATAACCAGTAAGATACAGGTTATTTGGGGCAGGGGTGTGTGTACCCTGATTCATGTTGACCTTCCCCTTTAATAAATTACACAAGTGTCCCATCCCACACCCATTGCCAAGAAATTCGAAAATACAAGTAAACCAGAGGAAAGATATTGAAACACCCAAATTCCCACCCTGTAGAAATTAAAACCTTGTTAACATTTTTCTGCAGATGTGTGTATGTATACACACATATCTGTGAAAGAAAGAGACAGGCCTTTCCAAAAATTTAATTAAGCTTTCTAATAAAGCACATGGAAGTAGGCCTGCCTTCGACCTGGTGAGGCTCAGAGCCAGAATACAAATGGAGGCCCACGTACTGTTTATCTAAATATTTAGTAGAAGTCATAAATCAAGCTAGGAAACTGTTAGGTTTCATTTTATGCTTTGGATATTAATAAATATTTCTTCGTATTGACTTGGAACGGCATAATTTAATTTAGAATTCTCAAAACCTCAGAATTCCCAAGCAGAAGAGTGTGGTGCTCCTCTTCAGGGAGCACTGACCCTCCCTCAGCCCACCCTTCACTGCAGGGGCCTCATGTACATAGGTGTGCACACCCAGCTGACGCCTCAGTCTGTCACCCCACGCAGAGATGGCCATAATGCCACCCTTCAGACCTAGAAGTGTGTGGACCACAGGCCACTCTACCCCCAGAAATATGGACTTGGGGTAAGGCCATGCAGCCCTGGCTGCAGACTTTGGGCTTTTGAGCAGGGGATTTTAGGGTCTCTGGTACCTGAGCATTGTCTAGAAGGTGAGGTGAGTACAGGCTCTAGGTGGGTAAGTCCCCTTGGTCCCATAAGCAAGGGGTGTCTGGAGGATGGAGAGAGAAGGACCTTTTAAAGCAAAAAACCCGGGGCAAAGGTACCTCTTGCCTGGTTTTTAAGGGTAGTTCCACTGGGAATGTGCTGCCAAACACACTTATTTATTCCTCTCTCCCTAATTTTCCCTGGAAAAGAGAGAATTTCTGTTCAGCACACTCTGAGGGAAAAGAATAGCAGAACAATTTTGCTTCTCTTTACTCTGCATTTAATCCAATACCAGAGGCATGATGTAAGGAACTAGACAACACTGACTCTCCCTGTCTGTCTCTGTTTCTCAAGACTTCCCTGACAAAAGAGAGGGCTCTCTTCCTACCCATGTTCTCCCCATAAGAACACTTGAATCAAGGCCCAGGCTTGTCTGAGAGGTGACCTTTCTCTCTCTGTTCTTCCTAAGGGGAGGTAATTCTGGATCGAGCTATGTATCTGCTCTCTAGTCCCAAACTCTTCCTTTCGGGATCAGTCTTAAGAGCTACACTTCAGGAAAAGCATCTGCAGGCTCAAATGTGATAACACATCAAAATAATAAAATGAACACTTTGTTTTCCACCTGTTGGAGTCCAGAGTCTATACCTCGATTGGCTTCAAAATCAGTCTAGAGATGAGAGGAGAGTGATTAATTGCTTGGATTCAAACCCTAGTGGGGTTCATTGAGTCGTCTAGTGGAATTTGTTTTAAGTCTGGTGAATTTTTAACCAGGGCTGTGAATCAGAGTCATCTAAAGAATTAGAAAAAACCCCACAAAATCTTAGATATAAACCCTGGAGATTCAGATCCATTAGGCCTGAGAAAATTTGTTTTTTAAAGCTCCAGAGGTGATTCTGATACTTAGCTGAAAATTACTGAACATAATGGAGCTTTATAGAATGAAAGTAAACCCTGTATTGCTTTGTCAGAGACTGAGGGTGAAGATTAAATGGAAAAAAAGTGCACTGAATACTAAAGGTCTCTATATAAAGTAGAATCTACCATAAATTATTATGTTGTTTATTTTTTTAACTTTAGAGTGAACAGGCGGGGGAGTGGAACAGAGTGGAAGAGAGGGAGAGAGAGAATCCCAGCAGGTTCCATACTCAGCACGGAGCCCAATGCAGGGCTCGATCCCACAACACTGGGATTATGACCTGAGCCAAAATCAAGAGTTGGACGTGCAACTGACTGAGCCACCCAGGTGCCCCATCATAAATTATTATGAATAATTATCTAGTATTAGTATTAATAATTATCTAGTATTAATTACTATAGTTATTTAATAATATACATTTAGAGCAAAATGCAATAAAATATAAATTTCAATGGCCAGATTAAGAAACTCATATTTAGAACAACTAAATAAATTGGACAAAACATTTTTTAAAGATTTCCTTTTAAACGAGTGGCTGAATTGTGGAGAAATAGGGAAATTCTTGGTGGCCATAAAGCCATGAATCAAGAGAGGTTAATGAATGCTAAAGGCAATGTGTGAGAAGGCATATACTAATTTTGGGGGGAGTAAACTTAGTTATTAATGGGCTGAGCATACTTGGAGACATGAGAAAAAACCCAGGATCCACCGAAATGGGAGGTTTGTTCAGGGATCCTTTATCCGCATATGAAAAGTAGAACGATAGTTAACAACAAAAACTCACTCAACGGAGAGACATTGGTGGGATGTTTGTCTATCATAGCCTTGGCTCTGGGTTAAGGAAAAAAAAAAAGGAAAATCTCTTGTCTGCTATTCCTAACTATAAGGTTGCTCTTATACTGAAATCCATAGTGTGACCTAAAGCCGTTAAAAATTTATATCTGGCACCCGTAGGTTGATGTGCCACCATATATTTGACAGAACAAACCTTTTGAGGAAAACACTTTTAACACAGAACTCAGTGCATTATCCCAACAAGGTTCCGAGTAATAAGAATTCACAGTAAAAAAGTCAGAAACACACCAATAGGTATGGCACCATGGGTAACAATCAGCTGAAACAAACAGAGTAAGATTGACAAAGACCGTGGATGCTGGAATTACAGAATATAGAGAAGGTAAATCATTTTAATGTTTAGGGAAATAAAAAAGAAAACCTTGAACATAGAAGACTGTCAGAAAGTTTCAGAAAGAGTTGAAAAAGAGCCGTATTAAACTTTTGGAAATAAAAACTAATAATTGAAATTAGAAATTCGATAGGTTAAACCAGGGTTTCTCAAACTTGACACTACTGACATTTGGTGTTTGGGCTGGATAACTGTTGTAGGGGGCTGTCTTGTGCACTGTAGGATGCTTACCAGTATCTCTTGTCTCTATTCTCTAGATGCCATGCCCTTCCTGGTGTGACAGCCAAAAATATTTCCAACATTGCTGAATGTCTGCTGGGGGCAAAATCACCCTGTTTTGAGAAACATTGGGTAAAACAAGAGAGCTGAAGAGAATTTATGAAGGAACATACAGCTCTGGAAACAATGCAGCACATTCATATCAGAAAAAAAGAAAAAAGAAAAGATTTAGAAGACATAGAGGATACAGTTTCCAGAAGGATGTCTTTAATCAAAATTTCAGAAGGATATTAAAGAGAATGGGGAACAGGCATTTGAAGAGTTGAAATGATGAAATTTCTTCATAATTCATGAAAAATATTGATTCTCAAATTCAGAATTTTCATATAGATTAAAAAATCAACTTCTCCATTTATATATACACACAACCTGAGGAATTTTGAAAGGGAAACAAATTTAAATGGCACCATTTATAATAGTGTGAAAAATTCAAATACTTAGGAATTAATCTTTTTAAAGGTGTTAAATATCTCAATAGAAAGCTAAAACATCTTTAGGAAAATTAAAGAAGTCCTAAATAAATAAATTGTATGAAATCCTATGTTCACAAACTGGAAAACTAGGTATAGTAAAGATGTTTCTCTCCAAATCAATCTATAAATTCCAAAGAGTCAATCAAAATTCTAGTAGATTTCTTGGTAGAAATTAAAGATCTGATAATAAAATGTATATGGAAATTCAAGGGCTGAGAATGCCAAAACAATCTCTCTTTTTTTTTCCCCAAAACAATCTTGATGAACAAAGTTGAAGACTTACACTATCAGAAATGAAGACTTATCATAAATGAGAGTAACAGAAATACACATATACAGACCCTTGATTTATAATAAAGGTGACATTGCCCAACATTGGAGAAAGGATGATGATCTTTCCAATAGTGCTGGGTTATTTAGATATTCTATATAGAAAAAAGTGAATCTTGACCCCCTACCTCAAATCCTACACACACTCTTTTTGTTTTGTTTTGTTTTTCATAAAAATCAATTCTAAGTGAATTGTTGACCTAAGTGTGAAACAATAAAGCTTCTAGAAGATAATATAAGAGAATATCTTCAAGAGATTGGGTAAACTAAAGTGTCCCTTAGGCCACCAAAAGCACTAGCTTCATAGAAAATGTAAAAACAATTTTGAACTACATTAAAATTAAGAGCTTCTGTTCATCAAAAGACCTGGCAAAGAGAATGAAAGCTAAACAGTGGGAGTAAATATTTGCAATGCATATAACTGAAAAAGGATGTATATCCAGTATATATTCAGTATATTAATAAAAACTATTAATAAGAAAAAAAAACTTGATACTCAACAGAATGGCTAATATTGAAATGACCGTGCATATCAAGTGTCAGGGAGGATGTGGAGTAACAGCAACTCTTAAACATTGCTGATCACTGTATAAATGAATACTAACACTTTGGAAAAATAGTTGAGCAACATATACTAATTTTGAAGATAAGCATACCCTACGACCCAACAATGCTACTCCTAGGTGAACACACATACGTACAAACACACAAGTGGGCATCCATACACCAAAACTCTCATACAGGAATGTTTCTAGCAGCATTATCCCTAAAAACCCTCTTAAGGGAATCGATCCAAAGTGTATGAAATGAAGCGGATACATAAATGGCAGGACAGGTACGGAATGGATTAGTATGCGTCAATGACAACGAATTTACTATAGCTACACCACAGCAGCAACATAAGTGAATCTTTCAAACATTATGTTGGGCAAAGGAAGCCAGATGTGAGGGGGAAATGCATGCTGCATGTTTCCATGTATATAATATAAAATTGAAAAAGGTGAAATTAAACTATAAAACTTAAGTGACCCATGCTGGGGTGTTAAAACTGTTCAGGAAGGCAAGAAAGTGAATACCACGAAAGAAGGTGGTTACTCTTGTGGGTCCACAGGGTTGATGACTAGGAAGGTGTATGAAGGACTTCAGGGGGAGCTGGAAATATCCTTCATTAATCTGGGTCGTGGTTATCGTGGTTCTTTTGCCAAATCATTGAATTACACATTTCTGTATGTTTTTCCGAATGTGTATTACAGTTCATAGTGAAAAGCTTTAAATTATTAGGAACAGTGCAGTCCTCCTAATGTGAACTTGGTACTTTTCTACTTCCTTGGCCTTTCCTTTTTGTTCAGGAGACTGGACTCCTTCTCCTTGCAAATCATAAAATTGACGTTTAAGAAAGCATACTGCTCTTTGAGGCAAAATTTGACATTACTAACTGAAACTTAGCCCCACGTAACTTTACCCACCACCCCAAACATCCTAAACAAAATACAACATTTTACAACTCTCCAATGGTTTTACCCTAAGACAAAAATGTGATACTTTGACATTATACCCCAAATTCTTTATTTCTTTTGTCTCACACAGTTAAGATCCTGCGCCTTTCTTTCCATGTTGCTCTCTGGATAAATAGTGTGGTACTAACGTAAGGGAACCTGGCCAGTATTGAGTCATTCATTGATAGAGTATGGCCATCTTGTTGACCAAAGCCAGCTTCTCACATTTCTTCTTGAAAAGCATGGTGTTGACATGTTTAATATCCTGTGGCATTTCCTCTGGGCTCCATAATATGATGGAAAAAGTCCCTGTTGATGTCTGATGGCCAAGTTGAATAAGCAAGGCCTTGAGACTCTCCACTTCACAGCTCTGGCTGGTGTGGTGATTTCCCTCAGAGCTGTAATAGGAATCCTGATAGTCATCTCTTGACAGGATCTCCACACCACAGCTTTCAGGGGGACCACTTATGTGTGCCTGGATGGTTTCTGAACAAAAAAAAAAAAAGTGAAATCTCATCCACAACTTGATAGGGAATGATAAATCAAACCCCAGCACACTACAGAAAAAAAAAAAGTGATAGCCCTAAGGTTTCAAGCTTTTCTGGAAGAATTCCAAAAAGGCATATTTTAAGGGAATGTCTCTGGGCAACCCTAAATAAACTGGTGACCTGTGGATCAAAGATGCTGTATTTTATTAGCCATCTCCTGACCCAGCCAATCCTGCTGTCCTCTTAACTCCTACAGGCATCCAGATAAACCCTCCCTTCTCTTTTCTTTATTCCTCTGAGAATCACAAGAATGACAAATCAGTCCTGACAGCATTTGGTTTCTCATTTTCAGGAATGTAGCTGGTACATTCTTTAGGCAAAAGAGGCAATCCTAAGAAAGGGTCTGAACCAGACAGAAGTAAGAGTATCTTATTTCATCTGCACAGAACAAAAGATATCTTTCCCTTTACAGTGCCTGCGTGAGTCTGAGGACTCGAATGGAAGCAGACTGGCTGAGC
The DNA here is from genome assembly GCF_003009895.1 of Hyaena hyaena. NCBI lineage: Eukaryota > Metazoa > Chordata > Mammalia > Carnivora > Hyaenidae > Hyaena > Hyaena hyaena. Next base: position 1,051,189 of record NW_024080998.1, read on the forward strand.
TTAGCCCTTAGGACAGAGACACGGCTGGCAGTGAGAGGGGTCCACTGAGGTAAGGGGGTCACTTTCTCTCCTCCATGACTATTCTCACAGTACAGTCCTGACTTGCAAAGGGGGCAGTGATTAACACAGGGTTCTTTATCCTTGACTGTAAATTTCCACGAATTTAAGTGGCTTCCACCACTTGACTGATCTCTACTGAGTCCTCCTATAGGTTCATTTGGGATGTGGTTAATAAAATGTTATGAATTTCCGTAAATTTACTCTGTGCTGGGAATTCAGTGAACTATGAGTGAGGCAGGCTGCCTCTGAGAAGGCCCCCAGTGGTCTTTGCCTCCTGGTAGTCATGGCCTTCTGTAATCTCCTTCCCTTCAATAATTAGTTTCTCCTGACTAGTAAAATATTGAAGGGGTATCCCTACCATGACTCAAAAGCTAGTAGCTTCTGTCTTCGGTCAGACTGCGCCCCATGATAAAGCAGACCACCATGTTGGAGAGGTCTGTGTGGTCAGGAACCGAGGGTGGCCTCAGGCCAACACTCAGCAAAGCCATGAAGGAAGCAAGAATCTGAGGAAGTCCTTCAGCACAACAACTCTCTGGAAACAATTCTCACAAGAAACACTTGAGCTTAGAAGCAGATCCTTTCTTGGTGGAGCTTTCAGATGAGACTCTGGCCAACTCCCTGCTTTCAGTCTGATGAGAGACCCTAGAGTAGGAACCAGGTCAGCTTCCCTGAACTGTTGTCTCACAAAAACTGTGAAATAATAAATGTGTGCTTTGAGCTGGCAATTTGTTATATAGCAATAGGTAACTCATACAGTAGATCTGACCTGTCATTTTTCTTTCTGTAACATAAATATTTACTTAATATTCACCTTGGAAAAAGTTTCCACTGCTATTTCTAAGATGGTAGACTGACATTTAATTAAACCCAATATGCTATCACTGTACTCCATACTGTGTTGAAATCAGTCATCACTTTAGAACTAACATGTACAAGGGCAAGCATTAAGGAGCCTCTGTCGTCTACAGTCATGGCAATCTTCTGCTTAAAGACCTTCTGGAACACTCTAGGAAATTAAAACTTTCATAATGTGACCCCACGCTACTTTCTCGGGCTTTCTCCCCATTATACTCCTTCCCGTCACCCTTCCCACAGTGTGGCCTGTCCCTTCCCATGTCTGTCTTCTCTCCTGCTGCCCTTCATAGTGCCCCCTCCTTCCACCACCTCATGGAAGGCCTGTGGGAGGCCTCTCTCTTCCATGAGGCTTCTCCAAGATCACACATCTACCCTAAGCCAGGTGCTCTGTCTCCTCAGTCTATCCCCCCACACCACCTGTGGCCTCATTTCAGGTACTTTTCACGTGCTGACCTTCATCCTGGTTTGCTTTCCATCCCATCTCTGATTCTGCCTTTTCTGATCTTCTCTGTGAGAGTAAAAGCTTCATGAGGACAGAGACTGTCCATCATTCTCTGTGTGGCCCTTCCCCCACCTAGAGCATCACCTTGGGCATGGAGAGCAGCGGTCACCCAATGTTTGTGAAGCTGAATGTGACGAGAGGCAGGCTGGGATGTGGGGCAGCATTAGCAAGAGGGTGTTAACAGAAGTGCTACTAAGGAAGGACCCTATGGCCAAACAAGGTTGGGAAACTAGGTGTACCTGTCCCTTCACAAAGAGTCCCCGTAGACACAAGATAATTAAAGTCTGCTGTCATAAAGAAATGGATGTTGCAGTGTCTGGCTCCAGCTTTGTTTGATGCTTTGATTTGGGCAGGAGACTTGGAAGCAGCCTAGTCACACATCTATAGGATCCCTGCCCATTTAGAGCTCACCTCACGGTGATTGCCACATGTTCAGTTTTTCTTCAGTAAGGCTGTGAGTATATCATGCTAAATGGTCTATATCCAGTCCCCTTATTTAGTCACAGGTGACTCCAGATGGTTGTAATTGGTGATACTCTGAATAGATACTCAACTACCCAAAATACACAAGTCCCACCATTATGAACTAAGCCACCTATACTGTGTGAAGAACCAGTGGCACGAAGGCATTATGGGCCCTTCTGCTTAAAGTTGCAGAGACTGTATTTAAAGATTTCAGATTTTAGGGACTCATTTTTGTCACCAACCTTTGCCAGAGCCAATCTTGGTGCTTTAATAAGCATTTCCTGTGTGTCAGGCACTGTGCTAAGTGCTTAGGGTACAAACCTTGATAACAGAAGGTTCCTGCCCAAAAGGATGTGTAGTATGCATACACTCGTAATACAATTCCCTGAGCACTAAAACCCTATTCCATGGGCACACAAGCAAGGGGGTGGAGACCTAGCCTAGAAGGGAAGGGAAGCCTAGCCTGAGAGCTGAAAGATTCTGAAGGGTTACCCTGGGAATAAAGGTGGAAAAACAGAAAGTCCAATTCAACAGATTTGTTTTTTGAACACTCACTCTCTGCCATGTCCTGAGCGTTCTAAGAGGAATGAGGCACCCTCCCTTCCTTCCAGGACCTGAGCTGAGGGTGATGGGGGCAGAGGTCAGGTGAGGCCTGATGAGTGGGGACTGGAGGCCCCTAGGACCAACTCATGCCATACCTTCCGTTTTAATTTAAACAATAATTTCTTGCCTCTAGTCTGTTGTTGTCAGTGGTGGTGTTTTTTAAAGAGCAAATATCACTCCTCCAAGCATCTTAAGCTCATAAACTAAAGACTTAACAGCTGTGAAGTTAAGAATTCCCGTCAGGTCACTGGTTATCTATTCTCTGCCTGAAGCACTCTTCTTCCCTTCCCCCTCTCCCCACTTCAACTCCCTGAAGGGGCCATTGGAAGGGAGGAGGTGGAGTGGGGGTTGCCTCCTTTTGTGGTCTTGGCTACTCTTTCTGGGATTCATTTTAGGGGGCCTGGAGTAGAGTGATTATGGTAACAGCTAAATCTGACATCCATGTCCTGCAGCCTGGCAGACTTGGTGGTAGTTGTGACCCTTGCTCATTGATCGTGTGCCCTTGGGCATGTTTCCTAAGGCTCTGTGTTTCCTTCATCTGCATAATGGGTAAAAAGATATTCTTCCCAGGGCTGTGTGTGGATTAGTACTTCTGTGCTGAGCACACTGTCTTCAAAAGGCTATATCAGGTGTTTCACAAATGCTCATCCCTCTTCCCTCTTTTCCTTGAAATCAGAGCAGTCATTCTATTTGTGGGGATATGGTTGGCATATGGCATTGTGGGGGTTTGGGGTGTGCAGAGTGATGGTTTGACTTGTGTGTCTGTTGCAAGATGACTTTGCGCTGGTGTTAGTTAACCCCTCCATCATCTCATGGTTACAACTTTGTGTATGTGTGCCCTTGTCTTTATTTCTAATTTTCCTTAAACACATTCTAATTTTCTGATAAGAAAAAAAATGTAATTGAAGAAAATAATCAGGAAAGACACACTTGTTCTGGGTGTATAAGATCATCTAATTTTTGGTTTAAGGACTCAGGCATCATGTGGGTTTTTCTAGAAAGACCCTGGTTACAAGTAGGCATCCCTTCTTCTCCCAGTGAGTGCAACTTTTATGCTTAGTAGCCTAGTCTACTTGGGCTGAGAAAACGTGGTCATTGTATTTGTTGCCTAAAACAGGTGATTTACACATTTCTGTTCCCTTCTTGGAGAACCCCACCATCTCATTTTTCCCCAGCTTACCTTGAGAAAGAGAGAAGAGAGTTGGTATTTGATATTGGCAGGACTGAGAGAGGACATAAATGTGGGTGGAACACATATTCAGTGATGGATGGCAATGTGAACATTTCTGGCTTAAAAATCAGTTTTCCCTTGCTCTTGTACTCAGGCCAAGGAAGCACCAATCACTGTGGGTCTTCCCTGGAGTAATTAATTCACCTGGAATGCCTTCCTCTCCTCCCTTCCTGTAGTCCTGTCTCTGGATTTTCCTGTATTCAAAGGCTCTTTACTGAGGACCTGCCTAGAGACAGAGCTACCAGATGAAGAGAGCAGGGGCAGAGGGGATGGGGGGCGCAGGCATGCGTGCACTCACGCCCTCCACTCCTTGAGTTTGGTGTGTCTGGCCTGTGGTTACGGGGAGAAGGCCAGAGCTCTGGGACCCGAGGGTCTGCAGGGGATGACTCAGAGAAGGGGTCAGAGTGGGTGCAGGCCCTACAGGACGGAGAAGGGAACCAGCAGAGGCAGAATGAGTGATGGGGCCGGGGCTCGCTGGGGCAGCTTTCCAAGAAACGCAGGTCAGTAGCGGTGACATGCAAGCAGTGGGGAGAAACCAGTGGTGCAAATGGCAGAAGGCAAGGGCCTCTCTCTCTCACACATCTCTGCACGTCTGACCTCTTCCTAGGTCAATGTGGCTACAGATAACCAGCTGTTATCGCTTCACTTAGAGAAGCGTCCAGCAGGTCATGCGGTTCTTGAAAGCGGGTACAGACAAAACCAGGACGTGGTCCCTGCTCTGGAGGAGTTTGCAGAGCCTGTGCAGTGCCTCCTACTCAAGGCTGTGTGTCAGAGTTCGCCCAGAGCTTTAGAACATTTGCCTTCATGATTCTGCGTCCGCACACAGGAGAACCTGCCTCCAGCGAAACGAAGAGCAGGGGAGCAAGTCAGCGCCCCCATCTCCCAGGCCCTCGGCTGAGGGCATCATATCACAGGGGGTGAAATACATAAACAGGACGGTCGACCACATGCGTTTCTTCTCAGCTTGACATTCAGCGTAGCCACACAGGTTCCTCTGAGAACAGCCGTGGAAATTGGCAAATGCTAAAAAATGGGCCATTTCCCTCCCTGGAAAGCCAGTTGTTAAACTCTTTCTGAAACTCTCCAGTGTGTGTATGTGTATGTATAATCTCATTTAACCTAATATTCATGATAAGCCCATATTTTATATATGGACTAAAACTTTACTGCCTTCAATCCCTTTGAAATATGTTACCTGGCTGTCACAATAGCCCAGGAGAATAAGTTAGGGCAGTATTGCTATCCTCATTTTATTTATTTTTTTATTTAAAAAGTTTTTAAATATATTTTTTTTATTGAGAGAGAGAGTAAGCCGGGGAGGGACAGAGAGGAGAGGGAATCCCAAGCAGGCTCCACACTGTCAGTGCAGAGCCTGACGTGGGGCTCGATCTCACAAACTGTGAGACATGACCTGACCCAAAACCAAGAGTCAGATGATTAACTGACTGTGCCGGCCAGGCACCCTGCTATCCTCATTAAAAATTTTTTTTAATGTTTATTGTTTTGTTTTTGAGGAAGGGAGACAGCGTGCAAGCAGGAGAATGGCAGAGAGAGAGAGAGAGAGACATAGATCAGAGGCAGGCTCCTGGCTCTTGAGCTGTCAGCACAGAGCTGGATGTGGGGCTCGAACTCATGAACCATGAGATCATGACCTGAGCTGAAGTCGGATGCTTAACTGACTGAGCCACCCAGGGGCCCCCCTGCTATCCTCATTTTAAAGAAACATTGGCTCTGACAGGTTACCCAGTGAGGAGGGCAGACCCAAACTGAAGCCCACTTTTGACTCCCAACTGTATCCTTCCTATTCTGGCAGGCATGGCCCTGGCAGATTTCTCACCACCAAGGGCTGGAGAGACCAGACCTAACCCCGTTCTCAGATACCTGGTAACAGGAAGTTTCCCCAACACTGGCAGGAGTAGCTCAATAAATGACCTTCCTGCTCTGCTTATTTTTGTGCATGGAGTATTCTCATGCTAAGTACAGTGCCTCAATAGGCAGGTTTACAGGGGGGTTATATTTTGAGGGGGGCGTGATGTGCCCGGGGAAATGTGCCTTTGGCTAGCATGAATCCAGCCATGAATCCATGAAGAAGGGAATCCAGAACTTTAAAAAACCCACTCCATTAAGGCCTTGGCCGAGGCCATGGGAATTTCCAAATATTTCACTGCTTCTAATTGAGGTAGCAGTGAGTTGGAGGCTAGTATGAAGCTCAGAGATTTATGTCACCATGGAAAACTCCCAGTAGACAGGGAGCTAATTCTAAATTGGTGAAAATAGCAACAAACTCAACCAGTGCCAACAGATATTACCTGCTGGGGACAGAATGTGCCCCAAGGAAGAAAGGAAGAAGAGACTCCCCATTCCCAGGGTGCCGTTCCCCCACTTCTTGTCTTGTCAGGACCCACCTGCTGTCTGCTGGGGTGAACACGGGAGTGAAAAGCTGGTCACGTCATGGAAAAAATCACACTGAAAGACTTTTAAGACCGAATTCTCCTCTATGTCTGAGGCTCAGGCGGCTGGGACAGTTCCACTTACGTGAACTAACACCCATGCGGATCGCCGCGCTCAGAGTTCCTTGTGTGTCTGTCATACTCTCTGCCCCTACCTGGAACTTCCATGGAGAGTGTCGTTTCGTCTCTACGTGCTGAAGGAGGTCCTGTCTGAGGGATGAGCTTCCAGACGGCACCACATGGAAAAGTGGGGGGAGTCGTGATCTGTGGAGCTGTCTGTGGCACCAGGACTGCAGAGGCTTCTGAACGGACGGGGTCGGGGCCCCAGGGCTTCTTGACAGAAGGGAGACGACTCCTTCACCAAGCCGGGTCCCCCCCCAGCTGCCAGGCTGCCTTCTACCCCCAGAGCCGGGCTCACAGTGCAGACGTGTTGTCTTTGGGATCCATAAATACACTTCCGGGGGGAAGTGTCTCGGACGGTGTGGATCCGCAGCAGTCCGGAGTGTTTGTGCAGAGCCCCCGGGTTGAAACTTGAGCGAGACCACTGCCAAGTGGGCCCACCCACGCCTCAGCAAGGAGCCCTCCTCGGGAGCTCTCACATCGTAACGAGAGATGGAGACCTCAGAATTTCAAGCTCAGGGCGTGAGGGGAGATTGGAGGTGACAGTAAGAGTCAGCAGGAGGAAGGTGCAGGATAACGCGTGTTCACTGTCCAGCCTTCCTGAAAACCTTGCCACAGTGCGGTTCCCAGGCAGCAGCAACCAGCAGCATCATTTGGGGACGGGTTAGAAACGCAGAGGGTCCAGCCGCACCCTGATCTCCTGACTCACAGTCTGCACAGCAAAACCCTGGGCAATTCCGGTGCATTTGTAGCTTGAGGCCACGGCTCTGAATGAAACCAGACAGGCTTCTCCCCACTGACTAAGACCAGGTCCAGGGCGCTTCCGGGCGCTGGTCTACTTATTATACAGTAACCCAAAGAGGTTTACAACAGAGTCAGTGGGGAGAATCTCTTTTCCCTTCCCCCTCTCTTTCACAGGCACAGACACACACAAACACAGACACAGACATACACGTGTGCACACACACGTATGTGATATCAAAAAGGACCCGGAGTCGGAAGAGATTTGAGGTTTCACGCCTGGCTTCGTCACTTAATAACTTAATACTCATGGGACCTCAGCCAAGTCTCTGACTTCTCTGAACATGTCTCCCTATCTCTACAAAGGAGACAGTCAGTGACTCCACTGAGCTGGGCACTCACAGGTAGCAAGCAGTAAACACTTTACTTGTTTTGACTCATTTAATCCTGTGGACAGCCCACATGATGCTCCACCATTATTGCCACATTTGACAGTGTGAACCTGGGGGCACTCACGAACCTGTTGGAGATCCCACAGCTTGAGGGTGGTCATACCCCATGCTGGGACACGGCCGAGTGACCGGTAGACTGGCGTGGATGGAGCGCGTGGGATGAGGGATGTGAGCCACACCGGCCAGCACCTGAGCCCTCAGTAAGCGATTACTTTCAGAATTATATACACACAGGGGAAAGTTGGAGGAGGTGTAGGCCTTAATTAGGTGTTAGTGTGATTTCTTTACGACACATTTTCTTGTCTGGTTTTCCCTGAAATTAATGTCTTTCTTTTGTCATGAGAATAAGAAATGGTAATTTATAAAATCCCTCTTTTTTTTTCTTTTTTAAAAAGTGTTTATTTTGAGAGAGAGAGAATGAGCAGAGGAGGGGCAGAGAGCAAGAGAGGGAGAGAGAGAATTCCTAGCAGGCTCCATGCTGTCAGTACAGAGCCCTACATGGGACTCGATCTAATGAACTGTGAAATCATGACCTGTGCCAAAATCAACCATCTGAGCCACCCAGGTGTCCCTAAAACCCCTCTTGGCTTGCTTGTAATAGTTGCTCCTATGACTTGCTCATTCCCAGCATAAAGGAGAGAAGGAGAGAAACCTTTCAGAGCCTGAGCTAAGCTCCTAATTGTAGAAGCACAGAAGACACTTCCCCCAACTCTGAAAAAGCAACCCGTCTCCATCTCGCTCTTCAAAAGTCACAACAAATGACCTGCGAGAAGGGTAGAGCATGCACTTGCGGCAGGACGGCAAGAACTCCCTGAGGTCCTCACTTCAGTAACTTCCCACACCAGGGACCAGAACCTTTGGGGACGGGGATGGCCTTGCCTCCTTAGTTCCACTGCATCCAGAATGAACATTCTCAACAACAAACCTTTCAGTGCATAGAGTAAGGGCACGGAAGAATGCATGTATTAGAGACTCAGGGTTAATGACTTTCTAAATGTGGAAAATTTCCCCCCAAAGTGTTTCCAAATATAGAAAACTCAACATAATAAATGACGAGGGCTCACAGATCTTGGCGGCAGCGGTAGCAGGGGGCAGAGTGAGGAAGGAGAAGGAATTCCCAATTCCCAGGGCCAGCCATCCCACAACTGACTTCCTGACTACTATGCCACCAATGGTTTCTTCATTGCACCCATCTAGGAGCTCTTTGGATAAATAATCTAACTGAAAATCAGATGTACTATTATTCTTTAAAGTTTTTTTAAATGTTTATTTATTTTTGAGAGGGAGAGAGAGAGCACAAGTGGGGGAAGGACAGCGAGAGAGAGAGACACGGAATCCGAAGCAGGCTCCAGGCTCTGAGCTGTCAGCACTGGCTCCAGCCCACGAACTGTGAGATCATGACCTGAGTGGAAGTCGGATGCTTAACCCACTGAACCACACAGGCGCCCCTTATGTATTATTATTCTTAAAGTCACTGACAAAATTCATTAATATAGATTACATTTCTCCCAGCCCTTCTGCACCAGAAGTATTTGGGAGGTTGAGAAAGTCACTGGTCACGTGTCCTTTTCTCTTATGTCCCTAAAGGGGTTTATTGGGCAGCTTTGTTAATGCTTGTCAAATACTCACATGCCTCAGGCATTTTTAACCTGCAAGGAGCTTGTTGGACCAAACAAACAAACAAAAACCACCCCTGAATCTCTGCTGACTCCATTTACCAAGATTAGTTCCTGTAATATCAAGTTGCTGCCTAAACTGAAGACTGCTCATAGCCTTCCCAGCTGAGCCATCTTTTGCGTCTTGACAGCTGTAAGCCTCCTCCTCCCCATGGGTGGAGGAAACTGGCACGGGCCCTAGAGATGGGAGATTTGTGGAAACCCGCATCTCACTAATGCTGCCCAAACTTTCCTTCCTGCAGCAAGGAAAGGTCCAGGCTTAGCACAGAAGGTATACTCAGTAATGTATCACAAATGCTCAACCGAAGGAAATGATGAATTAATGTTTCTGGGATCACAGCTGCCCAAACAGGTCTCTTCCGACTTGGGCTAGTTGCCAATGAATGGGACCCATCAGAGGCTCTGAGTGTATTTCCTCAAAAATCAGAAAGGCTCTGGAGCAGGTCTGACCTCAGATGGGCCTCCAGAAGAAGAGCAGCATTTTCAGTCTTAGACGGAGCCCTTATCGTCATGTGGGGGACACAAGGCCTGCCTTGGGTACGGGCTTGTGGCTGTGATGTCCAGTTTTTTGGACAAGGTGACACCCATCTCCTGAGAGGTTGTCCGGGAGCCCTGGGCACACCTTTTGACTTAGAAAGTTTTAATGCAGTAGAAGGAAAGGTCACCATGTTATTTTAAACTCAAACTTGATACTTGGATGTATTAATGGCCTGGCATACAGGGGTTGAGAAGCAAGTCCTTTCTCCCCTAGCCACTGCTCAAGGCCTTAGCCACGTATCATTTTGAGGTTAGGGCTCTACATTTTGAGAAAGATTAAAGTATCCAAAGAGATCCCAAGAAGAAGGAAAAAAAAAAAACAACCCAGTATAAAAAGAAAGGATGGAATTAGGTCTTACGCAGAATGTTTAAATGTGTTGGGAAAAAAGCCACATGACAAACAAATGTCTGTATTTAAGGAAAAGAACATTGCTTATACAAACAGTGCCGATCTGTTTCCTACTATCAGCCAATTAAATGATTTTATTGCCAGTCTCCCATGAGGTTCCATCTTGGGCAGTGAAGGCATTGAAGAAGGATGTCTCCTAAGGGAAGACCCTGAGAACTCAGGAGAGGGAACATGAGGAGCAGATTCACCCCCCATGAGCCGTGCAAACCAGGGTAATTGCTCTCTGATGCAGTGGTGTAAGGGTCAGGGTAAAGCCAAGGGCCCATATCAGTTGTCTTAGGGTTAGATTGTCTATCTCATTTCGATCCTCCCCTCCGTATGCCCTTGGTAATGGAGGGAGGGTGCCTATAAAGGATTTTATAAGGGGAGAAGCCCATCTGTTTCTTTAGCCTCCCACCTGCAGCTGCAGTCTGCCTCCCTGAAGGTCCCTAATCTCTCCCTGCCTGATGTTAACCCTTTCCCTATTTATTTCTTCCCTGGAACAGGGCTTGTAACTGCTGTTAGGGAACAGGGATGATGACCGTCCTGGCTTCTTCAAGCTGATAAGGGACAGTGTAGGGGTACAGCAGTTAGAGTCTCCCCAAGGGTCGGTCGAGTGGCCCACAGTATGGTTTTACAGGAAGGCTGGCAGGCATGAAGTGGCATAAACATTAGCAGACACAAAGAGAAAAACACAAAGTAAAGATTATACTAACCAACACGATGGCATCTTAAGATAATGTCTACTGTTTCCAAAGCTGTCACATAATCTAGGAGAGACCCTGACTTTGTAAACAACATATGTCAGGAAATCTCTCATAACTCAGGTGATGAAGGAGCAGCAGTAAGCAATTACTGGTGGCTCTACTTTCAAGAGTTTGGCCTTAATTTAAAAAAATTTAAAGCATCTAATGCTTGTGAGGTGTTATTTAGAGCTTTGCTGAGTATAAGCAGACAGTATGCTTTATTTTGAGATGTGAAACTTTTCCAAGAGCCAGGAGTTCTACTAGAGAAAGAGTCAAGGCAGCCATTTACCATTATTAATTCGTAAATGTTTCAGTAAGCCAAACCTGGGTATTATTTTAGAAAGCAGAATTTTTATTACTTTTTGTGCCTTTTTTGTCTTGTAGGGAAGGCCTTTACCCAATTAGTAAAAGTATTAACCCATGCTAACAGATGTTGGAATTTCTTTGACCTTGGCATATGAGTGAAACCTAATTGTCCGTCTTTTCTGGATGGCCTCCAGTTTGTTGATGGCCTGAGAGAGCAAGTTTGTGGCTGAAAGGATTGTTTCTAAGACATACTGCACAGGCTGATACCACGTGCAGAACTGTCTTCGACAAAATTTTTCCCAGTAAACTTCCTTTGGGCCACTTGATAAGTTTTGTCCCTCCCTTAATGAAAGTCCCGATGCTGTGTTTTAATGATCTTTTAGCTCTGTGAGTTTGGTAATAGTAACTGCCCTGCTCTGTTGGTAACCACTCCAAGGGCTGGAGACAGTGTCTAGGAGTCAGACCCCAGTTTATTTCTGGGCAGAGGGTAGGTCGGATTGAGTCTCCTTTAATAACTGATAGAGCAGGCAAACTATTTTCCTGAACTCTGGTATCTACAGCCTACAATATCCAGTAATTTCCAAAAACTCACATAATTCTTTATCTGTTCTGGAGTTAGTAGTACCAGAGTCTCTAATGTAGTTATAATGTGCCTTCCTAGCAAGGGAGTAAGGCTCTCTGGTATTATCAGGAAAGAATGGGAAAAAATTAGGTTTCCCCATATACATCCCAGGGGCTGAGAGAAAATGTAGTTAGAAGTGTTTCGAAGAAGCCTCTAATCATCAAGCTGTGTTTGGATAGTTAGCCTGGAGTTGTGTTGGGATAGTTAGCCTGGAGCGGAAAGGAGGACAGAAAAGGGAGCTCTGGTGTTAAGAAGGAAATGCACCAGTTTTCCTTCTATATTTAGAGTTACCTGAGGCTCTGGGTCTCTGATAGACAGTTTAGGGGAGCCACTGGGAAGAGCCCCAGGCCCTGGTTGGTCCCTTCCAGGGACAATGGTTATCTGAGCCCTGACAGATAGAGGTCCCAGAGGGCATTCAGATCTCCAGTGATTATTTCCACACAAGGGACGAGGCTTATGGGGTTTTCATTTTGGTTGTCCCCTCTGAGGATATTCTCATTTTAGTGCTCTGAAGGGCCATATAAATGACACTTGGTGCCAGGACCTCAGGAAGTCCCATCTGACATAGTATGTAAGGCCACAACTAAGGCCTCAGATTTTCTTTCTTTTTTTTTTTTAAGCCTCCTTTTCTGTGTGTGTGTGTGTGTGTGTGTGTGTGTGTGTGTGTGTTATTCTTATTCTCCTCTTGACCTTGGTTGTAATCTACCCAATTGGCAGTTCGTAAGGGCTCCTCCAGAGTCTCTCCCAGGCCAACAGCCAATTTTGTATTTTTCTCTAAATATCTAGGGGTGATTACAAATTTGTCCTTTAGAATCATCTCAGCCATAGGGGTGTCAGGGGAGATAACCATATATTTAATGAGAGCCTCCCTCAACCTCTCCAGGAAGGCTGTGTGCTCTCGTTTTGTGTTTGTAAAAGAGTGGCTAATTTAGCAAAATTTAAGGGCTTCATCTTAGATTTTCTTAATTTTTTTTTTAAACATCTGTTTCATTAATTTTCTGATGTAACAAAAGCATTATATCTTTCCAGGTCAACTCGAAAACATACGTAATATTCTGAAAAACCTTTATATACTTATCTCATCAGCAAATTTACCTAGATCTCCTTTTATCTGTCTTAAACCTTGTAATGTAAAGGTTTTTTTCTTCTGGCATGTTCTTGTAAGGAAAACATGCCTGTTACATTATGGAGAGGGCCTGGATAAGGTGGGTAGCAGGGGCAGAATTGCATTTTTTTTTTTTATATATATAGATTGAGGACCTGAGGAGGAGGAGGTTGAGGTGGAAGACTTCCTTTCTTCCTTTTCTAGGTCTGTTGTGGATACAGTTAAGGGGCCCTTATTTCTTTTCTCTCCTGACTGCTGGACTTTAGAAAGGGTTGCCATTAAATTCGGATCCACCTTACATTGCTACATGTATCTTGATTTTTTTCCTTCAGGTCCAAAAACAGTGAACTTAGGGGAAGTCTCCCCCTTTCCCTTCACATTTGCAAACCAAGTCCAATTGTAGGATAGTGTTGTCATTGACATTTCCCTCTGATGGACAGGTTCCCTCTTCCAGTTTGTATTGGGGCCAAGCCTTTATGCAAAAGAAAATGAATCATAATGCATTCCAAAGGAGTAACGGCCTTGGTTGGGGAATTAGCCGTCTATAGGAAAACGGAAGAAAGTTGTCCCTTATCTCAGTTTTCTATAGCTGGCCAGGAGAAACCTCATCTCCTAGCCCCACGTTTTGGCTAGCTATGGGACTAGCAGCCAAAAGCCCTGTCAGTGTCCCAGGGTGCTGAGAGTAGTCATTCTTTTTTTTTGTTTTTTAATGTTTTTTTGTTTTTTTTTTTTATTTCTAGGAGAGAGAGAGAGAGAGACAGCGTGAGCAGGGGAGGGTCAGAGAGAGAGGGAGTCACAGACTGAAACAGGCTCCAGGCTCTGAGCTGGCAGTCAGCACAGAGCCCGACGCAGGGCTCGAACCCATGAACCGCGAGATCATGACCTAAGTGAAAGTCGGACGCTTAACCGACTAAGCCACCCAGGCGCCCCTATATTTCCATTTTCTTATGTCTTTTTTTTCATATCTTCTACTTTACTGCATACAGAGTTGCTTTTCTTATTTTTATCAGTTTTAACTATATTTAGCAGAATTTTAACTCTTAGAAACCTTAGTCACCAGTGAAAATTAAGTAGTAATCAATGGTGAACTCTATGTTACATCAGAATTTTTTTTAGATAGCAAACTTATGAATCTGTTAAGCATAAAACATGTTTTCCCACAGATCCAAATATCCTTAGTTTCTCTGCAACAAGTTAAAAGCTCAAACCTATATCTAGTAATTAGTGTTAGGCTCTTATCTCATTGGATATCCGATGAATTCAGTCTTAATTTATCATACAAGTAAAACTTTAAAGTTTTAGGTTACCAAAGACTTTGAAAGCTGTCTTAGCAATTATCCTTGAAAACTTTGAGACAGAAAAATTAACCATCATTTACAAAAACTTTTTAATGTTTATTTTTGAGAGAGAGAGACACAGCACAAGTAGGGGAGGGGCAGAGAGACCAGGAGACACAGAATCAGAGAAGCAGGCTCCAGGCTCTAAGCTGTCTGCAACACAGAGCCCGACATGGGGCTCAAACCCACCAACCTTGAGATCATGACCTGAACAGAAGCAGAGTGCTTAACTGCTTAACCGACTGAGCCACCCAGGTGCTCCAAAATTAACCATCATTTTAAGTCAACTTTTTGTTGATAAACTGCAATAGAGATAACAAGAGCTTATTTGACCTTTAGAAAACCTTAGGTAGAAAAAGTTTTATACATTTAATACTGATAACTCTAAAGAGATGTCTATTTAAACCAACAAACTTAAATCTGTTTAAATACTAAATGTGTTCCATCTGTGTCCATTTAAAAGTTAATCCATTTGTTCCCCATTGTCTACTTTTACCTGGGGCACCAGTGGAGAAATCTGAAGTGGGTGGTCTTCACTCCATGACCTCTAGGATGGGAGGAGGAGCTGATGGTGCCTGAGGCATTGAGGAACCAGTTATGTAGGCTGCCCCCCAGGTGGTGTGGCAAAGGAGGAGGGGAAGGGAAGGCAGAAGAGGAGAGGTGCCAGCAGAAGTCAGAGAAAGAGAATTCCCAGTTTTAAATCTTGTCGGCTCAGACAGAGGAGCAGACTCCAGGTTTGTTTTGTTTTCCACCAGTGGAATTAGGCAGTCCATGTCAGTCCGGAGAAGACAGGGAATTTTCCTGAAACAAAAAGGAGTTTCGGCAGCTACTTGGGAATATTCCTCAAAGTCCCTGTTCTGAGGTAGAATAACTAGAGACAGTTGGCTCTAATTATCATAGTCATTGACCCAGGAAATGAGACAGAAGTCCCCACACATAGTCACACAGCAACTCCAACGCAGCGCCCAGCACCTTAGAGTTGCAGCTTCAGTACTTGACCTTTGTGGAACTGTAGGGCAACTCTGGGAGGTGATCGGGCTCCCCGTCTGCCTCTTAGGGGCAGGTCTGCCAAAACGAACCTGGATTCTTACCAGTCTGATGGGTGCTCCCTGAGCTGGTTCCTGGGCCTCACCGGTTCCAATGAGGCACATGGGGGCCTCTCCCCGGCATACTGGGAAGGCTAGTATCCTGCAGAACAAGCAGTCCACTGGTACCAGGTGGGGCCACCTCTCCATGGTGGCAAAGGAGGTGGAAATGCATTGTCTCCGAATCCCAGATGTGAGCCCCCAAGTAAGGTAAGAGGATTCTCACACAGAGAGTCATGACACTGAGGCTTTTCTTTCCAGGAAGCAACTTTATTCCTGCTGGCACTGTTCAGTTGGGTTCACACCCGAAGAACTGAGCCCCGAATGCCACGTGGCATAGTTTTTATATATTTTTCACTTCTTTGTCTCCCATATGTGGTAACATACAAACATGTAGTCTGATTAAGTGATCTCATGTTACAAGGTCGTGAGGAATGTTGTCATGTACACGTATAACCAGGTTTCCTTGAGGGTTTTTTTTCCCTTTCCTTAGGGAGGGACCCTCCCACAGAGTCTATACCAGATATCCTCTCTAAGCCCCACCTATTTTTATGAATCTATGATGTATAGAACTTTGAAGAGGGAAATTCAAACCTGGCTAGCCTAGGCCAAGGAGTAGATGTAGGGCTCATATAACCAGTCTCTAGTGGGGCAAGTCTGTGGTTGGTCCAAGGCCCTGGCACCGGAGGGGGGAAGGGGTGCTGTGCCACCCGCATTTTCTCCTCTCCCTTCCTCTGTGTGTTAGCTTCAGATTTTTGTTTTTATTTTTCACACAGTGGGCCTGGATTTATGACTGACCCTTCACTAGTAAAGAGGAGCTGCCTTTCCTTCCTTGATTCCTTGCCAAATATACTAGAGAATGGCTTGGTCAAGGGCATACCCCCAGAGGCAAGCAGCCCATCCCGCGGTAGTTGAAGTGGAGAGGGGAACAGATCCCAGAAGGAAGGACCAAGCAGGCACAATCATAGATACCCAGCACGGCACTGAGCCAGATGTCAAATTCTGTTTATTTTTTTACTTTTTTAATGTTTATTTTTGAGAAAGAAAGATAGAGAGAAAGAGACTGAGCGCAAGCAACGGAGGGTCAGAGAGAGGGGGGAGACACAGAATCCGAAGCAGGCTCCAGGCTCTGAGCTGTCAGCACCGAGCCCAACACAGGGCTCCAGCTCACGAACCATGAGATCATGACCTGAGCCAAAGTAATGCACTTAAACGGCCGAGCCACCCAGGCACCCCCAGATGCCAAATTCTAAGTATGCACAAGCTAGTTGAGAAAAGAGAAAGAGAGAAATAGTAAAAAAATATCAGAGGAGAGCTGGGAAAGAGTGAGAGACAGGGTCACTGTAGCATTAGCTTGCTAATTGAAAGGACATTCAGTTCTACTCTTGAACAAAGATGCCTCAGGCCATATGTATGTCTTGTCAATTTCCTTTCAACCCTAACTAATAACTTTTCCTCTTTAACTTCTGTCTGAGCTAGTTGGCAAAGCGTAAAAACACTTTCTGTTTATTTGTGCTTGGTAAAGTTGGAGAATCCTGTGAAGATTTTGCCCTCATCGTGTTGTCTGTAAGTTTCTATGCAATTTGAACCCTTTCTTAGGAAGCTACCCAGCAAATGCAAGAGGCAGTAGTGTTTGTCAGTAGAAACTGCATCTTTTTACCTGGTACAACATCTCGTGTGGCGATGAACTCCAGCTGCGAGCGGGCTGAAAGCATATTTGCAGTTGAAGCTGGACACAGGGACAGGGTCTTAGCTTTCCCCAAACGATCACCAAGCAGCAGGGCTGGAAACAGGATGTGTAGCCGACACAAGCAGGACTCTGGAATCAGAAAGACTAGGCTTTGAATCCAGGCTGTAAAATGAGGAAGGACTGTGATGGAGGCTGCAGGGCACTTCCCAGACCTGCCTTCCCAACCAAGACATTCATTCTCCCCACTGCCTAGAGGGTTGGCTGCTGAGACCTCACAGCCGAGTTCCCTCCCGGACGCTGCCGAAGCTGAGGGACCAATGTTACACCTCTCCCAGAATGGCCTGGGCTGATGCAATGGTTCAAAGCCCAGTACTTTCTACAGGGGCCTTTCTTGTGACTCCCTCAGTGTTCAAGCTCAGCGTGTGCCCCATACTGCTTCCTCACTGTCTAACAGGGATTGCTTCAGAGAGCACCCCCCCAGTACACTTCCTATGTTCAAACGTCCATCTCAGCATCTAAGACAGATATTTCCTTGTAGGACTCTTTCGACAGGATGAAAGCAAGGCAATGTGTGTTTTGAGCAGGTGCTCATAAAGTATTGTAAAATACTTTGAAAGCCATGACCTGCCTGGTTCGGTCACAGAGTTGAGCCACAATTAAATAGGATACAGTCTATTCAACCAGAGTAATTTAAAAAATAACTCAAGTCCTTTACAGATTCTGTTAGGAGGGAGACTTTTGGTTGCAAGACAACCCAAGTAAGCTTGTTTAAAGAAAGGAAAAGTTTATTTGTGTGTTCACATGGTTGGTGGGGAAGTTTCATGAAAGTATAAAGTCTGGGGGTAAACTTTCATGCATGTCTGGATCCAGGGCCTTGGAGAGGAAGGTCATAGGACGTACTCTCTCCATCTTCCTTTATGCTGCCTCCAAGCTTGGATGGGTTTTAACCATCTGCTGGTAAGAGAGTTTCCATTACAGGCGTCATCTGCTCCAGTGTTGCAGCCCCATGGCTTGTGTTCATGGAAGAGAGAGTGCCTCCTTTCTCGGTGCTCACATAGAACAGGTATGTTGTAGAGTATTAAGATCATGGCCTCTCACCCCAGATTGCCCAGGTTCGAATTCCAGCTCTGTTCCTTAGCAGCTATGTGATGGTGGATGAATTACTTACCTGACCACAGCTCCTGTATCTGTACAGTGATTGATGACAGCACTACCCTTCCCGTAGGATTGCAAATATGAAATGTGTTAATACTTGTAAAGTGTTCAGAACAGCGCTGGGCATACTGTAAACACCACATAAAAGTTTTTTTTTTTTAATAGAACAAAAATACTTCTCTGATTTATTTGACTTGGGTCACAGTCTCACCTCTGAATTGAGGGCCCGAAGGAAATGATGTCCAGCTTGCCCGTCCCTGGAGGTCAGAGTAGAGTTACCTCCACCAAGATTTAGGATCTGAGGTGGGAGGTTCTCCAAAAGCATTCAGACTTCTGTTGCCAGGAAAAGGAGAATAGATGCTAGGCAGGCAGAATAACAATTGTCCGCTCCGTATGTATTTCTTAAAATAGCATACACAGATGCACAATGCTTAGCAGTAGTCTTTTTAAATCCTTAAAAAAATTAAGATACGGGGCGACTGGGTGGCTTAGTCGGTTAAGCGTCCGACTTTCGCTTGGGTCACGATCTCGCGGTTCGTGGGTTCAAGCCCCGCGTCGGGCTCTGTGCTGACTGCCAGCTCAGAGCCTGGAGCCTGTTTCAGTCTGTGACTCCCTCTCTCTCTGACCCTCCCCTGCTCACGCTGTCTCTCTCTCTCTCTCCTAGAAATAATAAAAATATATTAAAAAATTAAGATACTTTTATAATGAAGTAATTTGATAGACCTCAGATATTATTCAAGTGAAAAAAAGATTAGCATCACCTAAAATGAAACAAATTGATATGTTGTGCTCTCTAATTTGACGTGATGGGAAGATAATCTCCTTTATTAGCTTCTAAAAGTGTTTAGGACTATCTGGAATTCATTTTTGTATGTGAGCTGAGTCTTTAGATTTATTTTTTTTCCAATGTGGATACCCTATTTCCCCAGTACACTTTTTGGAAGTTCATCTTTTACCCACCATCTTGCTCTATCATTTTAATTATATTTCAGCTGTCATAATTGCGAGTTTATTTCTGGCTTTCTATTTGTCTATTTCTGTGCCAATACCATACTGCTCTCATTACTCTACAGGGTTAAGTGAAATGGTTTAACAGATACTAAAAAGTCCTAAAGCAAGAGTAGGAGAGTCAAGAAGCCAAATAAATCATAAGATAAATAAATATTCATAATAAATAATAATATAAATAATAAAATAAGTAAACAAATGAAGCAAGAAGAAGCAACAAAAATAACAGATTCACAGCAGACACATCAGCAGAACTACAGAAAATACAAGCAGAAAGTCTTAAAAGAAGCTAGAGGAAAAAAACAAGATTCCTTGTTAATGAGTGACACTTGACTTCTTAATTGAAGCAGTGGAAGTCAGAAAACAGTGAAATGACATCTGAGATGTCCTGAAGGAAGACAACTGCCATCTTAGAATTCTTGCCCAGTGAAAATATATATTTAAAAATTTTTTTTAAGGTTTATTTATTTTTGAGAGAGAGAGTATGAGTGTGGTGGGGGAGGCAGAGAGAGAGGGCGACACAGACTCAGGCTCAGAGCTGTCAGCACAGAGCCTAATGCAGGGCTTGAACCCATGAACCATGAGATCATGACCTGACCCTAAGTTGGACGCTTAACTGATGGAGCCACCCAGGCATCCCAAAAATATCTTTCAAGAATGGTGGGAAACAAAGACATTTTTGAACAAAAATGGTGGTTTGCGACCAATAGACATGCACTAAAAAAAATTCTAAATATACTTTATACAAAAAGGAAAATTATCCTAAATGGGAAGTCTGAGATGCAAGCAGCAAAGAGAAAAGCCTTGGCAAATGTGTCTCCAATAATCCTAATGGTACTCTGTGATGTTTTTCATTGTTGTCCTAGTGGTGTATAATGACAACCATTTCATTATCTCTCGTGATTCTGGGTGTTGAGTGGACTCAGTGAGGCAGTTCTTCTGCCGGTTCCCCTTGGCACGTCTTGTGTGGCTTCCATTAGATGTTGGTGAAGGCCACAGTCATCTGGAGGCTCAACTGCGACACGTGTCCATCGTATCTGGGTCTTGTTCACTCCCCATGTGGCATCAGGCCCTCTTCTTCCCCCTGTGGTTTCTCATATGGTAGCTCAGGAGGCGTAAAAGTACAGCAGGGGAAGGTACCAGGCCGTACTAATGTCTGGCTCAGAATGTCACTTCTGACACCTTCTGTAGTAGTTTCTCCAGAGAAGTAGACCCAATTGGATATGTAATATATATTATACATTATTATGTGTGTGTGTGTGTGTATATGTACATAGGTGTATATATCACACATGTTATATACATATATTCTACATATTACATATGTATATATTACATAGATGTATATGTAATATACATATATAACATATGTGTATATGTGTATGTATAACAGATGTATATAACATATGTGTAATATATAACTCATATAGCTTTATTATAAGGAATTGGTTTATGTGATTATAAAGAGATTGGATTAGTAATAACAACAACAACAACAAGCTTCCCACAAATGAAAGCCCAGGCCTAGATGTCTTCACTGGGGAGTTCTGCCAAACATTTAAATAAGGATGAATCCAGTTTTTTGCATACTTCCAAGCCACAGGCGAGCCCTGTAAGACTATGTGAGAGAGAATAGCAGGTGTTCGCTGGGGATCACTACCGAAATCCACCTTGTGCAGAATTTGATTATACATCAAAAGCAGCCGCATCTTTGGCCTGCAGCTGATTGCTCCCTGAAACTCCTTTGGCTGGAGCCCTTCCAAGTGCAGGCTTTGCATCTTAGTAAGTACAAAAGACCCTTGAGAAGCAACACACTAAATTTATATCAGTCATTTACATCTTAGTAGACCAAGGACTTGAGAGATGGGATATTTAATGATATGGTGAGTAATTTCAAAGCCTTAAGAGGGGCGCCTGGGTGGCTTAGTAAGCGTCCGACTTTCGCTTAGGTCATGATCTCGCGGTTCGTGGGTTCGAGCCCCGCGTCGGGCTCTGTGCTGACTGCCAGTTCAGAGCCTGGAGCCTGTTTCAGTCTGTGACTCCCTCTCTCTCTGACCCTCCCCTGCTCACGCTGTCTCTCTCTCCTAGAAATGAAAAAAAAAAAAAAAAAAGACTCAGGATGGGGAGAAAGAAACTTGACAGAAGGAGGGCGTGGGACAGGCTGGATGGCAAGTTCAGAGTCAGATAATTACCTTGTACCAGGGCTGCTTAGGTCCTTTGTAGACAGTAATAGCAAAGGTCTCCCTTCAAGGAGAGTCTTAATAAGAATCTCAGTCCATAGCCATGAATCTATAATAGCACAATTTGGGACACATACCAGCAGGAAACAAATGGGCTTGGGGGTATCAGAGCTTTCCAAGAGCACCTAAGATCACAAATTAGTTCTGCAGTGTGGTCTGTTGACAGCCTCCTGACTTAAACTACATTTATTACAGAACAGAGATTCTATCCTTTTCCCTAAAAGTTATGCGTCTCTTAGAGATTGGAGCACAGAAGAGTCTTTGGAAGCTACTTTATAAATACTGACATCATAGTTATTTTGACCTCAGTGACCCAAAGCTACCAGCACTGGCAGAGGAGACAAAGGGTTCAATGTGATTGGCCAGTCTGATAGTTCTTCTCTTGGATTTCAGAAGGCCAATGGTTCCTCAAGTGTGTTGGGAATGGAAACCATAAACACGAGACGTTGCTTGCTTCTTATGTGGTTGGTGGTCCCTGTCTGAGGCTTATAGTGCAAGTCTTACCTGAACCTAGCACAGCCTTTGGCAAGAAACGTTTCAATGAATAAATTAATGCTTTTAAGTGGCTTGCTTAACTCCATTTCTCTGTACACATTCAGTGAGCTAATTCTATTAGCAAAGGTTGTTGATGGTCTGAGAAAAATGGAAGGAGTTCATTTTTGGCAAAGATTCTTAATTTGTAATGTTGGTGGTTACCTCACCCAAGGCTTCCAACTTAATTGGAAACAGTGGAATGTAATTTAGCTGTGGCTGTTCCTCTGGCTGTTAATTTAGCTGATTTGAATTCCATTAAGGTTTTAATGGAAACAATTCCTTGTTAATTAACCAGAACCTCCCCTGCTGGTAGCTCGTTACAGGTAGGATGTGCAGGGTGCTTGACTCATCTGTGCTTCTTAAAGCAAACTGTGCAAGGGCGCCTGGTCCCAACTCTGGATACATTTGGTGTCTAGAAACAGATCTCTGAAACTTCTGGAGTTTATAATCAAAACCAGAGTCTCTCAAGTGACCGAATACTAAAACTGCTTGAGTTTTGTTTTTCTAGCTGAATTTCCAATGACAAAATATTGAAGGCGTTTTGTTTATTGGCTTTTCCCAGGAGATCTGCTGCTAAGATAAGACTAAAGCTTTACAACATTGTTTAAAAAGAGAAGTTAGCATCTTAAGAATCTTCTTTAGAAAAAAAACAAGATAAAGCAAATACTTTCCACTTCATTATTTCATTAAGACTTTAGTGATTTTGAAAACCTGATATTTTCGTCTGCTAACCCTTGTGGACTAATTGTGGGATTCTAAGTTTCCGACAGGAGTGTTCCGAAATATTTACAAGGCATGGGTAATGATCCATCTCACTTAGTCTTCCCCAAAGTTAGGAAGGAGGCTCAGCCCAGTTCTGAGAGAACAGACCTGAGCCCCAGCTGCCTCAGTCAGGAAGGCCTAGAAGCTTCCTTGCCCCTGGCAGAGGTAACTCTGCATCAGGGAGCTCCAAAACAAAAGTTTCCTCTACAGGGTCAGGGCAAAATATTCCTTGCAAAGGCAAATTTAGCTCCAAAAAGAGAGCCTAATGAATGCCTTTAACCCGTCTTTCCCTTCCCCCATTTCTCCTTGCCGCCCAATCTGGTAGGTGTTCCTCTTTCATCTGTAAGAACACACGCTACTGCTTGTAAATTGTCTTAGTTTTCAGTGGCAGCTCAGTTGTTGGCAGAGCCTTAATCGGTCTGGGAAGAGAAATCTTCACTCAGCACATTCACATCTGAGGTCTGATGGGAATGTGTGTGACAACACAGCAACAAAGGGACCCACCAGCCAGGAAGGAAAAGCAGCCCCGTTGCCTCACAGCCCCATCACATGGTCTCCTTGAGGTGGGAACTTCTCTTATTATTCCTCCTATTAGCTGGGGCATTAGTCTCAAACTACATGCTTGTCTCTTCTCACATCAGTGTCCAGCTTACGTAGAGTGGAGACCCAAGGATTAACACGTCACTCCACTGAGTAAAGAGAATGTGTTCTCATATGCTCATTATTCAACAACCATCCATTAGATGTCCATCCAGGGATCAGGTAGCTTAGATTTTCCAAGATGGCTCCATGGAAAGAAACTTTGATATTTTCCATAAAGGCAAATTATTAACTTTATATTAAATATAGTTATAATATTTGAGGTTCTTATAAATATTATAAATAAAGAAAACAAGGTGGGGGGTTGAATAATGTATTCCTCAGAAGATTTGACTATCTGATTACCTCAGCTATGTGTTAATATATTTGTTAAGAACAAAGATGATTAAGGCATGATTCTGCTATAAATGTATTCACATTGGGGTGCCTGGATGGCTTAGTTGGTTAATGTCTGACTCTTAATTTTAGCTCAGGTCATGATACTCTCAGTTTGTGAGATTGAGCCCCACATCAGATTCTGTGCTGACAGCAGTCTACTTGGGATTCTCTCACTCGCTCGCTCTCCCTCCCTCCCTCCACTTTTCTCCTCTGCTTGTGTGGATGCATTCTCTCTCAAAATAAATAAGTAAACATTAAAAAAAATTAAATGTGTTCACATGTAGCAGGGGACAGAATGTATATATGTATACCAAAAACACTAATAGAAGGTGAAAAGAGACCAGTGTGACAAGGAAGAAAGGGGACAAGGTGGGGGAGTTCAGAGAAGGAGATATTGTTAAGCTGGAAAGGTGACCCAGGGGAAGTACTCTCGCCCACGTTGAAGGACCCCAAAGCTTTGGAATAGCAGAGGTGAATTGCAGGACCCACAAAACATGTGAGCAGAAATATGCAGCAGGTAGTGGAGTTGAGGGCATGGAAGGAACGTACAGTGAAATGAAGAGGGAATGATAAATTGATCCATGAAGCTTAGACCAGGGAGACTGGATATCACTTAGCAGGCAGAAGAGTGAATCTAAATATTAAGGTGGGGAAGCATGACCAGAAGAGCTAATGGGGTGTCATGAGTGGCGGGGGGGGGGGAGCAGGGGAATATGGGGAAAACAAGAGGAATGCAGGAGCTTAGAAGGAACCGGTCAGGTCCCTGTGCATGATGTGGACGTTGTCCGTGGAAATCTGTGTCCACACTGGGAGGGTTCTAGCATCTGACATTGGGTGTGTGGCAACAGTCAAGCAAAACACTCTGGCCAGGAGAAAAGGACTCTGGGTGAGTTGGAGCCGTACTTCTCAAACTTTAATGTGCACACAAACCACTCGGGGATCTTGTAAAAATGTAGATTCTGAATCTGTAAGCCTGGGCGGGGCCTGAGATTCTGTACTTCTAACAAGTTCCCAGGTGAGGCCCAGACTCTTGGTCCAGGGCCCACGTTTTGAGTAGCAAAAAGCTAGAATAATTCACATTTGATAGTTTTAGGAGATGATTTATAAGCCCTCATAGTCTGTGAGAACCCAGCTGTTTTGAAGTGTGTTTATTTCTTTCTTTAAATCTCATTCTAAATATGGCAAGAAGCTGGCATGTGGTTAAATTGTGTTGGGTTTTAGGTTCTAGCTTGACCCATCCAGAGTGTGGCCTTCTTGCGTGTACGGTGTGTGGGTAGCCCTTCTGGCTCTAGAAATCACAAAGGCGAGTCTGGTCAGTTAAGAGCAGCCCTTTGAGACAGTTCCATGGCTGTCTTAGGTTCAAGTAGTAAATCTCCCCATTATTATGGAAATCTCCCTTCTGTGTTTCCTTCAAGGAAGGGAAGATTACTGTCCAGAGGTGGTAGATCTGCAAGCCCATCCTGACCCCGTGGTCTAGAGTCAGTTTGCAGCCTCCGTGGGAATAGGGTCAACCTCCAGGCAGTATGGTGGGTCAGTGACCAAAATGGTGGCAGGAAGGCAGGTGATACCATGTTTGAAACTGTCCCATGAAGGTTCCCCTGTCTCTGGAACAGTTCTTTATGTCTCTGAGGAATGCAGCCAGCTCATTCTCTGATACCTCATGAGGCTCTTCACTTATGGGGAGACCAGCTTCAGCTCTGCACTAGCCCTTGGACAGCAGAGGCCATGGCCTCTGTGTGAATCAGAAGAGTTGGGCCTGAGCTGCTCCTCAGTGAGCTGGAAAGGGGATGCATACACCAAATCCACTAGTAAATACAGGAGAACTATTCACCTTTCTTCATCATCTAAGGCCACAGAGAAGGTCTGATTTCTCTTAATAATCAGATCAACCACCATCCACTAACTTGAGCTGCCTTAGTACATCCTTATTCCCTCTCCTGGGACATCTTCTTAGTGTCACCCCGAGGCCATTGTGCCAGCCAGACCAAGTGAGCCTGGAGAAGGCCTGGAGACTGCTCTGGACAGTGGGGTTTGTGGTCCCTGTGCACAGCCCATGCTCAGTGTTGTCTTACCAAAGTATCAGACGGGATTTCGGCACCTGCAGGGGCAGTAGATCGGCCTCACTGTCACATGAGATTTTTACAGAAGCCCATGGCTTTGCGTGGCGTGGCTGTGAGGACCTGCTGAACAGGAGCAACTTTTCAGGGCTGGAGGGAAGGGATAGCAGATGGGTCTCCCACCAGAACTGGGTCTCAGTCCCTATTTTGTTCTCATTCTCATGTTCAGGGTATTAATGCACTGCTCAAAGCCCCTTCTATATGAGTCCCCATCATAGGTCATCCCTAGACAATTGAGGCCCTGGAATAGAACAGAGGTCAGGGGTCACTCAGCTGGTAACACCCCCATAGTGAGTTCCTTCTGGTTGGGGGTTCCTTGGCATCATTTTCACCCATTTATCTCACCCATTGACCAGAAGTTGGGCCTAAGCAATCACCAATCACTCTCATAATTAGAGGTGCACACACGGGGCTTCTGGAGTTGAACAGCAGGGGCTTAGCCCCAGCCTTACCAAACAGTGCATGGCCTACTGATCAGGGCATGCACCTTGGGGCCAGCCCAGCTGGGACCTGTGTTTCAGCTCCTCTTCCTCACCGTCAGACCTGAGCAGGCTTGGGATCACTTGGAGCCTAGGTTTCTTCAGCCACAAAGCAGGGCTTACCTCAGCCTCCCCTGGGGCTGTGGTAAGAAAGGAGCGACAGAACATTTGGGGAGCACTTCACGCTGTGTGTGGCACACGGGAAGCACTCAATAAATATTAGCCATTACTGTTAACTGATGCTTATTTAGTAAGTAAGGAGTTGTGGGTTTTATTAGGAGGAAACCAGGTATGTCCCTCATCCCACCGGGAAGCCACACCACAAGCTCGTAAATGCCGAGTGAGGCGTCCACCTGGTGGCCGCATCCCCAAATCTCTCATCAAAAACCTTGGAGGAAATGAAAAAGCTTGTAATTTATAAGCCAAGTCTTCTCAAGGGAGCGAGAGGGGGAGAGGGGAGGGTCAGAACCCACACTCTGGGGCTTTGTGGGGTCTGCTTGGGCAGCTTGAAAACAAAGCAGCACTTTGTCCTGTGTCTTCACTTTGCTTTTTGTCATAATATTTAATGAATTTTGAAATTTCAAATAACATGAAAGGCAAGTGTGAGACATTTACATCTATTACAGAAGAGAGCATGGGTGTAAAGGGGGGAGAAGCCATCCATGTATAACCTATAAAATGCAGCAGAGCTTCTAGGAACGTGACAGCTATGGGGGGACATGGGGTTCTGCACCTTCAGCATGCCCTGCTAAGTGCCCGCCCATCCCCAAGGTGGCCGTGGGGGGGTGGAGCCCATGTGGTGCCCCCCACTCCCTACCCCCGCCTTGGCCTAATTGGAAAAAGCTGGCACATGCACAGGGCGCTTCTGTGTTCCGGACCCTTCCTTTTGCTTTCTAATGCTAATGCATGAAACTTGAACGAATGTTCATTAAAACCATTTGAAATGCGATGCCCCTTACTCCTTGGGTTTTCACTGTTATTCCAGCTATCCATCAGGATGTGGGGCCTAAATCCTTTATTCCTTCCAAGAGGGGGTCCATTTGCCACTCTGGCGAAATAAAACTCCTTTGTGGATCTTTCGTCCTAGTTTTCGATTTTTTTATGCTAAAGACTTAATAAAAAATTTAAAAGTTAATAAAAGTGAAAAATACTCTTGCAGAAAAGTGCACAAGTATATGGCTTAATGAATGGTTACAAAGTGTGGCCAATCAAGAAACAGAAGGTTACCCTTCTCCACTGTCCCTCCTCCATCATCTGGTCACTAACTACCTCCAGAATGGTGAGCACGACCCTGGCTTATAATAGCACATAATTATTCAGCTTGGTTTTCTTTTGAACTTTATGTAAATGAAATCATACAGGATATGCTCTTTGGGGTCTAAGGTTATGTTAGGAAGGCTCACCGTCCATACTGTTGGGTATTGTAGGCCATTCATTCTCACTGCTCTATAGGATCACTGTGTGGTCCTTCATGATTGGAGACATTCCCGTGGAGGTGGGCATGTGTCCCCTGACAGGATGGGTCCCAGGGATGGGAATGTGACCAAGGTGGGCCAATTGTGATTTCTCAAATCAGAAGCGGATAGTATCTCTCTTCCTCATGGGAAAGTAGTCTATCATAGCAGACTCTGGAGTCAGGCCATTTGTGCTCAGTCCTGGCTGTGTCACTTACTAGCTGTGGCATCTGGTGCAAGTTATTTAACGTCTTCATTTTCAGTCTTAGTTTCTTCATATTTAAAAGGAGACAACAATAATAACATCATCATCAACAAAATGAAAAGAGAAGCTACTAAATGGGAGGAAATATTTGCAAATCATACTTCTGATAAAGGATTAATATTCAAAATATGTACAGGACTCACATCTCAGTAGCAGAAAAACAAACAAGCTAATTAGAACATGGGCAGAAGATCTGAACAGACATTTTTTCTAAAAAAAGACTTGCAGTTGGCTAATAGGTGCATGAAAAGATGCTCAATATCATTAATCATCAGGGAAATCCAAATCAAACCCACAATGAGAGATCACCTCCCACCTGTTCGAAGGGCTAGCATCAAAAAGACAAGAAATAACAAGTGTTGGCAAGGATGTAGAGAAAAGGGAGCCTGTGTGTGCTGTTGGTGGGAATGTAAATTGGTGCAGCCATGATGGAAAACAGTAAGGAAGTTTCTCAAAAAATTAAAAATAGAACTACCACATGATCCAGCAATTTCACTTTTGGGTATTTATTCAAAGTGAACAAAAACACTAACTCGAAAAGATATCTGCGATGCTGTGTTCACTGCAGCATTATTTGTAATAGCCAAGATATGGAAACAACCTAACTAGTGGCCAAATGGATAAATAAATTGTGATATACATGATATATATATATATGTGTGTATGTGTGTATATATATATGTGTGTGTGTGTATATATATATATATCTCTATATATATACCCATATATCTGTACATACCACACCTGCCATGCCTCTGAGCCTTTGCAACTGCTGTTCCCTCTGCCCAGCCTATCATCTTCCTTTAATTCTCACACAAAACTTCCATCCCTCTTTCAGGTCTTAGCCTAAAAGGCCTGTGTATCTACTTTGTTTCTAATAGGCCATCCCTGTCCCGTCATTATACCACAGCAGCTCTCAGGGCATAGTTTGCAAGACCCTGGTGGGGGGTGGGGGGATGGGGAAGGAAAGTTCTCTGAGACATGCCTCTCTTCCACTGTGTTGACGTCTGTGCTGACATCACAGCGGCCATGGTGAGTGAAACTAACTGCCGTAGCAGGAGTCCAGACAGTGACACCAAACTGAACAACTAGATAGTGGATCCTTCATCATCACCTACTCATTAAAAAGCAGTTTTGCTTAAGAATGCCATCGAGTAGGGGCGCCTGGGTGGCTTAGTCGGTTAAGCGTCCGACTTTCGCTTAGGTCATGATCTCGCGGTTCGTGGGTTCGAGCCCCGCGTCGGGCTCTGTGCTGACTGCCAGCTCAGAGCCTGGAGCCTATTTCGGAGTCTGTGTCTCCCTCTCTCTCTGACCCTCCCCTGCTCACACTGTCTCTCTCTCTCCTAGAAATAAATAAAAAAAAAAAAAATTAAAAAAAAAAAAGAATGCCATCGAGTAGGCCTTAAACGTGGTTAATCTTTGACCCTTGAAGGCCTGTATTTTAAAGTTTCTGTGTGACCAGGTGGGAAGTACACACTGGGCACTTCTTAAGTGTATCAAGGAAAGGCCCCTGTGCACACACGCTGTAGGCAGAATGAGCTACTTTGTGCGTGGAACACCTTCGCTTGAAGGAGCTCGTGACG
>NW_024080998.1:1084025-1153809 GCF_003009895.1 Hyaena hyaena
GGCTTCTCATAGATGGCTTTGATGATGTTTAAGTAGGTTCCTTCTATCCCAACTTTCTCGAGAGTCTTTATTAAGAAGGGATGCTGTATTTTGTCAAATGCTTTTTCTGCATCTATTGACAGGATCATATGGTTTTTATCTTTTCTTTTATTGATGTGATGTATCACATTGATTGATTTGCGAATGTTGAACCAGCCCTGTAACCCAGGAATGAATGAGGGGCATTTTTCTTAAAACCTCAGACTCTCTTATGCCTCACCCATTTTTTGGTGAGTTCGAGCCCTGCGTCGCACCCTGTGCTGGCAGCTCAGAGCCTGGAGCCTGTCTTCAGATTCCGTATCTCCTTCGCTCTCTGCCCCTTCCCTGCTCATGCTCTGTTTCTCTCTGTCTCCCTCTCTCAAAAATAAAAAAAAAGAAATATAAAAAAAGAAATCTTTAAGAATATTATTTTGAAATAGTTTTAGACTCACGTTCTCTCAAAATAAGTAAATAAACAAATTAAAAACAAAAGAAATAGTACAGTGTGTGTTTCCTCTATACACATCACGCAGCTTCTAGTGATAATGCCTTATGTAACCATAGTCTGTCTACAAAACCAGGAAGCTGACATTAGTGCAAGGCTATTAGCTAAACTATACACATTACTTATTTATTTTCTCTATTCATCTTTAAAACATAGTTTTTATTTTATTTTTTATTTTTTTATAGTTTATTTATTTTTGAGACAGAGAGAGACAGAACATGAGCGGGGGAGGGGCTGAGAGAGAGGGAGACACAGAATCTGAAACAGGCTCTAGGTTCTGAGCTGCCAGCACAGAACCCGATGCAGGACTTGAACCCTCTAACAGCGAGATCATGATCTGAGCCGAAGTTGGACACTCAACCGACTGAGCCACCCAGGTGCCCCTAAAATATAGTTTTTATTTTAATGAGGCTTACACTCCATAAAAATATAATCGGAACCACTGGAGCCTAGTATGGGGGTCACGCATGTAGTCAGCTATGTGGAACTGAAGGTTGAAGGCCTGCCTATCACTGTTGAATTGTGGCCCACTTGCTGTGTGATTATAGGCAAGGCACACCGTATCTCTGAGCCTTGGTTTTACGTCCTATAGAATGAAGCTAATAACACCCACTTGGTGGAGGTGCTGCATGGGTTAGACACAGAGCCTGTGAAGGACCTGATGTGTCGGTCACAGGCGCTCTGTCCATGGCTGGTGTCTCAGGTCAGGTTCTCCAGAAGCCTGAGGTGGAGGTCTGTGTGCAGGTGGTTTATGGGGAGCGTCCCAGGTGTCCCATGGATGAGCTCGCTGCGACACGGGGCTGGGCAGAGGGAGAGATTGAACTACCGTGTGCTTGTAACAAGAGGGGCTAGCTCCAGAGAGCCGGGGTGCCAGGCCTGCGCGCCCCTGTGTTGGCCAGTCACTGCATGTGGGCTGCTCTGAGGGAGGGGGTAGCCTTGGCCGGGTGGCTCCCTAGAGCTGAAGGTAGGGCCCAAGGACACAGCTACCGGTCACCCAGCTCTGCGGGGGATTCTGGGCAGTGCCTCACAGCATCTACTCTTCTCACTATTGCTGTGGCTCTGAGGAAGGGGACATCAGAAGAGGGGACAGGTCTAGGTTTTTCACCCTCCCCACCTGTTAGCCACACTAGACCCAGGCATATGTGAATGGCTTGATAACTAGGAAAAGCTGTTTCCTTTTCTGTTTTAAGCCATTGAAGAAGATCTGTTTACATTTTCAGGAAGAGCTAATTTGGGAGAGAGAGAAAAGCAACAGATCTTAATCTCCTTTATAGCTGTGAAAGGGAATTTCTTAAAATTCTCTTTTCCTTCCCCACAAAAGAACCACCGCTTGTACAATCCCCCTGTGAGGATTGCCTTGAAGCGGGTTTTGGAGGCTGACTTTTAACGACTTTTCAAGAACTCCCGCTCAGCCTGCCAAGGACAGGTTGCTGTCAGTGATATCATACAGTAATTGTATTTGTTTAGTCATAGCTGGAAGCCTGATGCTGAGGTAAGGCCCATGGGGGGTACCACAGAAGAGATATCGAGTCACCAGCTAGAAAGATTCCATTTCATGCCTTTTCTCTCTGCACGGCCACTCAGAAATAAAGTAGCACGATATAGTTCTGAATCCTCAGTAGATGTGGATTAAGATCCAGATCATATCTGAACTTGATTAGTATGCTTTGGTCTATATAAGCATCATGATATCATGTCCCCTATTAGAAGGGAAAGATCACGTATGTTAAGGTAAAGCACATCTATTTGGTGCAACTCCGTAAATTTTAGGCTAAACCAGTGAAATGAATTTTCAGGGGTTTTCCCAATCTGTTAAGTCTCCTTGGAGCAAAGTGTTTTGACCAATTGTCTAAGTGACTTTTTTCCTTTGTTTTTCAATAAAGATACAGCTCACTGCACACAATAATGGTGAAATGATAACATGAAGAATTTTCATATATTAGGGGGATTTTGTCACCAGAAAACTTGATAAACACTTTTTTGTCTTCCTCTAACATCCATGCTGGGTATTTAAGGGGAAGTGTTTTCACAAACACACTGTAGAGATAGACCTAGAAAATTTCACATCTGTGACAAGTGTGCACGTGCTCACACTCTCCCAAGCTGGGAAAGGGTAAGCCCTACCCTGCTGGTCACTGTCCTCCACCACTCTCTGCCTCTGTCTCTGTCTCTCTGTCTCTCTTTTTCTC
This sequence comes from Hyaena hyaena, assembly GCF_003009895.1. Classification (NCBI taxonomy): domain Eukaryota; kingdom Metazoa; phylum Chordata; class Mammalia; order Carnivora; family Hyaenidae; genus Hyaena; species Hyaena hyaena. Next base: position 1,086,738 of record NW_024080998.1, read on the forward strand.
TGCTTCTTTCTGAACCAGGGGCTTGCAGACAGCTGTGGCCGACTCAGCACAGAGGAGGAAGAGGAGTGGAAGCAGGTCAGGGCCCTGGAGGGTCCGAGAATGAGGGAGGAGAGCCTGCTAGCGGAGAGCCCCTTCAGGACGGAGCCATGTGAAGGCCTGTCACCCCAGGGGACTTAAATGGCATATGTCACCCCTCCGCTGGATTGAGGGAGAGGTCTAAGAGGAGCCAGATCTGATTCTCCTTTGGTTCCTCACAGGGCCTTGCACATATCTAGTCGGTGATTAACAAATGTTGGAGCCTGAGTGGCCTTTTCTGTTATTCCTTATTAGCAGTGCCAGAAAGTGAAGGTATGAACTCATCAGCAGCGATGAGCTCCACAAATTAGTCATGATTAGAGGCGGCAATGTTTTGATAGTTACATCAGAGATCTGGGTTCGTTTCTAGAAACTCACTGGGCAATTGTCCTCTTAATTAGAATCTATGGTGAACTCATCTGAGGGATGGCTGGCCACGCACCATCTGTGAGTCAGAGGAGGCCAAGGCTCAGATCTTTTCCCAGCTACACGACCGTACAGAAGTGGCCAAACCACCTTAAAGCACTGTTTCCTCTGCAGGTAAGTTGGTTGATCCCACACTACCTGTCACAGGCTTGTTTTATAGGTCAGATTAGCTAATGCTTACAAACCATCGCTCACCCCGATGCTTAATACATAGTGGCCATTGTTATGACAAGTTGTTATCACAACAGCATAAAATCATCAAATCAGAATACCTTGGCACCAAAGGGGGGGGCATAAAAACAATTAGAATAATAACTTTTCTGATTTACTTACTGCCCAAAAGATTGGTGTCTTACACTGGTGAGCCTATTGGTTGTATTTAGGGACTCTATTCAAATTCAAAATTCTCTTGAAGAAATGAAAGAACAGATATCTGTGTGCATCAAAGCAAATTTTAATATTTTCTCTATATTGAGCTGAACACTAAAAGATTTTGCAGCAGAGGGGCACCTGGCCGGCTCAGCTGGTGGAGTGTACGACTCTTGATCTTGGGGTCTTGGGTTTCAGCCCCACATTGGGTGGAGAGATTAATTAAAAATAAAAATTAAAAAAATTTTTATTTCCAGAGAATAATTATTCTTGGTATGTATTTGGGTATTTTAATCAATTTCTTAGCCTACCTGTCATGGTATTTTCTTTGCAGAGTGTAGTTTTAAAGTTTTGTGATTTCCAATTTCTTAACAAAAATGTCTGCATTTGAGGCTTAATGAATTTGAAATTGCTGATATTTACATTGACTTCTCTATAGATCATAGTATATTTAATTGAGAAAATGTTCTCTTTACAACTGTTAAAGTGCTAGGTAAGCCAAGAGCAATTCTGCTGAACAAAGGCTATTATCCATTCTAATTTTTTAAAATATGGAAAACTGTAAATAGTTCAATCCAAATATTTGCTCAGGCAATTTTAGCCTTTATCCAGAATTCCTTTTCTTGACAAATATTTTCATGATACAACTTGTTGAGTAGGTTGTCTCTATGATTTTTTTGAATGGTTCACCAAATTTAGATGATTCAAAATTGTAGGCCTTCTCAATTACATTCTATTCTGGGACAGAATTTAAGTTTATCCAAATAAAAATAGGAGCTCCATCAAAATATTCTTCTCACAGGTTGAGATCATCCAGCGCACAATTATAGAATGTCAAAATACTTCATTAGAGCACCCATTGTGGCCCCCACCCCACTTTTGCAGGATACATTTCAGTCTTCCCGTATGAAGAGCTGGCTTCATGGCCTAATGACTTGTGCAGTCACATAGAAGCCAGTGCTCAGAAGGACTCCACACTTGGTTTACTGTTCTGTGGCCATTCTAAAATTCTTAATTTTTTATTAAAAGTTTTTAATGTTTATTTACGTATGAGAAAGAGAGAGCGGGAGACAGACTGTGAATGGTGGGAGGGACAGAGAGAGAGAGAGGTAGACACAGAATCCAAAGCAGGCTCCAGGCTCTGAGCTGTCAACACAGAGCCCAATGTGGGGCTTGAACTCCTGAACCGTGAGATCATGACCTGAGCGGAAATGAAACGCTTACCCAATGGAGCCACCCAGGCACCCCCTCAAATTCTTAAATTTTTAATGAGCATTTTCTTTTTTGTGCTAGGTCCCACAAATTATATAGCTGTTCTGCTTGTTTGTCTTGGTTTTTAATAATTGCAATTTTCCAAAAGCTTCAAGCTCAAAAGCTGAATTAAAAAAAATTTTCCATTTACTCAATACTTTGAAGACTTCCAAATGATTTTGAACAAAATGCAGCCCAAAATTCAGAGCATTGTAAGACGCTTAGGGTGATTTTATGAAAATCGTTTATCATAAAGACTCAGATATCCTGTCATTTGGTAGGCATCAAGGAGAACTTTGTGATCTAGTTATTGTGTGTGTGTTTGTGTGTAAAATTTGACACTTAGCTTCCATTTCCATTGGTAGACCACCACAGCCTGTTTTGACCAAAGCACTAATTATATATGTTCCACTACCCAGTCCAAGTACACTTCTGCTCTGCAGGTTCTTCTGTTAGTGGGAACACTGTTTCTACCAGGATTCTAGCCATCACAATTTGTCACCTCAAAAACAAAGTTCCCCTCACTGATGAACTCTTAAGCTGGATTTAGAATAGCAATCAGAATAATGTCAGATTTTTCACCTGTGACAGAATGAGCTTTCCAAAGATTTGATTTTATAGATTAGTTTTATTTACTTATTTTTTAATATGAACCATTATTAGAATTAACAGATTTCTCATGTGAGGTAGCTGATGACTCTGATAGAAAGCTTGGGTCATTTTACTGTTTATGTAGCGAACTTCTTTTTCTTTCTTTCTTTTTTTTTTTTTAATGTTTTTATTTCTGAGAGAGAGAGAGACACAGCATGAGCAGGGGAGGTTCAGAGAGAGGGGGAGATACAGAATCTGAAGCAGGCTCCAGGCTCCAGAATCCGAGCTAGCTGTCAGCACAGAGCCCAAAGCAGGGCTCAAACCCACGAACCGTGAGATCATGACCTGAGCCAAAGTCGTATGCTTAACGGACTGAGCCACCCAGGCGCCCCTACATAGCTTAACTTCTGCTAAAGGCATTAGCAGCTAATACTTCATTGTTCAATCAGGCACGAGAAACAGTAGAATTGAAAATGAGTGAAATGAGTTTAGAAGAATGGTCGTTGCATCTCAATAAAAGCTAAGCTTCATGGAGTGGTATAAAAACACACTTGTGCAGCTGCTTGTGTTAGATTGCCATCTTTGCACATCATCTACTTATCCAATTAACTTTTGAGGTCAAAGCTGATGTTTCTTCAGCAAAATTGTGGTTGCTGGTTTTCATGCGGCCAGTGGTATCATGATGATATCCCCACAGTAGAATCAAGATGTCAGTGTTTTATGCAGGTTATTCATTGCTCTATAACTTTAACATTTGAATTTCCCCCTAAATATGCACTTTAATCTTTTCAAGCTGATTGCTGCCCAAAGAGTGTATTGCAAAAGAAAAAGATGTTATCCAACAATGTAATAAATAATGGTTGTAGAGTCATGAACACTAATGACAAAACTACTGTAAACAAGAGTCTTCAAACTACAGTCTATGCTCTCTGATGGGGCTGGTCAGTTTCCATTTCCTGCATGTGTCAGTTACAGCTGTCATGTGCTTTTGCACATTTCCCACTGACCCTGCTGCTATGTGGCCAGGCAGCTTCATGGACCTCCCAGCCCACAGCAGTGAGGACTGGTGGGCAGCTGGGGCACTCACTACCACGGAGTCCCTAGAAACTGGTCGCTGGGCGCCCTGCATTTTATCACGCTGTCCTTCAAATGGGGTGTTAGTTGCACTTTATCAGGAAATGGTTAGGGAAAGAGAAATGGGTATTGCCATCATCTTTCAGATTTTACCAGGAAAAAAAGTGAGAACTCAGTTTTTCACACTTGTGGCTCAACACTACTGTTCAAGACTGGCAGAGGCTGGGGTCCCTGGGTGGCTCAGTCGGTTAATCATCCAACTTCAGCTCAGGTCATGCATGATCTCACAGTTTGTGAGTTCAAGTCCCACGTTGGGCTCTGTGCTGATAGTTTAGAGCCTGGAGCCTGCTTTGGATTCTGTGTCTCCCTGTCTCTGCCTCTCCTCTGCTCATGTTTGGTCTCTCTCAAAACTAAATAAAACATTAAAAAAAAATTAAAAAAAAATTTATAGGACTGGCAGAGGCTGAGAATGCCTAGTGCAGGTCTACTAAGCCCATCCAGTGTGTTTAATGCCAGTACTATTAATAATGTGTTTTAAAATGAAGCATCTGGGGTGCCTGGGTGGCTCAGTTGGTTAAGCATCAGACTTTGGCCCAGGTCATGATCTTGTAGTTCGTGGGTTTGAGCCCTGCGTCACATCAGGCTCTGTGCTGACAGCTCAGAGCCTAGAGCCTGCTTCAGATTCTGTGTCTCCCTCTCTCTCTGCCTCTTCCCCTGTCTCAAAAATAAACATTAAAAAAATTCTTTTAAATGAAGCATCTGATACATGTTAGACTGCCTGGCACCCTCCTAGGAAAACCTGGGCATGTAGCCACCCTGATTATCATTGACTGCTTTGGTTATTCTATGGCTTCCTGATGAGACAACTATTGCTCTAATTTTACCAACCATTTCTACATCAGAAAAATGACCTTTCATTTAACGTGAAGGGAAGAGTGAGGTTGGTACAGTCTAGAACAGGACACTGTAAAGCTAAAGATGAATGGCGATTCAGTGGGTGCGTTCAGATATCATGACTTACCTCTTCTGGGGGCCAAATCCCAGGGACAATTTCTGATGATCTTATGTGTCTGAAGCTATTTTTTAGGTATAGCAGGCTATTTTCTTGAGGAGAAGGGGAAAGCTAGGTCATTTATCTTATTCTCGCTTTGTAAGCCCAGGACCTACATAAGTTTGGGTCTGTAACACTGAAATTCACTCTTAACTGAGCCCCAAGTGAAGTGCCAGGAAACCATTGCCTTTTTTGGGGAGTGGGGGTGGCGGTGGTGTTAGAAGTCCAACCTTGTATTGGAGGCCGGCTGTATACAAGTTGTGTAAACTTTATTGTCTGAGGGCTTCATCACCTGTAAAATGGCCCTCACGGCACCAGCTGCCAACACATCTGGGGCAGAACAGCTGGGAACAATTTTCAGTTGGAAAAATAACTTATGTGCAAAAGGAGCATAAACTTTCATCATATACTGGCTGGTTATAAACTAAGGCCATGTCAGGGAGAAATTCTAAAGGCTTGTTTTTCTATTTGGTTATTGTCAGATATTTCTGGGGCACACAAGGTGCATATTTCCCAGGTGACAGGTCATTATAATAAAATGAACCTGGTCACCTTATTACCTTTCTCGAGTCCTTTACTGGTGGGTTTTGGGAAACAGATGCTAAATGTTTAACGAAATCCATAGACAGCTTTGTTAGGGCTTTTCCACGGTAATCTGATTTACACAAGGTGCCCATAGAAGAGACGCAACAAGGTAAACAAGTATGACCTAACACAGATTAAAACTGTAATTTTTAAAATGTCAAGTAACGCCAAAGGAGCTTGGGTGACCAGATGACTGTGACTGGGGCTATGCAGATAGAAGAAAACAGCAGAGAGGATGCTGTCCAAAAGCCGAATGAAACCATATTTTAAATTTGGAATTGCTTGTAGTTTTAATTGTAAGATATGCTGCTCTTCTCCTGGTTTAGAAAGCTAAAAGTATGAATAGACTTCAATCCACAGAATGTGTAAGAAATAGAATTGCAGATGATACTTATAAACTCTACCCGAACCTGTATCTTGTCAACTTGGGAAGTCTTTCCGTTTGCCCAGAAATCATGAAGAGAGGTTAGATTTTTACACTTTTATTTGACCTATTATTCAGCTATTCTTTAAATATTTTATGATTCCTAATTTTAAAAATTTGTTATTGTTGTAAAACATAACATTTACCATTTTAATCATATTCAAGTGTATGATACAGTGGCATTAAGTACATACATAGTGTTGTGTAACTGTCATGACTATCTATTTCCAGAACTTGATTTTTTTACTTTTTAAAGCTTCACCAAAATATGATGCTTAAACATAATATTTAAGAAAAAGACATGATTTTACTGTAAAGTGAGATCAGCAGGGGTGCCTGGGTGGCTCAGTCGGTTGAGGATCTGACTTCGGCTCAGGTCAGGATCTCACGGTTCGTGAGTTCGAGCCCCACATCAGGCTCTGTGCTGACAGCTCAGAGCCTGGAGCCTGCTTTGGATTCTGTGTCTCCCTCTTTCTCTTTCTCCCCCCCACCCCCCCAACTAGTTCTCTCTCTCTTTCTCTTTCTCTCTCTCAAAAATAAATAAAAACATTTAAAAAAATTAAAAAAAAGAAATAAACATTAAAAATTTTTTTAAACAAATAAAAAAAATACGATCGACAAGTAATTGTTTGCTTTCTTCCTGCCTGGGAATGTAGACTGTTCCTGAGACGGCTCTTGTTAAGTGTGTCTATATCTGTCAACATATTGTGTTTAACCCTGTTTTGAACTCTGCTTTTATTCTAAGAGGGTTGTAAACCAGGGAAAAGCTACAAAAATCTGTAAATGCTCTAAAAAGAAATTCCAGGCTGATATGGCTGGCATGGGAGCTGAGGGGAAACTTTATTATGTTCTTATTTGGAAGAAAGGGAAGTCATTTAAGTCCTGTAATGGTAAGATGTGACAGTGTGTGTTAACTAAATAGGGGGACAGATCGGAGCGTAGTTTCTACACTTCTGCAATTCAAATCGCATAATGATTTTATTTAAAATGAAGACATTTATAAAATGAAATTTCAGAATATGTTTGCATTAAAGGAAATCAATGAAGTAAAAGTGACTTTAGACCTTCCGTCTCCCTAAAGCTCATGACCTTCAGATCTAGCCACTCTCCTGCTTACAGGACTTTTATCTTTCCTAAATGTCCCATATTAATATCCACACAGACCCCCTCGCCAGTCAGAGCCCACCTCCAGGCAGTAGCAAAGCTCACTGAAGTCCTATTGGAAATATTTATGGTCTATTCTGGAAACTGTCTCTTCTGTTTTGAAATCATGGTTGCAAAATGCTCAGAAGTGAAAGGTTTAATTTTAAGTGTCCCTTAAAGAGAAAATAGAAACCGGACTGTTGGTTTAACTTAATAATTTATTCCAAATAGAGATATCCAGGGGCACCTGGGAGGCTCAGTTGGTTAAGCGTCCGACTTCGGCTCTGGTCATGATCTCACGTTTCATGGATTTGAGCCCCGCATCGGGCTCTGTGCTGACAGCTCAGAGCCTGGAGCCAGCTCAGATTCTGTGTCTCCCTCTCTCTCTGACCCTCCCCTGCTCATGCTGTCTCTCTCTCTCTCAGAAATAAATAAAACATTAAAAAAAACCAAATAGAGATATCCATCATTATATTTATATGTGACAGAAATATGGCAAAATATTGCATCTGTTAAATCACTATGGTTACTTTATAGCTGCTGCTTTTAATATTCTTTGTACTTTTCTGGACCTACAATGATAAAAATGAATATAATTTATGGAATTTACAAAGCAAGAGACATCGTCTTTCTATTGTAGACAAAGGAAATGTCAACATTATGCTAATTTGGAACTGATCCGCCTTCCTAGAGTAAAGCTGCTTCCAAACTCCCAAGCAGTCTTATCCGCACAGCTTTTGAAAAAGACTTAATTACTGGACCCAGCCTCCAGGCTCATCTTGTGACACTGGTCCAAGGGTACTAAGGCTCATTCACTACAGTGAAAGAACATTCTCAACAAGTACTAAGGATTGGCTCATGTTGGCCGTTTTGGAAACTGTGATGAGCGAATTCAGAAAACGAATTGTTCTGATTCTTTCAAGCTTTTAGGCTTTGAACAAAATAATGAATAAGCCTTAGTAATTAAATGCCTTGTTTGTTTTTAGTTCTTTTGAATGCAATCAAGGAAAGGAATGGAAAGGAAAGACGCACTGGGGAGACCCCCAAAGGCACTTTGGCACTCACCAAAGCTGCCACACGATGAATAACACAGTGGGGGTAGATGGCTAAGTAGGTCCTATTTTTGTGTTGTTCAATAACACTAGGAAACATGCTTTAGTTCAAAGCATTGTTTCTCTTCAAGTGTCTCCAATCAGCATCACATAGCTTTTGGTGATGCTAGAGTGATTTCAATGTACCAAGTGTCTTTGAGTAGTTGTCTAAGGGAATAAAGCTAAGGAAAAGAAGGGGGCAGAAAGAGGGCATTTGACCACAAAGATTGAGAATTTCATTGGTTTGTGGGAGAATTCCTTGGCTAGTACCTCTGGGAAATGGGGTGGTTTATAGGGAAGATTCCCAGGCATATATGTTCTTAATAACAAAGAGGCCTTTGCGATGCTGTCTTGGTGAGGATGCTTTCAGCTGCAAGTAACCAAAGACCCAACTGAGGCCAGCTTAAACCCTGAGGGGATTCGTCTCTTGCAGAACAAGCCCTAAAGTAGGCATGCTCCCCTAAATGCACACGGGGTCACTGGCCCCACTTCTCTGTGGCTTTCTGGATTTCTCCATTTCTGTGTTGGCTTCATCCAGCAGCAGTTCAGAGCATCACATCCAGTCACAACAGTGTCTTGTGTTATGTTTAGCCCCAGCCTTGGCTGAATAAATATATATGTGTATATAAATATATATATTTGTATGTATGCATTTACATATTATATTAATTATTTTGATATATATTTTAAAACTTGATTTTCTTTTCTTTTTATTTTATTGATTGATTTTTTTTTTTTGACAGAGACGTACACACATGAGCAGGGGAAGGGCAGAGGGAGAGGGAGAGAGAGTCGTAAGCAGTTTCCAAGCCCAGTGTGGAGCCCAATTTCACCGCTATGAGATCATGACCTATGCTGAGGTCAAGAGTCAGATGCTTAACCAACGGAGTCACCCAGGAGCCACTGGACAAGTACATATTGATCAAGGAGTCCTGGAGACTAACTCTTCTCAGTGAGGAGGTGCAAAAGCAGTGCGACTGAGGACAGTTAAGGTTGAAAAGGCTGAGAGGTGCTGTAAAAATAAGGAAGAGATGTGTAATTGTGAATGGAACAACTCTAGTTCTTGAGGAGTCACCTCACCCACCGGCAATCACCGTTTCCCGACTTCTGAGGTAAGACAACAGCAAATCAAGTAAAAACCATACTGTGCTCCATACATTACTATTAGTACAATGCCTGAGAACAAAATGTCTTCTCAAAAGTGGTCATAAACGAAAGAGGCTACTCTGCATAGAAACATACATTTTCCACCTTCACACAATAACACTGCCTTATATTTGTGTAGTAGAAGCATCACAAGAGCCTGAATTTTGTGTTGTTTCCTATTGGATCAGCAGGGCCTAAACCAATGAACACATTGGTTCTCAAATTTTTTTCAAAAGAATGAGTAATGGTAGAGCCATTTTCATTTACTAGCTAAGAGAAGGTGAGAGGGAGAGAAGGAACTGGGTTCTAATGTCAATCCTGTAGGTTTGAGATCCTTTATGGGCTTCAGTTTCTTTTTCTGTAACATGGGACTAATAGAAAATTGCTTTATTAGGTTGTTGTGAATATTAAATGAATTAGGGATGCCTGGATAGCTCAGTTGGTTAAATGGGTTGTTGTCCGAATCTTGATTTCAGCTCAGGTCATAACCTCACAGTTCATGAGTTGGAGCCCTGCGTCAGGCTCCACGCTGGTGGTGCGGAGTCTGCTTGAGATTCTCTCTCTCTGCTCCTACTCCATGTACACTCTCTCTCAAAAATAGATAAATAAAAGATTAGATGAATTAATACATGTAAAGCACTTGGAACAGTAGTCCTCAGGAAGTGCTACAATTTATTATCACTACTACTACTGAGTCCTTAATATTTCAGTTTCCTTATTAGTTAAATGGGGATAATAAAAGGTATCCCGTTTGAGGATTAAATAAGATGGTGTCTGTTCCTTCCTTATGGTGTCAGATATGGTGTTAGAAGCTTGGCCAAAGTTACTATAATTCTATGTCTGTTCCCAGTGCTTTTATTTTATAAAGTTATTTTTACCCCATTATATATTTGGTCTTCACAACAAACTACTGAGAGGTCCACTATTATGCCTTTTTACAGATCAGACAACTGAGGTGCTGAGCAATTAAATTATGCCTCTAAAGACTTATTCAGAAGGCACATGGTAGAGCCAAAAGCTAACACAGCACTTTTGGATGTTTTGCTGTGTAGATCTTCGACATTTTACATGTCTAAGCAGACTTTTCAGGGCTAGAGAGTGATTTTATTGAGCAAATGTATAAGGTGAAACATTTCTAAGTAGGAGAATTTGGGGGAAAGATGGAGGAAGTGACCAGAAGAGAAAATGACATTTTAAAAGAGGTGCTTTTAAGGAGGCAAGGTTAGAATGATCCATGTGATACAGGATGATATCAGTATGGATTAGAGACATCAGTATGAATTCATGTTTAGCTTAATATAGGCACACATGGTTATGTGCAGAAAATTTGCAGCTGTGTGTAAATACACAGGTTAGTATACTGCATACATACCACATACGTTTCCTTGTTCTGTCAGCTAAGAGGACTTAGAAGCAACAACATCCCAATAGCAACAAGCACACCCACCACCCAGACTGTGGTTTCTATAACCTTTCTCCAATGGAAGGAACCATGGCTCCTTGGAGAAATGGCTGATTCTAGCCCTGGGCAGGTAATATACAAGAGGAGTCTATAGTGCGAGAAAGTAAGGGAGTACTAAAACAAACCAATGAGCAATAAAAAGATGGGGAGTATGTCAAAGGGACATAGGAACCAACTGAAAAGGCTCCCAGTGACCAAAGCTAGAACAATATGAGCAATAAGACCAATCTTAGTATCAGATTATAACCTAAAGTATAAATAAATACCTGTGAATCCATACTAATATGAATAATTGATTGATAAATAAATAGGGAAGAAGAGACAAATTTTCCCTGCAGAAGAATTCAAAATAATTTGTGTAGCTACTCCACACTTAAGGCAATGGAACATACCTCCTTACCCCTTAAATGTGGACTACATATGATGACTTCCTTTCAGAGAGTCCAGGGTGGAATATGGGAAGAAGAGAGAAAGCTTACAGTGCAGAAACCTGACAAACACGACCCCAGCCAGGTGATCAAAGCTCACGTCAGCAGAGATAAGTCATCTTTCTATTTGTACCCCATATTCTTTGTTTCTTCTTTCTCACCTTCTCTTAGACTGATTATTGTTTTTATAGTCCTTTTATCTCCTCTACTAACTTTTAGCTGTAACTTTATTTTTTTGAATTATGACTCTAGTGATCTCAATATGCAACTTTAATATATCTTTGTCTATGTTAAATAAATATTATAGCACTTCAGGGACAAAATATTAGTCCTAAAACACTTTTATTCCATTTTACCCCTTCATTCCTTAGCAATATTTTGTTATGTGTTTTACTTATAAATCCCACAATGCTTGCTATTATTTTTATCTTAACATTCAAGCATCTTTTAAAGATTCAAAAAATGAAAAATAGTCTTTCCTATTTACTGACGTATTTACTTTTTTCCAGTGCTTTCCATTCTTTCCTGTAGATTCAGGTTTCCATCTGGCATACCTTCCCTTTAATTCCCAAAAGTCTCTAGATATTGTAGTGATGTAAACGAAATGACCCATTTATAATACTTTAGACCTGTTAATAACACACTCTCTCAGATCTTATTTGTTTGAAAATGTCTTTATTTCCTCCCTTACTTTGAAGTATATTTTAATAGGATGTATAATTCTAGGTTGATACTTTTAAATCTTTTTGTTATTTATTATTTGCTTTTTTGGATATTTGTTATCATTTTATTTGTGATTTTTTTTTCGTTTGGCACTTCAATGGTGGTATTCCATTATTTTCCAGATTCTGTTATTTCTGAATGTAAGTCAGCTGTCATGTGTGTTTTTCCTTCCAATTCCCCCTCCCAAATAAATTGTCTCTTTTCCCCTCTGGTTTTTTTTTCGGGGAATGACAAAAGGATGACAAAGTGTGTTTCTTTAGGTCTGGTCCTTTGATACTGCTATACATTTAGACATAAATAATTTAAAGTCAGGGAACTAATAATTATGTCAGTGTCACCTCCCTTCCTCCCCTTTGGCACAACTGTTCCAACTGGCTTCCTTTCTGACTTCTCCCTTCAAAATCCTGGAGTGTGAGGGACAGGGGTCACTTCTTGTCAGCTTCTGCCTGGGCTGCCAAGTCTGTTACTTTCTGAGCAGCAAGAAATGTGGCCCCCTTCTTCGGGAAAGCTGCTGACTCTTCTGAACTGAGGCCCTTTGCCACACGAAGGCCCAGGGAATGGGAAGCGCCAGTGAACAATAGAGAACAGGGGCACATCCTGCAAGGCAAAGGCATCATCCTGTGCTTTAATTCGGGTGATCTCGTACACATACTCCAAGCCTGCCACCCTTACCCCTGTCTGCTGGGCATTCCTTCTCAATCCCGGCAGCTGCCTTCAGAAAGTACAAAAAAGTGAGTGTCCAGTTTTGATTTCAAATGTCCTGTCTGGCTTCACAAAACTCTTGGTGGGCAAAAGAATACCTTCTTCTTTTTTTAATGCGTATTTATTTTTGAGAGAGAGAGAGAGCACAAGCAGAGAAGGGGCAGAGAAAGGGGGAGACAGAGGATCTGAAGCCAGCACTGTGCTGACAGCAGAGACCCCGATGTGGGGCTTGAACTCACAAACTGAGAGCATGACCTGAGCCAAAATCTGATGCTCAACCAACTAAGCCACTTAGGTGCCCCAGGAATGCCTTCTTTGATGCCCTTTGTCATCTTTTTTAAAAAATGCTTATTTATTTTTGAAGAAGAGAGAGAGACAGAGTGTAGGTTGGGGAGGGGCAGAGAGAGAGGGAGACACAGAATCTGAAGCAGGCTCCAGGCTCTGAGCTGTCAGCACAGAGCCCGACGCAGGGCTCGAACTCACAAGCTGTGAGATCATGAGCTTAGCAGAAGTCAGATGCTTAACTGACTGAGCCACCCAGGTGCCCCAATTCCCTTTGTCATCTTGTTGAACTTCTTGCAGAACCGGTTGATAGAGACACCACTCTGACATAGGATGGGCCTCATGGGGGTCTGGACATGGTCTGGGCTGCCCACATGATAGTCTGGATCATGGTGCTAGCCTTGGGCTTCCTGAGAGCCTGAGTGGCCTAGCTCAGCTTCAACATGATGAGGGGTTCCAGTCCTTCGTTCACTTCAGAGTAATAGTAAGAGCAACAGCATCTGGCCTGGCCATCTAGATTCCCCTCTGCCTATTTTTAAAGAATTTGTCTTCTATCTTTGATTTTCAGTGGCTATGATGTGCCTAGATGTGATCTTCTTTCTATTCATCCTGCTTGTGGTTTGCTGAGTTTCTTGCATATGCAGTTTAATATATTTTATCAATTTGGAAAATTCTTCACTATTTTATCTTCAAATATTTCTTTTGTCCAGTTTTCTTTCTTCTTGCTTTCTGGGGTTCCAATTCTATGCACATAAGACTATTTGATATAGTCCCCTGAGTTTCTAATATTTTTGTTTTTAGTATTTTTTAAATTTCTCTGTGCTTCTCTTTGGATTGTTTATATTGGCTTATCTTCAAATTTTCCAATGCTTTTCCCCCTCCCTGTGTCCAGTATTCTGAGGAATTTAATTCTTTTACCGTTCTTTGTGTCCAGAGCTCTTCACTATGCACAAGCTTTAAAGAACTAAAGACACAGATATAGATGTAGATATAGATATAAATTTTCCCTTGGCAAGAGCAACAGTCTTTCATAATTGTCTACATTTTAGTGGGAAGTAGAACCTGCAGTAGTTCCTAAAGAATCTTAAATAATCCAGGGAACTTGTTAAAAATTCATATTCCTAAGAAATGCTATCAGACACCAGACAATATCTAGGGTACTAAAAATTCTCCAGATTGGTCTGATGCAGGAGTCCCCAGGCACCCTTTGAAAATCTCTCATTTGTTAAAAGCCTAAAGTCAATAACTAGTTGGCAGTTGGAAAATGCAAATCAGCATTAATTGAGACCTAAGTAAGACCATCAACAAAGTTATCAGATTGCTTTACTAAGCCCAAATTTAAAAACAAAACAACCTAATTTAAACAAATGGGCACACATGGAAATAGCCTAAAATTGTTGAAAGCCATGTAGTTGCTTCATTTCAGATGGCATTGATTTCATGCTGGGATGTGGCTCTTCAGTAAGCCAACTGGAGACATAGACAACTTGGGGAAACAAGATCTTCATAGATCTGTTCATTTGTGTTGGTGGGCTGGTGGAATTCTTGAGAGTCTCTACAGAGAAATGTAAGGTTTCAGGGCCTGAAACAAATACCAAGAGCCAAAGACTAACTGACGTATTATGTGGCTAATTTTTAGACAAACATACCAGAAACTGTACATTCAAATGAGGGCTGTCCTCTTTAACAGGGTATATAATGCAGAAGGGCAAATAAGTTGAGTATCAACACCAATTCATTGGTTTGGTGCCCCAAAGAGCTGGATCTGGCTCAGTAGGAAAGAGTGCTTTCATCTACTAGCAAGATCTGCCATGAGCATGGCTGGGGACAGTGGAACACACAGGCTGTATGATTACCTTCCTGGTTTAATGGTAAGACCCCTGGATTTGAGGTTTGAAGATTTGAACTTGAATCTTGATTCTACTATTTACCAGCTGTGAGATCTCTGAAAACACCTTCTGTAGCCTCAATTTCTTTAATTTAATGGCAGTTAGTCCTAACAGTATTTCCAGTGTCTATTTCATAGATATGTATGTGATAGCCCCTTTATCATTTATAAAGCAGTAGTCACAAGTTTTTCAAAGTCACTTTGGCAGGCTATGGTCTTATTCACAATAATTTGGCCATTGCACTTAATACTTTGGATGTGTATTGACAAATAGTTTGAGCAACTTGGAAAAAGCACTTTTATATGTACCTTGTTTTTATAATTCGGCCAGATCACTGACAAATTGATCATGACCTTTGGATCCAAATGGCATGGTTCTTCCCCAAAATTCACTATCAATGGATTTGGTACTCCCAGATTATTAAATAGGGTGTGCCACAGGCTTTTGAAGATTCTTTACAGAGAGAAATTCCCAAAACATTTTGTGCAATGGGAACCTCATTAGTATGAGTATGATCTTCTAACAGTATTACATTGAAGGCCAAAATTCACTTGAATGTGTAACTTCCTGTTTAATAAACCAGTCATTTTGCATCAGACTCTCCTGGTGTGTATAGCAGTATTACCATGTGTTGAATCAGATGACGCTCAGAGGCTAATCCTGCAGTAATCTCTAGGAAGGCACAGTGATATAAATGAGGAGCCCAGGTGAATGAATTCTCTCAACCTCTGGTAGAGATGGAATCAGAGCTTTGTAGTTCTTACTGATAATGTTAGTCTCTAAGCAACCAACTTTTGGCAACTCCAGAATTATGAAACATGGATTTTATGCAGCTGTGAAAATCCTGTCTTGTCCATAAGCAACTACTATGATTATGGAGAAGTAAGAAATATTGAAAGGAAAGCAACCAAACAGTCCTTGGAAACAGTGTTTTTCTGCATTGGCCTCTGGGCTTTTGAAGGGGATGCTGACATAATTCTAATCCCAAACTATTGTGGAGAGTGAAATTAGGACATGGGGTGGCCCCTTCTCTAGAGTCATACTCTGGCCTTTCTCTCTTCATGAGGGAAAGAGTCCTAGAGACAAAGGATGTGCCACTTTTAGTCCATTGTGGTAGGAAGAGCTCTAAGATGGAACCCAAGATTCCTATCCCCTGTATCTTCCTCTCTCCTTGAATACAGCAAGACCTATTAATATGACGGATGTCATTTATATGATTAGGTTACATATTATCAAAGGTGAAGGGATTTGGGAGAGTATAAGTCAATCAAGAGATAGACTGTCTTGGGTGGGTCTGACCTAATGAGGTGAAAATCACTTAAAAAGGGGACTGAGCCCTTCCTAATGAGAAATTCTCCCACTGGCCCTGAAGAAGCAAGTTGCCAGTGGTTCTATAGCCCCAAAGAACTGAATTCTGCCATCAACCTGTGATCTTAGAAGAGGACCCTGAGCCTCAGATGAGTCTACAGCCCTGGTTGACATCTTGATTACAGCCTGCTGAGAGCCTGAGCTGAAGACCAAGCTAAGCCATGCAAGGACTCTTGTCCCCTGGAAACACCAAATAATAAATATATGCTGTTGTAAGCCACCCAAATTGTGATGATTTGAGATACAGCACAGAACACTGGTTCACCCACATTCATCTTCTAGTTAGTGGTACACAAAGCATGACCTGTGTACTACTGGTCCAGGGTGAGCTAAATACTGAAAGTAAGAGTAAATGTTCAGTACTTTCTGTGGCAATTTGATACTTCTCAAACATTTTGATGGTATTTTACCATCTTACCAAAAATATAGGTCCCCAGTAGAGTGGACAATTCTTGAAAAGTATTTATTTTTTTTTAAAGATTTTTTTTTAATGTTTTTATTTATTTCTAAGAGAGAGAGAGAGAGACAGCGTGAACAGGGGAGGGCCAGAGAGAGAGGGAGTCACAGACTGAAACAGACTCCAGGCTCTGAGCTGGCAGTCAGCACAGAGCCCGATGCGGGGCTCGAACCCACGAACCGCGAGATCATGACCCAAGCGAAAGTCGGATGCTTAACCGACTAAGCCACCCAGGCGCCCCTCTTGAAAAGTATTTATTTTGAGAAAGAGAGAGCACACACACGTCAGAGAGAGATAGAGGGAGAGGGAGAGAATCCCAAGCAGGTTCCATGCTCTCAGCACAGAGCCCGATGTGGGACCCAATCTCATGAACTGTGAGATCATGACCTGAGCTGAAATCAAGAGATGCTCAACCAACTGAGCCACCCAGGTGTGCCAGAGTGGACAATTTTAAAAAACAACTAAAAGTAGCTCTTCACCAGAGAAGCAGAGTTTCTTCTTTATCGTCTGAATATCCAGGAGCCTGAGTTCCCTGCACAAATGATCAAATACCAGCTTCCAGGGCCTGCCCTGTCCTTTCTCTGGTCTGCCTATCCAAGGACATGTAGTGCTGCTGATGAACTATCCTGTTGCAGACTATGGGTCTGGAGTTCTCTCTTGTTCAGCAAGAGAGTGGATGCAGAACTGAGTACGAGAGAGGCTAATGTCTGGGAAGAGACAAGAGTCCTGAATGGGTTTCATCTCCATATTTATTGAGCTCACAAGATATTACCCCTGTGGTGAACATGAAGAAAACAAGATCTTACACGCGTGAACCTGGAGAAAACAAACAGACGGTAATCATTAACTTGCATGTGTAAGAAGTGAAGAGTCTGGGGGACAAGTGGAGTTTGTGATATTGGCGTCAGATAGAAAGTAATTTCCTGTAGGCGATATAACAAGTTTCTTGTGATCCCATTACAATATCTCACTACCTAACCACAGGTGCTTTTGGCCTGTGGTGGCGGCTTTCTGTGCTAAGCTTTTTCCTAACCCATTTATGTAAGTAGAATCT
The DNA here is from genome assembly GCF_003009895.1 of Hyaena hyaena. Taxonomy (NCBI): domain Eukaryota; kingdom Metazoa; phylum Chordata; class Mammalia; order Carnivora; family Hyaenidae; genus Hyaena; species Hyaena hyaena. The sequence goes on from NW_024080998.1 coordinate 1,104,329, forward strand.
ATTCCCCACACTAACCCTAGGCCTGAGGGTGACCAATGGGCAGCTCTTTATAGGGACGGGAGGATGAAGCTTAGGAGGAAGGCATGGGTCAGAGTGTCCACCTGTGAATGTGAGCCCTTGAATGTGCTGACGAAGAGGGGGGAAAAGAAGGAAGGAATAGCCAGGGGCCAGAGGCTGTGATGGCTCTCTACATGCTCTCTCAGAGTTCCCTGACATTGGGAATCCCAGTTTTCTAAAATCAAACATGGCTTTCATGTCATTGTGAAGGTCAGTTGGTCAAGGTAGAAGGAGAGACCAAATTTTACTTAATACTGTGTTATCTTGATTTGTATTTTTTTGGTCTTGATTCGTATTTTTAAACATTCTAGACCCAGGCTATGTGGGCTTCCACTGGCACTCTTCACTGGCCTTGCAGATGCTGAGTGAGTCTGAAGTGGGACACTTCCAACTTCTCCTCCCAGTGCCTGCAAACCTAGAACCCTGGTTTGCTTAAGTGAAAGGGCATCGTTTTTTTTTGTTGTTGTTGTTTGTTTGTTTTGTTTTTTTTAGTGAAGGGCTCTCTGCACTGATTATGCTTAGCTTTTTACCTGTTCTTTTTCTTAAATGGGTGAATTGGGTGTTCCTGGATTCATAATATGCAGCGGGAATCCAGGGGTCCAGCACTTTTCTGGAACATCATTTCAGATCTTCAGCAGAAGACAGGTGCTGTAAGACGCCGTGCACTTGCCACGGTGTGGTAGGCCGCATAGTGGCCCCCAAGATGTTGGCTTCTAATCCCCAGATCTATGAATGTCACCTTATGTGTCCAAAGGGACTTTGCAGATATGATTACGTTAATGGTTTTGAAATGGAGAGATTATCTTGGATTATCTAGGTGGCCCTTAATTGCAATCACAAGTGTCCTTTTAAGAGAGAAGTGAAGGGAGATTTGACTCAGAAGAAGGAAACAGGGCATTGAACAATGATGTTATACCAGAGGCTTTGAAGATGGAGTAGAGCCAAAAGCCAGGGAATGCAAGGAACACAGTTCTAAAAGCTGGAGAAGACAGGAAAAGGATTCTCCCCTTGAGCCTTCAAAGGGTGTGCAGCCCTCCTCATTCTTTGTTTTCGGCTCAGTAACCCAATTGCAGATTCTGACCTTTCGGCCACCAAGTGTGTGATAATTTGTTACGGCAGGCATAGGAGACGAATACAGCAAACACTGAGGCTCTTCCTTTCGATGTGAATTAAAAGTCTCAGTTTTGGTGTGCATGTACCACCACTACCAGCTTTCTGGACGCCATTCTAGAGACAAGTACTGTGGAACAGTGATATACATGAAAAGGAGGAAGAGAATGACATAGACCCAAAGGGCATGCTTCCAAAGCAGTGTGGAAGGCTGGGTCCCAGCTGATGCACTACTTTAGAACAAAAGGGTGTTCCCTTAAAATAACTGAAGGAATGCTGGAAAGGACTATGTATGTGTTAAGCTTTATTCCCGCAGTGGACATTTATGACATATCAGTCCCTGCTAATAGCTTGACTGACAGACGATCAAGGGCTGCACAGGACTTCCATCTATAAATGGTTCTGAGCACACCCAAGAGGGAGCATGCTTTAAGGCAAGCTTTGGAGACCAGATCGAAATTACAAGTTGAAATGGAGCAAAGGAAAACTCAGGGAGGTTAGGGAACAGATGTTCCCAACCAAAATATCTGAGCTTGGAGTCATCTTCTGATCACTGGGAGATAGTGAGGAGCCCTGGATCTGAAATGACTGGGATGTGACACGCATTTGTGGACAGATAACGGGTGGGTCTTTCACCTCTCCCTCCATGGAAGCTTTGGGTTAGTCCCAAGGACTGCAGATGCTGTTGAGGCCCAGTGAGTGCCAGGCAGCGGAGAAGACCAGACTCACTTTGTTTACCATCTTCCCTGGGCCTCAGAGGAGAGCTCAGACTATTTCGGAAAGAGCTGCAGCGCTTTTCCCAAATGGCCTTCCTCTGTTCCCTTTGGCCTCTCAGCCCTTGAACACATTCTGTATTTGTTGTTTTTGTTGTTCACACAAGTGTCTGTTTGAGTCCGGCCTGCAAAAACGTTGTTGCAAGCCACCAGGTAGGTGTGTCCCTGATGGGCTTGTTGCTGGTCGCTTTCATGTCTGCTTGAGAAGAAATGTTTTTTTTTCCTGAATCAGACCTGCTGACCATAATGTTCTCCACAGAGCTGCAAAATCATCTCGCTTCACTAGTCAAACTCTGGATGCAACTGACATCAATAGAGTTTACTCTCCCAAATCCATGTACCTCCACTGGCTTCCCAAGAGTTCAGTATCTGCCAGGCGTCAATGGCAGCCACATGGGTGGGAGAAGCAAGCTGTCTTCCCAAAACACTTCATCTGTTTGCTTTGATGTTCAACTCATTCTGCCTGAAACTTAGCACTTCTGTCTCTCTTGGGAGAGGGGATCCTAGAGGCAAAAGAACATCTCATTCTCATTTTCATATTCCCTCCTTTTGCCCACACCCATGCCTCTTCTCCCACCATTGGCTCTCCACCAATACTTTGGCAACTGCCGCAATTAGGCACTAAATATATAGCCCATGGAATGAATAGGAGCCTTCACGCATTAGTTATTCTCCAAACCGATAGCAGAAGTATCTTGAAAGTGCATAGCACCTAACCAGTGTGATACGTTTTTGCATCTAGCAGCTTATTTTATCTCTACGACAACCCTGTGGACTCAATATAAGTAGTAATAGCGCCATTGAGCATGTTTAGAAAATTGAAGTCTGGAGGAGTTGTGACTTTGAGAAGGTCACACTGCAAATCCTTGGCAGAGTTCATGTGAGGATCTTACTCCCCTCTCCTTGCCACGATGCCGTGAAGCTTTGGTTCATCTGGCTGACCTCCAGTAAAGTTACAGACTTCCTCACTTTTGCAAGGGGAGGAGACTGGGACCTAGGCATCTGAGTTTTGACTTGGCTATAAATTGTGCCAATAGAGCTGTGACTGTGGTCTTGTGGATTGGAGAGTATCAAAACCATCACTGTCTCTATATAACCCAAAAGGACACCCTGGTGGTTCTGAACCACATCAGATGAATCACAACACCAGCTTTGATTTTTTTTTTTTTTTTCCAGCTTTGATTTTTGACTGCAGTCTCTTATTCATGTCAGGCTATTTTGTTTTTTGAGCAAAGGTGGGAGGCGCTAGGCATAGTGATTTCCAGAAAGAAAAATCTTACTCTTGGGTGCTGATGCATGAAGACTCTCAAAGCCCAGAGGATGGTGCCAGATAGTGGTTTCCTTTCCCATCAGGGTGCTGCCTGCCAGTCATTCTGGTGGACTTCGGTCCACCCTGGAAGCTGACTAGGATCTCCCTTGTCCCCGTGGCTCTGTCACTCCACAGTCCTCTCTACCTTTGGACACACCGCTTCCCAGGGCCCTCTGTCCTGAGCCAGGTATATTCAGCCCGAAGGGGCAACAGCAGATGCATTAGGTTCTTCCCAGAGAAACCAGATCCCTCCCAATCAAATCATGTCTTTTGCGCAAATATTAACTTATTTTTTGCACAGCATACATGAGTTATTATATGAACAGAGTTTCAGTCTCTGCTACTTTAAAAAAATTTTTTTTTAATGTTTTATTTATTCCTGAGAGAGAAAGAGGCAGCGTGAGCAGGGGAGGGTCAGAGAGAGAGAGGGAGACAAAGAATTCGAAGCAGGCTCCAGGTTCTGAGCTGTCAGCACAGAGCCCGACACGGGGCTCGAACCCATGAACCATGAGATCTTGACCTGAGCCGCAGTCGGACTCAACCGACTGAGCCACCCAGGCACCTCAGTCTCTGCTGCTTCTTACAAAAGATATTTTCCCCGCAGAAGAGGGAAGTGGAGGCAAGAGGAGGAGGGAAGAAAATCCGGTCACCCTTAGAGCTTCCCAAGTGGTCATGTGCCCCACTCTCCCCAGCTCCTTCGTTCAAAACCTGTCCCTTGAGGATTTGCCTTGTGGCAGGAATTATGACACGGGATATATATATATCTTATGCTAGAGTCCTTGACCTACGGGAGTTCATGGTTTAGAAAAAGAAACAGGTTTATTTTAAATTTTTAAATGTTTTTTATTTATTTCTGAGTGAGAGAGAGACAGCATGAGCAGGAGAGGGTCAGAGGGAGAGGGAGATACAGAATCTGAAACGGGCTCCAGGCTCTGAGTTGGCTGTCAGCACAGAGCCTGACGCGGGGCTCAAACCCACGTTCAAACCCAAGTGAGATCATGACCTGAGCCGAAGCCGGATGTTTAACCGATTGAGCCACCCAGGCTCCCCAAAAGAAGCAGGTTTATTTTAAAGTGAGGTAGAATTAGGAGCACCTGGGTGGCTCAGTCAGTTGCGTGTCCGACTTTGGTTCAGGTTGTGATCTCACGGTTGTGAGTTTGAGCCCCGCGCTGAGCTGGCTGCTGTCAGCACAGAGCCCGCTGCAGCTCCTCCCCTGCTCATGCTCTCTTTCTCACAAATAAATAAAACATTAAAAAATAAATAAAGCACGATGGAATTACAATGATAGAGAAATGCCCAGCTGAGTACAAATGAGGAGCACCTGCAGTCTCAAGTGACTCAAGGCTTTTCTGGAGGAGCAGATGTTTGAGTTGCCCCATTTCACAGGTGGGGTCACTGAAGCTCAGCAGAGACCCTGGAGTTGCAGCGTTTGGAAATCAGGTTTCCCCACAGTACCAGCCTGGGGGTCCTCAGGGTGGGCCTGGGAACAGCTCAGGCAGCGTAGACTGAGGAGAACTTCCAGAAACAAGAAGGCCATTTCCAAGAGGTACCCATGAGGAACTGATGTGATCCCAAAATGAGGTGGGAGGGCTGTGGGCTGTGGGATTCTAGCAAATTTCCTCAGGGTGGGGTCGGGTGGGATGGGGCAGGGCACCCGCCGGGGAAGGAGGCCAAGAAAGACTGTGATTTTGTCACAGTTTTATAAAACCTCTTCCTTTGCTCTTACCCGTATTCGGGTGCCGGCTAGCAGCACCTGACAGTGGTTAATATGCTCAGCCTCTGAATGTGTCGCGTTGTCCCCTCAACACCCTCATGAGGGAGAGTGATTCTCTCTCTCTCTTGAAAACTGTGGCTTCAGAGGTTAAGCGACTCATTCCGGATTGTACCTGGAGTGTGCCAGGTCCTTCGTTGCTACACTAACATGGAGACCAGAAGCAACCTTGACGTTGGGGTAAATCCACAGATATGTGTTTGATCGGTGCGAAAGGGGGCTTTGGAGTGCCCTTGCTGGTCTTGCTTGGCCATCTCAGAGGACTTTATTCATCCGCACAGCCTCTCCGCGAGGACAGCATAGTTACTGCCCCATTCTTACAGGTGGTGGCACTGAGGTGCAGAGATCTAAGCAACTTGGTCCAGGTCATATGGCTAGTAACGTGTGGGTCAGAATTTGAATTCAGGTATGTCAGACTCCAAAGTCCACGTGCTTGCAGCCGTAATATGTAAAGTGTGAGAATAAGCTAATGTCACATGATTAGCTTGTTTTGATATTCCTAATTAGTGGTTCTCCACTGGGCAAGTTCACCCTCAAGGGGACATTTGGCAGTCTCTGGAAATAGTTTTGATTGTCACAACCCGGAGGGGAGTGCTACTGGCGTCTAACAGGTCGAGACCAGAGATTCTGCCAGGGATCCTATAATGCACAGGACAACCCCACAACAAAGAATTACCAAAATGTCAATAATGTCAAGGTTAAGAAACCCTGGTCTAGGGGCACCTGAGTGGCTCAACTGGTGAAATATCTGACTTTGGCTCAGGTCATGATCTCATAGTTTGTGAGTTCGAGCCCTGCATCCATCGGGCTCACTGCTGTCAGTGCAAAGCCTGCTTCAGATCCTTTGTCCCCCTCTCTCTGCCCCTCCTCTGCTTGCTCTCTCTCAAAAATCAACAAACATTAAAAAAAAAAAAAAAAAAAAGCCCTGGTCTAAATTTAAATAAATTCTAATGCATTCTAAAGAAATAATAGCTTTTAAATTTCACTATGAATTCCCAGGTCAAATGTCAAAGGATCCTGAGTCCAATTTCCTTCCAACTTTGCTCCTTGCAGAACTTTGTGGGCAATGGAACTGTGGTGCCCACGGTGGTGGATGGTGTGAGGGCCGATGGTGCACCCACCAGAGCCCTGAGACCTGGCCAGGACTGCAGGAACAAACCTCACCAGCCTCCCGGGCGAAAGCATGAGCGCTGGCCCTGGACAATGGCGAGGGCAGGTGGAGATGGAGCATCTATTTCTTATTTGCTAGTTGTCGGGTATTCCTCAGGATATAGTTAAGCCTTTTCCGATGTAAAATAACTTCTTGAATACAAAATATATCAGGACTGCAGCAGGCTGTCCGGCAGGTCATGCCCTGGGGATGCATCAGGGCTGAAACCCCTGGCGCGTCTTGCTCTCATTTGCACAAACGAGCTAGCAAACACCCAAAGCTCCGTGGGACCCACGTGTGAGCAGCTGGCTTTTAGATTCTTTTGACTGGGAAAATACTCAATGACCACTTAACTACTCCGAAATCAGTAACACATTAAAATGAACTTACATTTCATTAATCACGGCAACATCTACACTTTCGAGAAATTGTGGTGCCAGCCTAAACCAGAGGTTGTTCCTTCAGCCTGCAGACGGCCCTTGGCCTGTCTGGACGTGTGGACTAGCGAGGGCAAGAACTCCGAGTTCGCCCAAGACCTTGGACTTGCAGGACAAGCACTGCTGCCCCAGAACCTTTGCGCACGGAAGTTACCCTGTTCCCTCGTTGAAGAATTTATTTCAGGGGCAGAAGGCCAGTTGGCAATATATGAACATTTTACACATTGTTGCACAATAAAAAATCCAAATGTTAAACATCTTCAGTTTTCACAGTGGTTGGAAAGAAATTAGGCCCTTGGACAAGCCCCAAAGAAATAATGGGCTCTCTCACTTCTGCCCCAAGCTGCTGCTCCCGTCTGGGCCTGACAGAGCTTTGCTGTTTCTGCATTTGAAGATCTTCACTTGTCCTGTAGACTAGCACCGTCCAATAAAAACATAATGCTTTTCTCCTCGGGGCGCCTGGGTGGCTCAGTCGGTTAAGTGTCCGACCTTGGCTCAGGTCTCGTAGTTTGTCGGTTCAAGCCTTGTGCTGGGCTGTGTGACAGCTCAGAGCCTGGAGACTGATTTGGATTCTGTGTCTCCCTTGCTCTCTGTCCCTCCCTCATTTGCACTCTGTCTCTCTCAAAAATAAACATTAAAATTCTTGAAAAAGAATTTAAATTAATTGAAATGATATAAAATGTAAAACCCAGTGCTTCCGTCACACTGGCCACATTTCAAGGATTCCACGGCCACATGTGGAAGGGCAAGTACACAGCACAGCTCTAGGCCTTCCATGTAATTTAATAGGCCTCTATAAACCTCACAGACCCCATCATCATGTGTCAGTGGTTTGGAGAGAAGTTCTAGAACCTTCTCTGTGTGACATCAGAGAAAACCGGTGGTGGTAGTTAGGAAGCTTTCGGTTTATGTTTAACGTAAAAACTTCCTGTCGTGTTAGTGCATTTCAGTCTGACATTGCCCTGTGAAGATGAAAAATAATCTACTATTTTGGGTTCTTTAGTGATTACCATCCACAGTTGAAGGTCATTCCCAAGCAGGCTGGTTTGCTGGTCTCCTTTGACTTTGTTTCTGGGAGTGTGGTTTTCGAAAGAATTCAGAAAGACAAACCCCTGAGGAAGAATTTCATGGGTGGGTGTCAGGCTGAAGCCAATGGACGATAAGGATGGAAGGCTGGGGGGGCTCCCATCCTTGGGAGAGTTCAACCCCTACACTTTCAAGTGTGATGTGGTCAAAGTTGGAAGGAAGAAAGAGGACCTTAAAAAATTCCAGGCAGAAAAGTTTAAATGGCCACAGAACAGCAAACCAAGATCTACAGTTACTATGAAAGAGTACGTGGCCAGTACCTCTAGTGACCTCTCTTTGCTATTCCAGAATATGTTAATAATGAGACACACCCAAAACATGTTTAGCATCACACCACCTGCTGCTCGCTCATGGCCAGTATTATTGTCATCAAATCTGATCCCAATGTTTGCCATATTATTGGATATCCTATGAAACAGAATCTAAAAATATACTTTTTACCCTCTAAATCAGTCCTAACCTTACAACTGGGATAGCAGCTACAACGCTTGCCTATTTTTTTACTCTCAAGGATTAGGTAATGATATTAAATTCCCCCAGCTCATGCTAGTCTGTTTGCACTTGACTTGGTATTTGAAGCATATATTTATAAACTAAGGCTGTGCTATGTTTTATTCCATGCAATTGTCCCATGAGGTTATGGGTTTGCAGATTTGTGGTCTCTCATAATGTTTTCTGTCTTAAAGTGAACATATCCCGTCTCTTCCAACTAAAGTTCCTCAGCTGAAGTGATTTTCATTTCTGAGAATTTCTTTTTTTAATTTTTTTAAGTTTATTTTGAGAGAGACAGAGACAACATGAATGAGGGAGGGGTAGAGAGAGGGAGAGAAAGAGAGAATCCTAAGCAGGCTCTGCATCGTCAGCACAGAGCCAGACGTGGGGCTCAAACTCATGAAACCATAAGATCATGACCTCAGCTGAAACCGAGAGTCCGACACTCAACCAGACTGAGCCACCCAGGAGCCCCTTATCCCTGAGAATTTCTTGAGAACTCTTTCTATTATGGAGGATGAAGGAATAATGGATTTGTAGTTGCCCAAATTCAGGGCCTCTTTAAATACAGGCCTTGCGGGGCACCTGGGTGACTCAGTCAATTGAGCATCTGACTAGCCTTTTGGTTCAGGTCATGATCTCCCGGTTTGTGAGACTGAGCCCCTCATCGGGCTCCGTGCTGATGGTGCAAAGCTTTCTTAAGATTCTCTCTCGCTCTCCCTCTCTCTCTGCTCCTCCCCTGCTCTCTCTCTCAAAAAATAAAAATACATAAAATAAAATAAATACAGGCCTTGCATCCAGAACTTGATTTCTTCCTTTAATGGGGGGGAGGTCTGCACTCAAGGATGGAAGGATTTAGGGTGCAGTTGAAGCAGCAGGTTTGCCCGGGCTTCTGCTCCACTCTTGTGTTGCTGCTGTTCTGAGGGCCTTCTGGCAAGTTCTAAAAAAGCCAGTTAAAGCAGAAAAGCCCCTTAGAACCAATTCTATTGCACCCAGTATAGCTGTTAAACTTAAAACTTTCAGAAAGCAACTCAGTGCTTTGTGTGCCCCTATGGCAGATTAGCGGAACTGCCTACTGCTTTTCTGTAACATTCTTGAAAACCCTTGTTACATTTATATATTTGTTAGTAGATGAACACTTTATCAGAAACAAAAAGGGCAGGCATATTGACTGCAGGATGGGTTCACAGAGAAAAACACCATTTCTATTTTGTCAAACACACCAATTGTATGACCATACAACATATTACCTGTGAATGCTGGATAGTTGATAAACTATCTGTTTGATTTCAAATAAAATGAAACAGCTATTTAATTTTCAGAAATGAACACTGCCTCTGACTCTTAAAATAGACAGCACCTGATTTTTTTCTTGCTTTCACTTTATAAGTGTTGTTTGCTATTTGTTTTAATCCTCTAGAAAGAGTTAAATTTCTTACAAACAATGACCCAAATGGAAATAATTGGCCAGAGGCCTAGACTTATTCTTTATGAGAAATACAAGACTCTAAGGGATTCCAACCCTTTGGAATCCTCACAGAATTTGCCCAGGAAGCAGGACATTGGCAGAAAGGGACCATAGGTGTCTTTTACCATGTTTAGATGGACATGGATTCTGGGTTTTACAAATAGAGAAATATTGTACAAGTCCATGAGGATAGTGAAGTGAATGCAGAGAAAGATCCTTTTGCATTTTAAGACCGAGTAGTTTAGCCAAATCAGACAAATGAGAGCATAAAGGTAAAAGTATTAAAACATTATTGTTTGCTCTTTTTGCTTCTCTCTATGGGGCACCTCTCAGAGAGAGAACAGTTTCACAATGTGGATGGAAGACGTATTGAATTTTTTAAACACAGAAATGCCAAAATAATCTTGAAAAAGAACAAAGTTGGAGACACATTCTCCCTGATTTCCAAACCTAGTAAGCAAGGGAGTGTAGTACTGGCATAGGATAGGCATACAGGCCAATGGAATAGAATTGAGAGTTGAGAATAAACCCATACACCTATGGCTGGTTGATTTTCAACCATACGGTCAAGATCATTTGATGGGGAAACAATAGTTTTCTGAACAAGTGGTGTGGGGACAACAGCTTATCTACATACAAATAAACGAATCTGGAACCCTACTTCACACCATACGTGACAATTAATTCAAAATGGATCAAAGATCTAAATGTAAGAGCTGAAACTATGAAACTTTCAGAAGAAATCATAGGTGTAGATTTTGTGACCTTGGATTTGGCAATGGTTTCCCCCATATGAGACCAAAAGTACAAATAACCAGGGGAGAAAAGATAAACTGAACTTGATCAAAATGAAAAACTTTTATGTCAAAATATAGGGCACCTGCATGGTTCAGTCAGTTAAGTGTCTGACTTCGGCTCAGGTCATGATCTCATGGTCTGTGGTTTTGAGTCCCATGTTGGGCTCTGTGATGACAGCTCAGAGCCTGGAGCCTGCTTCAGATTCTGTGTTTCCCTTTCTCTCTACCACTCCCCTGCTCGCTCACTCTCTCTCTCTCCACTCTCTGTCTCTCTCTCTCTCTTGAAAACAAAACAAACATTAAAAAAATTATCAGGAAAGTGAAAAAATAACCTACCAAATGGGAGAAAATATTAGCGAATCCTTTATTTGATAAGGGTCCAGTATTGAGAACATATGAAAGACTTACAGATTAACAATAAAGGGAAGGGGTGACTTGCTGGCTCAGCTGATGGAGCATGTGACTCTTGATCTTGGGATTATGTGTTCTTTACGTTGGGTATAGAGAGTACTTAAAAATAAAATCTTAAGAAAAGCAATAAAGAGAAATATAACCCAATTTAAAGATGGGCAAATGACGTGAATGTACACGTCTCCAATATACAAGTGGCCCATAAGCACATGAAAAGATGCTCTACATCATTGGTCATCAAGGAAATGCAAATCAAACTGCATAAGATACCACTTCACATCCACTAAGACACTACAATAAAGAAATTTTAGTGGAAAATAACTGTTGGTGTGGATGTTGGCCTGGAACCTTCATGCATTGCTGGGAATATAAAATGGTGTAGCCACCATGGAAAACAGTTTGGCAGTTCCTTAAAAAGTTAAATATAAAGTTACTGTATGACTCAGAAATTTCACTCATAGGTGTATACCCAAGAATTGGAGACATATGTTCATACAAAAACTTCTACACGAATGATAATAGCAGTGTTATTAGTAATAGCCCCAAAGCAGGAACAACTCAAATGTCCCTGAATTGATGATAAGCAAAATGTGGCATATCTGTATGAAACAATTTAACAAAAGGGACCCCTGACCTGTTACCTTTGTTCCCCATGCTCCCCTTCCAGGCAGTCCCTGACACCACAAATCTACTCTGTCTCCTTTGATTTTGTGTATTCTGGACATTTGATATAAATGGAATTGTACAATAAGTGGCCTTTGTTTCTAGCTTTTTTGTGAATGTGTGTGTGTGTGACTTCTTTCACTTAGCCATGTTCATGCTGCAATACTTCTGAAAGTACTGAGAGAGAATCTTTTTATTTTTAATTTTTTTTTTTTACAGTTCATTTATTTTTGAGACAGCGAGAGACAGAATATGAGTGGGGGAGGGTCAGAGAGAGAGGGAGACACAGAATCGGAAACAGGCTCCAGGCTTTGAGCTGGCTGTCAGCACAAAGCCTGACGCGGGGCTTGAACCCACGAACTGTGAGATCATGACCTGAGCCGAAGTCGGACGCTTAACTGACTGAGCCACCCAGGCGCCCCGAGAGAGAGAGAATCTTAAGCAGGCTTCATGCTGAGCACAGAACCTGATGTGGGTCTTGATCCCATGACCCTGGGATCATGACTTGAGCAGAAATCAAGAACTGGACACTCAACTGATTGAGCCACCCACGCGTCCCCTTCATTACTTGGCACTGCCACATGATATTCCATTGGATGGATATATTGGGGGCGCCTGGGTGGCTTAGTCGGTTGAGTGTCCGACTTTTGCTTAGGTCATGATCTCGCGGTTCGTGGGTTCGAGCCCCACGTCGGGCTCTGTGCTGACTGCCAGCTCAGAGCCTGGAGCCTGTTTCAGTCTGTGACTCCCTCTCTCTCTGACCCTCCCCTGCTCACACTCTCTCTCTCTCTCTCCTAGAAATAAATAAAACATTAAAAAAAAATGAATGGATATATTGTACTTTGTTTACTCATTCATTAGTTGACAGACGCTTGGGTTTTTGCCACTTGTTTTGCTCTTATGAAGAATGCTGCCATGAGCATTCATGCACAAGATTTTGTGTGGTCATGTTTTCATTCCTCCTGAGGTTTTGTGTATATTTTAAAAGCTCTGCAGGGGCACCTCGGTAGCTCAGTCATGTATGCGTCCGACTTCGGCTCAGGTAATGATCTCACAGTTTGTGGGTTCAAGCCCCATGTAGGGCCGTGTGCTGACACCTCAGAGCCTGGAGCCTGCTTCAGATTCTGTGTCTCCCTCTCTCTCTCTGGTGCTCTGTCTCTAAAAATTAAACATTTGACAATTTTTTTTTAAAAAGCTGTATAACTTCTCGATTAGAAAATTGTAATTCCCTTCTTCACGTGTATAATGCTTTCTCATCAAAATGTAGAAAATTGACTCTGTTAGAGCATTTAGAGCTCTAAGGGACCTAAGATACCAGCTGTGTGAGACTCTAGTTTCATTGATGAGGCCTAGAGAGGCAAGGTGACCAGTGCGAGTCAGCCAGCCCATGGGTGCCCAAGACAGGCACAGAGCCGCGTCTCCCACCGGCATGGGGGGTAGGGGGTAAGGCCGCGGTACTCCCACTCTCCGTAATGTGTTGTGGTCTGGGCGCCTTTCCCAGCAGCTGATCCCCTGGCGAGCCGCGAGGTCATCCTGGCATTGCGGGAGCTCAGGGCAGCGGCTGCAGGTGCACAGCAGAGAGCTAGGGGCTTGGAGTCCAGCAGGTGGCTTCCAGCCCCAGGCCGTAAGATTGGGTGTGTGGGCCACACTAGCCTCCCTGATCAGTGCACTAGCTCTGGCATTCCGAGGGCTCAGAGATGCCACTGCAGAGAAAGGCTGCTCAGAGTGGGCTCTCAAAGTGGGCATGAGCACCTCATGGTTGGTCGCAACGAGCTAGCGACGGGGGGTGGGCTTCTTACAGGGCACCATGGGATGCTACTACCCTGGCGCCGGTTTGCTAACTGGAGAGAACTTTTGAGGAGCTAGAAGCTAAAGTCCCATGGGGAGGCTAAGCGCCATCTTAACTTGGGCTATAATACTGTATGCAAGGGCCAGCAAGCCTGAGAAATGCAGGATTCATGTCTAAAACAGTATTCTCTGTTCCACAGCACGTAGAATATTTTAGTATTTTATTTTTTTAATATTTATTTATTTTTGATAGAGACCAGAGAGCAAGCAGGGGAGGAGCAGAGAGAGAGGGAGACACAGAATCTGAAACAGGTTCCAGGCTTTGAGCTGTCAGCACAGAGCCCGATGTGGGGCTCGAACTCACAAGCCATGAGATCACGACCTGAGCTGAAACCTAGAGTGGGACACTTAACCGACTGGGGCCCCCAGGTGCCCCGAGAATATTTTACAATCCAAATGGGCTGATCACCTCTTGGCTTGCATTAGTGACACGCTATTATCTCAATAAGTGTAAATCTCAGCTCTGTTAGATTTGGACAAGTTTTAGGGCCCGGATTGCCATTCCGTGGTCTTGCTACGAGCCTTGCTGTGAGCGTAGGAATGTGCAGATGACAAGAACAGATGTCAGAGCCCCCTGAAGATCAAAGTGCCAGGTCTGCCTTAGAAAATCTGCCTAGGCCACGTAGTCCTCTGACTCTGCAGAAAGGCTGTCGTAAATATTCACTATAGATACGTTCAGTCGAATCAACTCTAAAGCAAACATATTTTTAAAATTTTTTTTCAAGTTTAAAAAATTTAATTGACATATAGTTGACCTATAATGAATGAGTTTCAGGCATATAGAATAGTGATTCAAAATGCTGACCAGGGTAAGTGCATTACAATATTACTGACAAAAGTGAACATATTCTTTTTTTTTTTTTTTAAAGTTTATTTATTTATTTTGAGAGAGAGCGCGCGAGCACAACTGGGGGTGGAGCAGAGAGGGGGAGCGCGAGGATCCGAAGCAGGCTCTGTGTTGACAGCAGTGAGCCCCATGCGGGGCTTGAACTCAAAACTGTGAGATCATGACCGAGGCTGAAGTTGGACACTTAACCGACTGAGCCAACCAGGTGCTCCAAAAGCGAACATGGTCTTAACCCTTCCCAGGGAAGGTGAAAGCTAGCTGACCGACAGCCATGATCGAAAGCCTTGGGAACAATCATCACCACTGGTTTCTTCCCCTGGTATTCACGCATTTCCCTGATATCCTAATTAACTTGGTGCAGAGAAAATTTTCTCTCCTCTGTACTACCCTAAAATTGTTTTTGTGGTTTATTTTTTCAAAACTGAAAATAAGAACACATTGTCTCTAGCACTGTGGACAGTGATTCCAGACAAGGGAAACCAGAAGGGTTTTATGACTCAGGAAGAGTGAGCTCCCAGAGGGACCCTGGCTGTTTTTCTTCCATCCTTCCTTTGTACATTCTCTGAATCTCTTTCTGACTTTTTTAAAAAAAGTTCCTCCACTTGCCCCTCCACATTTCCAGACTTCTCTTTCTGGTCCTGGCACCATCTTCCCCAGGTTAATTTTCTGCTTTCTCTTGCTTCTCTCTATCAGCAGGCCCATATTTTTGCCTGGGCTTCTCGCTCATGTTTACCTAGAAGCTTATAATTATTTGTCTCATGTGGATAAAAATGAGCAGAAAGCCAGTAGGATGATTTTTAAAGAGAGAATCTCTCTACAAGCCTGCTCCTGATTGAGCTGAGTCCTTCCTAGGAAAGCGTGCTTAATTGACACTGCACCGTTTTGCCACATTTTTTCAACAGAAGGATTCCATTATCTTTTACATTGTGAGCTTTTCTCTGGAGACAGTTCACCAGTACAGCTGGTTAAAACAAATGCTGAATGGGAACAAAATCAAAAGTAGATACTTTCAGACCGACCCTAACATCATTAAGGATATCTGTGCCAAAACCTGCATCTGGTAGCAAAATCTTTCTTTTTCAAACATTGTTTTCTCCAAAGAACCATCCAAAAGTGGCTACTGTGTGAAAGAAAGCTCTTTAACCATTTATACTTTGTGGTTTTTAACAGGCATGTCTTTGCCTGGTAGAGGTTATCACCCAGCCCTCAATAGACACACAATTCTGATGAGTTCATGACGTCTTGTCTAAGAAAGTACCTGCCACCAAGAAAAATAATTGACAAGGGCAGCTCGTTTTTGCCACACGGTATGAGCTATCTCTGTCCCCAGAGATGCAACTCGTGTGGTGTGACAAATCGTTTATGGGACAATACACATTACACCCCAGACAGTTAGACAAAACACCCCGTTGGATGGAAACTGCACTCTGGGCCCCTCAACCAGAAACATGCAAAATCACACCTGCTGGCCCACATTGCAGCTTGTTTTCTGCCTCTGTTTTTTTTTTTTTTTTTTTTTTCTTTTCCAACAAAGAAAAGTCAACATCAAATGAATTTAATGTTGAGGAAAGGACCCAGGGCGAAGTTCCCACAGAAACTTAATTTGGTTAGTGATTCGTTAGGTGGCCTAACTATAGAGTGGTGTGGCTGAGGCCAAGCAGTTGCGATTTGGAGTTTAAACCCTGATGTTTTCATTGTTGCCAGCCATTGGATGGAGCATAAATGGCTGGCGACGAGGCAGAGCTAGTCTCAACAGCTGTCTGTAGTTTGGTCCTGGCTGCTGTTTAAAGATTGATGTACTCTAGAAAAGCATCTTTGCCTCAATTGAATTCTCACAGACACTGCTGTTAGTACCCAATATTTATGACCCTTGAAAGGTAGGAATTTTTCCATTGGTGGAGGGTGGGATTATTTGGAGCAAAACCGGGATGAGAGGTTTCATTTTTAGAGATCCTTTCTGACATGAAAAACTCCTAAGGTTATTAAATGTCAAAACCTCTCTTTTCAAGAGAGAGTTTCTCCTGATGGTGTTACAAGAGGAGAGCTAGTGATGCATTTAGTAACATTTGTGGTATTTGTGTCTGGTGTGTTTCAATGTATATCATGTGCATGGAAAGCATGGAGGCCTTCTATATTTTAACTCATGAGCAAAAGTCTACCATTTTGTAAGCTATAAGCATATATCATATACATATACACATGTACATACAGTAAAAGCTTACATTCCATTTCGCTAGTATTCATGTTGGTTTTCCCAGGAGCAATGTAAGCTCCCATAGAAATGATTTACTGATGCTTGTGATGGAAAGTTCTAACCGGTTGCGACTAAAGCCTGTTTTCTGGAGCTTTTGGTAGACTTGCAGCAGGAAACAGGTGCCTTCACATGTTGTTAGTTCTGTTGTCATCATTGAATCAAATGCAGCCTTAATGTCCCCAGTCCTTCCCGTCAGCACATTTACAGGTCCCATCTTGCGGCACCCTCTCTGATGGCCATTCAGTGCCTGCCACCTGAGTCCATTTTTGAAATTTTTTTTTTTAATGTTCTATTTATTTAGGAGAGAGAGAGAGAGAGAGAGAGAGACAGCATGAGCAGGGGAGGGTCAGAGAGAGAGGGAGTCACAGACTGAAACAGGCTCCAGGCTCTGAGCTGGCAGTCAGCACAGAGCCCGACGCGGGGCTTGAACCCATGAACCGCAAGATCATGACCTAAGCGAAAGTCGGATGCTTAACCAACTAAGCCACCCAGGCGCCCCACCTGAGTCCATTTGTGGATCATGCTAGCCATTGGTCTTCAAACTTCAAACATGAAATATTGAATTCATCAGTAAATTCTGTCTCCATTACCTCCAAAATTTTTTTGAATGAACTTTCCAACTTGACTCCACACCTTCAATTCACATTGCTGCCTCATCGGAATGCTTCTGTAGCCTCCTAGATGTTCTCTCTGCTTCTGCCCTGGCCAAGACTGACTCATGAAACACAGAACTGCTGGAATTATGATCAAAACACATACATCAGTCAGATCATGTGACTTTCCTGCTCAAAACTTTCAGTGGCTTCCCTTATGTCTTCGAATACATTTTAAATTCCTTAAGATGGCACCGTCTTATTTCCTAATGGCTGTCTCTTCCTTGAGCCTTACCTCACAATTTCCTGTTTTCTCTCTCCTGAGC
Organism: Hyaena hyaena; assembly: GCF_003009895.1. Classification (NCBI taxonomy): domain Eukaryota; kingdom Metazoa; phylum Chordata; class Mammalia; order Carnivora; family Hyaenidae; genus Hyaena; species Hyaena hyaena. The sequence continues at coordinate 1,121,721 of NW_024080998.1, forward strand.
ACCACATTTCCCATGCAGGCCCCCTTCAGTTCTGGGAACGAGTCAAGCTCTTTCCAGTCTTAGGACCTTTGTACCCACTGTTCTGTCTACTCCAAAGTGTTCACAGGACCCTACCCTTGTCATATGGGTCTCAGCACAGATTCACCTCCTCAGAGAAGTATTCCCTAAAGCCATTTTCCAAGTAGGTACTCACTGCTACTCTCTATCCATCCCTTTTTCTTTCTTCCTGGCTTTTGGTGATCTGTATCTGCTATGATCGGTACGTTCCTTGTTGCTGGTTTTGTTTATTGTTGGTTTTCCTCCGGAAGACTCTAAGTCCAATGAAGGTAAGAACTATGTATTTTTTTCTTGAACAGGATAATACAGTGTTTTGAAAATACTGTAATTTTTTGTTTTTCATGTATCTTCAGTGCTTAGTACAGTATCTGGCACAAAGTATGTGCTCAAAAATGCTTGTCGAATGAATGAATTGACAGAATATACTTTTACATGTGAAGGAAAAAACCCACCTACTTGAAATGTTTACTGTTGGTTCTAATTCTGTTTTCTAAGGCAACATAAAATGATTCCACAGCTCCTTGTACATGATCACATTTCAAATCTTTGCCACCTTTCTTATTCATCTGTGATTTCCATGCTGTATACTACTTTTAACCTCCCTCATATGGGAGGGCTGTCACGTCTTGTCACAATGATCATTTTCTTTTGGAAGACTCTAATTTGATAACAGCCTTCATTTAAAAACAAAATGTGGGGTGCCTGGCTGGCTCAGTCAGTCAAGCTTCCGACTTCGGCTCAGGTCATGATCTCATGGTTTGTGAATTCAAGCCCCATGTCGGGCTCTGCTGACAGCTCAGAGCCTGGAGCCTGCTTCACATGCTGTGTCTTCTTCTCCTTCCCCTTCTCCTCTCACACTCTCTCTGTCTCTCAAAAATGAATAAACATTAAAACATTTTTTTTTTCAATGGTATGTTCTGACCACACATAGTGCTTTTGGACTTGATGAGAATCACATCCTGCTTATGGATCTTTAATTTTCAGGGTCTGTTTTTTTTTCTTCCCCCACACCATATTGCAAAATAGAACATTTCCCAAGATTCCTGGCATCTTGCTCACTCTCCATGATTTCCCAAACTCACTTTCAGTGGCTCTGAGGTTATATCTTCAAATTCTTTTTAGACTCCGGAATCTAATTTGTCTGGATTTAGAGGTTTGAAATCATTTATTAGATTTGTCTCATTCCCTCACTTACTGTGTGTGGAAGACTTTGCATGGTCTCCTTTGGCACACGTTTAGAATTCGGAATCTGTTCTCCTTGCTCCAAAAGATTGAATTTGAGGATTTGGTAAGTTGGACTTTTTGTCACCTGTTAACATTACACCGTCTTCTTGAATGTTTCACTTCCTTCTTTTTCTCCTTTCTTCCTTCTTTATCTTTGTCCCTTTGTTCTCTTCTCTTCTTCCTTTGCCCCCATTACCCTCCGTCCTTCTTCTCCATCCCATTCTCTGTCTCTGAACTGAACCTTTCATGGGACACCTTTTCTCATGTTTCTCTGGCGAAATCTCTCATGTTTCTTGCATGTCCCATGAGCTAAGGATCAGACTTCCTAAAAACTTTTATTTTTTACATTGGTTCTTGGGTACGTGTCTCTCATTTTCTGTTGTGAATGTGTCCTTTAAAAAACATGAGTTGATGTGAAAGTTTCTGTGTGACCACACTGGCTTAAGATTTTCCTTTATCTTTTTCCTTTCCCCTGGAATTGTTCATTATTGCATTGCCTTGGGATTTATGTAACGTTCCCCTTCTTTGCCCAAATGGGACATGGTCATGTTCTCTCAGGGTCCCTATAATTTCTGTACAGAAACCAGGTTGGTCCTATTGGTTAAAATTGCATCCAGAATGGCAGTTTCTCCTTCTGAGAGCTGAAATTATTAGCTAGGAATGCAAAAAAATTTTGTAAGGGACTCCATTTTAGCAAAATGTGACCTCCAACAAAACAAAGATCAGTTAAGTCCCAGTAGGTACTACTGCTTGCTTCTAGTTGTGGGGTTGCCTTCAGAAAGCCTCATCCTTGCCTGGGCCATCCATCATAAACACCCACCCTACAAGGACTGTTGTTTGTATTTTGTGCTGTAATTCTGTCCTGCCTCTCCTCTTAGTCAGTGCCTTTCTGTACAGGACCATGCCATCTTTCTTCATGCCTTGTTCATATATAAGGCTACTTCTTCCTGTTTCTCTAGCACCATCCATTTCCTTCTGCTCCTACATCTGGGGCGGGTGTCCATCTCGCATATGTGAGAATGGCCAACCTTGTGGGAACACTCCAAGCTCTCTTTCTTTCTTTCTTTTTTTAAAAAATCATGTATTTATTATTTTTTTAGTTGTTTTAATGTTTTTTAAATTTATTTATTTCTGAGAGAGGGAGAGGGAAAGAGAGAGAGACAGCATGAACAGGGGAAGGTCAGAGAGAGAGGGAGATACAGAATCTGAAACAGCCTCCAGGCTCTGAGCTGTCAGCACAGAGCCCGACATGGGGCTCAAACCCACTAACTGTGAAATCATGACTTGAAGTGAAGTCGGACGCTTAACCGACTGAGCCACCCAGGTGCCCCTCTTTCTTTCTTTTTTAATATTTGTTTATTTATTTTGAGTGAGAGAGAGTGTGAAAGGGAGAAGGGCAGAGAGAGAGAGGGAGGGAGATAGAGGATCTGAAGCGGGCTCTGTGCTGACAGCAGAGAGCCTGATGCTGGGCTTGGACTCATGAGCTGCAAGATCATGACCTGAGCGGAAGTCGGACCTTTAACTGACTAAGCCACCCAGGCGCCCCCAGTTTCTCTTTCTTTCTACTTCATCCGCTGTGAATCAAAGCCAGAGACATTTTAGCACATAAGGGATTTTTCCTGATGAGTTTCTGTTTTCAGCTGAGGGTTGACTAAGAGGTCCCAGTGAATCTGGTCCAGCAATTTCTCCCAATTGTCCTGTTCTTCTCACTCCTGATCCCATCTCCTTCATCCCTTAATAAGGCTTTCCCTCGGAGTTCCTAGTACTCCGTTCTCCTTAGTCAGTTTTTGCTAATAATCTTGGGTATGGAAAGTTCCTCTGATCACAACCAAAGTTACTGGGGATCACCCAGGAGCAAAACCAGAGCACACCCTGCACAAAGCGGCAGAGAGAAGAAGATGCAAGATGTTCATGTTGCTGATAGTGATTTTGCTCCAGAACCACATGAGAAGTGCAGACACAGGAACACAGCTTGTAGAAAGTGGCCTTGGACGATTGCAGGGTGGCTCTCCTTGTGGCCCCAAAAGCTTTCTCTTTGTTTCTGGAGTAGGGGAAGGGGCTGTGCTTGGGTGAAGATGACATTCAAGGAAGGAGGTGGGACTGCAGGGGGGAGGGCAGGCTTTGGCAGGGGAGTGGCCCACAGGGTTTGTCCTCCTCTGCCCTCCTTTCCATCAGATAAACCAGACTGTGGCTCCCACGGGGCTGGGAGGGGTGTCCTTTCCCATCCTGCTCTAACATGGCCTCCCCTCTTCCTGCTGCGACCATGTCCCACCTCTACACGTTCCACTTCCTGCACTGCCTGCCCTGTTGGCTTCCCCCAGGATCTCAGGGAAGCAGGCTGCTCTGTCCCCTTGTTACCCCCCATAGCCTCCACCCCCATGTCCTTCGGCCCCCAGGTTGCTGCCTTCGCATCCGTGCTTCTTCACCTGGCCTTCTGCACTGCACCTGCTACTGGAGCCCTGGCAAGGGACGTGGGCTTCCAGATGGCAGTTGGAGGCTTATGAAACCGCCCATCGGCAGGCTGTGTGGGGCATGCAGTCAAAACTAGGTACGGACTTGGGTTCTAAATCCACATTTTGCCACCTTCCAACGAGGAATTCATTCTGAGTCTGAGTCCCTGTGTAAGATATGGATAATAATCCTAACTGTGCACACCCCTACGTACACACACACAGTGGATGCTCACTACATGTATCAGTGTTTTCTTCTATGAAATGCATAACATAGCTTCGACTTTTTGCATTTATTTTGATGGAGGATAAATAAGGACATTCAATAGTACCTATAATTAATAGTTATTGTGGAGAGATATGTAAGCTACTGGTTAGGGTGATTAACTTTGGAGTCAGATTAAGTGTGAGGCCTCATTCTGCCACGAACTAGCTGTGTGATGTGGGGCAACATAGTTAACCTTGCAAAGCCTTGTTTTCTTCTATTATAATATGGAATCAATTGTAGAACTCAATGTCTAGGGCTGGTGTGGTCACGAGACCATCCATGCAAAACACCTGACCAGCACGTGGTGCTTAGCAAGAGCTCCACAAGTTGTCGCTGTGACTACTACTCGTCTTATTGATAATTTTGTTCTCCCTGCTGCCCTCCCCAGCCCTCCCTGGGCCAGGGGAGAATCTGGTTGCCTGATATGTTGGGGAAGGAAGGAGGACAGTGGGCAAAAGACCCCAGAAGGAGTGCTAGAGCGTGAGAGTGGGCCATAGAAGTAGCTGGAAAGGATGAGCTCAGAGAGGATGTGAGGATGAGCACTTGGGACTTTGTTGCTTTTATTCTTATATCTTTTCCATCATTTTTATGGGCTGATGTGTAGACATTTGCTGAAAGGGCTTCTCCACCTGGATCTCATTGAAATCGTGCAGCCTTTCTCTGCCGAACGTTTTCCTATCCCAGCAACTATGTAAATGCTCCATTTGTGATGTAATTGTTCTGTTTCAGATTTGCTTTCCTAAACTGAAAACTAGAGTATCCAAAACATCTGAGACAATGGCTTTAATGTAACACTTTATATGATGAACTCTTCATTTCCTCTGGTCTACATTTCTTTTTCCTGTTTAGTCGTCTCCACTCTGGTTCTTGGCGGAGGCTCCAAAGGTCAGGGGTTGCATTGTGAGGAGGATGAAAAGATGAGGTGAATTACTTTTATTGTAAATTTCCCACTTCCTAGAGAATAGGGAGAAGCATCAGCTAAACAGAGGCAGCTTTCACTTGTTTGGAAATACAGTGCAGTCATGATCCTTATTTTGGTTGCTTAAAATGTCTACAGAGAACAACCAGGTTTTGCCAAAATTACTTCCGTAAAGAAAATATTCTGTGGCTTTACCTGCCTATGGCAGTGACTTTTTCTTGGAGCCAGTGACCCTCCCTCCCTCTTTTAGGTGCTGACAAATAACCACGCAGGGGAAGAGGAGGGTGGAATCAGTAATGGCTAGACTTTAATACAGACATTTTTCAGGGTAGAAAATGGACCAGATTTTGTTCAATGAGGAGATGAGATAGAACATTAATTGGTTGGTTGCTATAAGGTGACAGGAGGAAGCGTTCGAAGTCAGACACATGGGTTTCAAACCCTATTTCTTCTATTCTCTTCTTTAAATGAGTTGTGAACCTTCACGGTACTGATCATCGAGTGGGGAGATGACACCGAGATGGTAGAGCTGGCTGACGTGGGAGTACAAGAAAGAGACCCTTCTTTGGAGCCATTTGCATGAATGTGGAAAGATACATGAGGATTTCCCTCTTTTTGGCTTGAGAAGATAGAGTGGTCTCTGGGTGCCCTTGAATGCAGTAGGCCAACAGGTGACAGGAGGACCATGGAGGGTCAGCATGGCATCGGTGTCCTGTGCTCCCACCCCCCCATCTGGGGTATAAATTTCTCTGTTTCTGACCCCCACCCCCTGCCCAGCACATGGGGCTTGGAGTGGAGCAGGGCCTTGGGGCCCAGGTGATAAAGCCTCACCTGAAGTTGGAGCAGAATGACTATCCCTGTCCCACCCAGCATCTGCAGCAGATCAAGGACTCATGGCAAACATCAGCATCCAAGGGTGGCTCTCAAGTGATTTGTGGGCTGTGGGTGTGTGGCCATGAGGAAGGATAAGCAGAGGGGTGCTACACACTTATTCATGAGCTCACCTGTGACATCTTCTAGGCCACTCAGAAGCCACTGGAAGAGGTTTTAGTTGAAGGCATTGGGCAGCTTATAGTCCTACTGATGTAGCCTTCATTTTAATGGGACCTCACAAGTTGATGAGGCCTGGGGACATTTGAGATACTTGTACTTTATAGGGTTTCAGTGTTGATTGAAAGAGAGAAGGGCCATGTAAAAGTACTTTGCAAATTTTGAAGTGCTGTAGAATTGATATGATGGATAAGACTTTGTAGAATCTGGGGTGGCCCTATTAGGGTATCACTGAAGGCTCTGCCAAGGTTAGATGCAGGTCAGATACAGAGTTGGATAACCAGCATACAGAAAGCCTCCTGAGGCAATCCATGGGAGTTTTATTGAGCACCTGTCATGTGCCAAGTATTTTCCTATCTGCTTAGTTAGGATTCAAAGATGATGTTTTTCAGGCACTCAGAATCCAAAGAGGTCTCTGTGGAGTGAATGCAAGCACCTCAAAGAACTCACCCAGCCTCCTTTAAGCCTCCATCTTTGCCAGGGTCCAAGCTGCAGGGAGATCCTCCCATTCCAAGAGCCCATGACATGAGGAATGCATTTGCCCACTGCAGGTGCTGGCCGCAACCTGCATCCCAATCAGCAGAAGGCAGGTGACCTCACAGCTGAGTTGACACCCAAGAAGATGACTATAGGCTGTCAGTAGACAATTTGTCTTTTCAGCCTCCAAAGTATCAGTTGTACAGCAACAATTTACTGAGTAGCTCTTGGAAGTAACTGTGAGAAAGAAGTCCCAAGTAGACATCAGGCGGGTAAACAGATGATTACACGAAAGCAGAGGCATCACAGGAGTGTAAGTGAGTCAAGGAAACTATACAAGGATTTCTTCACTAACAGAAGGCACGTCTAAGATTTCTCCAGACAGCGTGGTTCTGTGTTCACCGTGATCACCACTATACAAAGCTCCAGGACAGAGGGGGAGGCATTCAACCCCACTCTACAGACCCAGTGAATATATTATATGTATGCATACATGGACGGCTCCCCAGAGGAAACACACCATTGCTGCCATCAAGAACTTATAATCTGGGTGAGCGAAATGGGTGAAGGGTGTCAAAAGGTACAAACTTCCAGTTATAAAATCAGTAAGTCATGAGTATATGTGCTGCCGAAGCTGGCACAATCAGTAAGTCATGAGGATGTAATGAACAACTTGGTGACAGTAGTTAATAATGCTTATATTTTGAAAGTTGCTAAGAGAATAGATCTTAAGAGTTCTGGTCACAAGAAAAAAGTTTGTAACTGTGTGGTCATGAATGTTAATTAGCCTTACTGCAGTGATCATTTCACAATATGTACAAATGTCAAACCATTATGTTGTACACCTGAAACTAATATAATGTCACATGTCAGTTATGTCTCAACTAAAAAAAAAGAACTCACAGTCTGCTGAGGGGCTTGACAAACTCTGGCCAGTGGGCTGAATCTGGTTGGCTGACTATTTTTGTAAATAATGTTTTATTAGAATCAGACACACCCATTGGCTTTTATATTGTCTACATCTGCCTTAGCACTAGTTATAACAGCAAAATTGAGTAGTTGCCACAGAAGCCTTACGGTCCATATAACCTAAAATATTGACTGTATGAGTCTCTAACTCTACAGAAAAATTTGTCAATCTCTGTTCTTGTGGGAGAGACACAGCCATGCCCAGTTAACTCTAATTCTTGGCTTTGAGTGATGGTGGTGGTGAAGGGCAGAGATGGCTGGTTGGCTGGTGGCTGCCCAGGGCCATTGCCATGACTGGTAGACCTGTCCTCAACCTTGAAGGTCCAGAAGTTGGACCTTGTAAGTTTACCTGAACATGACAAGAGTTCATGATGAACTGACAGGCACCAAAAGCAAAGACTGACAGACAGGCTAAAAACAAGCAAAGTATGTGGGATAGCCCTTTCAGAGACTGGACTGATTTCTAGGGGGCTGCCCTTTCTGCATACTGCGGCACTTACCCAAATGTGACTAGATCTTTCAAGCTTTCCTGAATAGCATGAGTAAATTGCGGGAAGCCCCCCGGACAGCTAGTTTAGGTCAGGGTGAGACCAGAAGAAGAAACTAGCCCTGACCCTTGCCAGACAGCATCATTCCAGTGTCTGGCATCTAATGCTCATCCCCACCTGCTGCATCCACCCTACCCTGGTCCATTAACATCAGCCCTCCCAGAGAAGGTTGGGAAAATGCCAGTATGTGCTGCTGTGGAGCCCACCCTTCTCAGACAGCCCCTGCTTCTGTTAACACAGCCTTTCAGCAGCCACATTAGCATCACTGGCTAAAAACTACAGCTTCTAGGAAAAGGAGAGGTTCCTTTTGTCCTTTTCTATAATGTGTGGTCTTCATGGGTTCATTCAAGGAGGGAAACCACCCATCTCTGCGCTCAGGTTCTAGAGGGCACCTCACTGTCTCCCTCTGTCCAGCCACCTGTAGCCAACAACCTTGAGCTGTGCTCTAATGGAAGCATAATCGAGATGCTATCTGACCACAGAAGAGAGCGCCCTTAATCCCAGCTGAAGGTTTGGGAAAGGGTTTCTCAGCAGAGGTGACACTTGATCTGGGCTTCGGAGGAGGCAGGGCAATTTGAGGCAGAGCGGTGGGAGAATGGCATCCAGGCAGGCTGGGAAATGTGAGCAGTCCCGGAGGGGGCTTGAAGGCAGCGCCAACTGTCCAGAAGCATGGGGAGGCAGAAGGAGACCGAAGGACACTGAGGATGGCATAGTGGTGGCAATGGGGACGAGTGACAGGAGATGGTACAGGAAAGAGACCAAATCATACTGAGAGGGGCCTTGGGTGCTTGGGTTTTATTCTGAAGGCAGTGGGGCAAGTTGGTAACTTGATGAGTTTTGGGGTTTAGAAACCCAGCAGGCATGGGAAATGCAGAGTCAAAGTCAGGAAACTCCTAGGAGCCTGCTGAAGACCTTGGTGAGAGACAGGGACAGTGGGAATGGACTAGAAGGGAGAGATATGGTTCCAGAGAGACAGCAGCACTCATCAGGGAGGGTTACAGGACAGTAAAAAGCTCCTCCAAGTTTCAGTCCACAGTGTTGAGGGGATGGTGGTGATGTTGACTGAGTTGCAGCTCTTAGGAAGAAGAATGGGGAGAAGATGGATGAGTTTGGGAAAAGAATAAGGAATGTCTGTATGTCCAAGTGAAAGCATATGGACCAAAAGGTGAGGTAGAGTTGAAAAGTTGGGCTCATTTTCCTCTGAGTGTTAGGGAAAGCGAAGGAAGACAGATCAGCTAGGAGAAAGGTATAGAAGAAAAGAAAAAGCAATGGAGGCTGGAATCTTGGAGAATGGCACTATTTAAGGATGAACAGATGATGAGCCCACAGAGGAAACAAAGTACGTACCTCCATTCATTTCATTTCTTTCGTTCATTCCTTTGGTCAGCAAATATTTATTGGGCACCTACCATGGGCAGGTCCTGGGCACTCACGGTGCAGTGGGAAAGGAATTCTGCCTTCTGGAATTTGTGGTAAGGGAGGTGCTCAGAAATGCGCAGCACTCTGTGGAGGCCCAGAGAGGAGAGAAGGGGGAAGGGTGGGGTCTGATGGTGTTGACGACACTGGTGACGCTGGTGGCTAAGAGGTGGCATGGAAGACAGAGAGGGCAAGGGGAGAGCTGGCGGAGGAGAGAGAGACACACACAAAGGCCAACCCTGCATTCTTTCTCTTGCCTCACCTCTGAAGCACAGTGAATGCTGGCCTAATCAGGTTTACCTCCGTAGCCATAGCAACCTCTGGGTGTGGTTTTGTTGCACATTCTTGAAACTTGAAGTGAGGAAGTGACTTTATATCAGGTTACGAGCAAATTAGAAATACAGCAATTTCCCTGTCTCTTAAAACGTCCTCTTAAAGGCTTGCTGTGTTTTCTCTTTGCAGGACTCATTTTTTCCTATACTTTGTCATTCATAGGGATTCTGAACCATTACATATATAAACTAACAAAGTGCTGAAGATGTAAAATAAAATTATTCTGTTCTCTGGTGATAAAAGTGCTCCTTATAGAAATCTTCAGAAATCGAGTACAAAGTAGAAGATCCAAATTATTCATTTCCCATCACTCTTAATATTCTGTTTTTCCTCCCAATCCTGTTTCTAGATACATTTTACAAATCTGAATACGTTTGTGGTCATTTTGTATTTAGAGGTTTGAATATTATTTTGTTCACTAACTATATCATGGCTATTTCCCAATGCCACTAAAATAGCTATAAAAACATTTTATTCTACACACGCTTCTCTCTTTAACCATTCCTATGTTATTTGTTGAGGTTCTTCCTAATTTTCCTCAATTTGATTCAACACTCTACCTTCACATGTAGATTTTTGACTCTTTGAAAGCCGTTCTCACTTCTAAATGATTTATTAGGTAATTTTCCCTAGCATCCTTATATTTAAATGAATAATCTCTCACAAATTTCAGAGTTATTAGTACAATGAAAAGTGACTATACACCATCCTTTGTCTCAAAATGCAAGTTACTTTGAAATTTTATCTGATTATTCTGTAAACTTCATTTTGAAGTCAAGAAATTGACCCAAACTGGAGTCGTGATAAATGGCATTTATTTTTAAAATCATTTTATTAAAAAGAAATCTTTTAATGTTTATTTATTTTTGAGAGAGAGACATACACAGAGTGTGAGTGGGGGAGGGACAGAGTCTGAAGCAGTTCTCCGGCTCTGAGCTGTCAGCACAGAGCCCGATATGAGGCTTAAACTCATGAACTGAGAACTGAGTCAAAGTTGGGAGCTTAACCGACTAAGGCACCCAGGCTTCCCAAAATCAATTTATTTTTTAATTGAAGTCTAGTTGACAGATTGCATTTATTTCTGAATCACAACTACCAGTAGTGAAACTACCCCAGGTTTCCGCCAATACTTGCTTGAATTCCACAGGGATAGCACTGGTTGAACTATTTTTTCGTATTTTAGATTTGTCAGAGAATATTAATTTGGAATCTAGCTTTTCCTCATTTCTCTCTTCACCTTTAAATTATTTTCTTTATTTTATTTAACATCACTTTCTTTTTTTTTTAAATATTTTTATTTTTATTTATTTCTAGGAGAGAGAGAGAGAGACAGTGTGAGCAGGAGAGGGTCAGAGAGAGAAGGAGTCACAGACTCTGAAACAGGCTCCAGGCTCTGAGCTGGCAGTCAGCACAGAGCCCGACGCGGGGCTCGAACCCACAACTGAGAGATCTTGACCCAAGTGAAAGTCGGACGCTTAACCGACTGAGCCACCCAGGTGCCCCTATTTAACATCACTTTCGAAGGTTACTCCAGAAAGCAAAGAGAAAGTCATTTTTGTTTGCTGGAAGAATTCATTTGCCTTATTGGGCTTTTTCAACTATTTGACTTTCAAACATTTGTTGTACTTCTGTTTTAAGTGTTTCTTGTAAGAAGAATATAGCTGGATTTTTAAAAAGTGAACTTTGGAAAGTTTAATTCATTAGTATTTTTTGTAATCGTTGATAAATTTGGATTTATTGTTACCACCTTTTCATCCATTTTTTTCCTCCTCTACTAGTTGGGAATTTAGAGAGTCTGTTTTTTATTTTTTAATGGTTAGGGTTATATTTACCTTCCTCCTAAAACTTCGTGCTTTCACTCTTTCAATTTATAGGGTCATTGTCTGGTATTTTATTTCTATTAAAAATGTTTTGCCAAAAAAAAAAAGTTTTGTCAAATGTCTCATCAGACAGTGTATGCGTGCACGCGCGCGCACACACAACCACACACACCCACACTCTTGAACAATTATGCATCTACTATTTTAAGAAACAGAGTATTACCTCTATTTTAGAAGTCCATGTGCCACCCCCTCCCTCAATATTTTTAACTTCACCAATCAGGTGTTGCCCTTAGTGTTGATGTTTATTTGTATTTATCGACCTGATCCCGTTTTCTTTGGTCACTTGGTTACCATCCTTCTTACATCTCGCATCTCCCTTCTGCATTAAGGGCCTGTTGATAGTGGATTATCTTAGCTTTTGTTCATCCAAACTCATCTCTGTTTTGTCCTTCTTTAAACATAAATTTTGCTGGATATGCAATCATAGATTGACAGTTATTTTTCAGTACTTTGAAGACATTATCTTATGGTACTTTGGTGTCTTTTATTGTTGGTGAGACATCAGATATCAAACAGGTTAAGCTGTCTTGTTTGGACTCTTTTTAAACTAGTCAATTTGTCTTTATGTTCTGCAGTTTCACCAGGATGACCCTGGCTATCATTTTTTTGGGAATATTTTGTATGTCCTAACTTTAGGGGTCCATGAAAATTCTTGAATATTGGTCTCTCCCATTTTTTCCTACTCACTCAGACTTTCACATTTATTAACTTCTTTTAAATATTTCCTCCTCTTTGTCTCTCTGTGCTGTATCCCAAGTAATTTGATCATATATAGCTTTCAACTTACTAATTATGTTTTTTCAGTTCTAATCTGTTGGTTAACTCATATATTGAATCTTAAAAGTTCGACTACACCTTCTACTTCCAGAAGTTAAAAATGTGCCTTGATGTTTATGATAGTGTTTTATTTTTTGCTTGTATATTAAATTTAAAAATTTTTGAAAACATATTTATTATTTATTTATTTATTTTGAAAACATATTTATTTTATAAACTATGACCTGCTGGCCAAATCTGGCACACTCACTATTTTTGTAAATAAAAGTTTAGTAGAACACAGCTAAGCCCATTGATTTACATAATGCCTGTGTCTGCTTCACTCTGAAAATCAACGTTGTTTTTTTATTTTTTATTTTGTGTTCACTTTTGTTTTGTTTTAGGTTGGCCTTTTTGATGCAGCTTGTATAGCTTGCAAAACTTAAAATATATACTACCTGGCCCTTTGGAGAAAACGTTGGTCAGACCCCTCTACACATGATAATTCTAACATCTAAAGATGTATCTGATTCTGCTGCTTGATGTTTCTACTAACTCTGTCTCATGATGTCTTGCTCTGTGAGTCGTCTTGTGATTTTTTACTGGGAGCTCATTTTTATTGGGGCATTATCTGTGAGAATTTTATGAGACTTAACTTGAGAGAATATTTCTTCTATTTGTGTTTACTTTGCCAAGTGCCTGGGAACGACTAATCCAGGATTATATTAAATTTGTTTGTTTGGCCTAAAATAGTTTCGGAATAGGTAAGTAGAGTGAATTTGAGCCACAGGTTGAGGCCTGGTTTATGGTTTTTATCTTTGGGGGTGGGGGGCCTCGTGGGGGAGGGGAAGGACTTTTTTCCTTCCAGCTAAAATCAAAGTTGAGACACAAAGCTTTTCTTTGCTGTACCCCTTTGCAAAGCAAATACTTTCTAGTCTATTCTCTCACTGGAAATGTGGGCTTTGGGGGGACTTATTCTATAGTCTTTATGCTAACACTCTACTGCCTTGTTGTATCTCTGTCCCCCACCACCACCCCAGAAGGCAAAGGCCCTCAGGGGTCTTTAGGCATTAAGGCCTGCTTGAGTGAGCATTTACCAGATCATTGTGGATTCTGGCTTCTACTTCATTTTCTGCCTCTGAGGACAGACCTTAATTTCTTGCCAAGTCAGCTATTTATTTTATCCAGCATTTTATAGGTGTTTTTCAGGAGAGGATTTTCAGGATACAGAGTCTGTCATGTTGCTAGAAATAAATGTCATAAAAATTTTAAATTAAAAAATGTACAGTTAGGATAAAGGAAACGGGAAAGTTTTATAACACCCCATACAGGCTCCAGGCCTACCTATTGTTTACTTATCTCTGAATTATGTACAGTGTCTCTGGAGTCAGACAATGTGGATCTGGAACCAGGCTTTGTGTAGAGTGGGAAGGAGAAGTTGGGGGGGAGCATAATTTTTCTGTAAAGGGATTTGCAGGCTATACTCAACTACTCAACCCTGCCACAGTATCAGGAAAGCAGCCATAATTACATACTATGTAAGGAATGGGCATCGCTGTGTTCCAATAATTCTTTACTTATAAAAATGGGTAGTGAGCTGGAAGCAAATGAACCTCTATAAGCATCAGTTTCCTCATCTCCAGAAATAAAGAAAACAATACTATCTGTGTTGTACATAGATTGTGAGCATTATCTTAGTGAATTCGTGTAAATGCTAGTGTTAGCTGAGATGATGATGTTGGCAAGATGAGGATGATATCAAACCAGTGCCCTGATTTTTCAAGATTATAAGGGCATCTTCACTTCAAAACATTCAGCTCAGATCTGAGTCTTGCTTACACTGTGTTTCCATTACAGGTTGATAGGGGATTCTGTTCACTGTTGTTCCATTGGGGATCCAGACTGATGCAGCAGTCACCATCTTGAAATTCCTGGTCACTACAGAGGCAAGGTCTCTTGGTGGTGGTGGGGGGGGGGAGGGTGTCTTGCAGCAACAATTAAATGCTTGGACTGTCATTTCTCTGCATGTTTCATGGTCAGAATTGGTCACATCTTCCCCTCCCACCTATGTCCCCCTAGTTGTTGGGCATGCTGTCACAGACAGGTATCACCTGTCGGACCCTCTGGGAGTAGCTGAGCTGCAGAGCTGCCTTTCCCAAGTCTGCCGCTTGCTAGGGCAGACCACATGCAGTGACTGTTCCAGGTAAGATTACAAGGCCCAGCCACTTTAACCCAAGATAGGACAACTCCGATGGCCATTTTAGCTCCAGACATCCCTGTGGATTTGGCTCAGCCTGTTGGGCAACTTGACTTCTCCCTCTGCCCAATCTTGCTTCTTTCTCCTCCTGTCCATAAGTGTTGCTCCCGGGGACACTCCTGAAAAAATACCCTGTACGTTAAAATCCATCTCAGGGTTCTCAGAGAATCCAAGCTATGACACTCACCATTGCCCAAGAGGGGAGGTCTGGAAATATCTTCTGGGGAGCTCTGAGGACTGCACCACTCACTAAAGTGAGCAAAGTCAGCACATAGAGCTAGGAGAGTCTAAAATCCAAACATTGATAACAGCTAATATTTACTGACCATTGACCTGCCATATTAGGTACTAAAAAAATGTTACTTAGATTATTAGCTCACTTAATCTTCACGACATCCTATGCATTGGGTGGATTAGATTAGGAGATGGCAAGCTTTGGCCCACAGACCAAATTGTCCCATGCTCATTCCTTTATGTAATGTCTATGCTACTTTCATGCCATAACGGCAAAGTTGAGTCATTGCGATGGAGACTGTATGGTCTGCAATGTTGAAAATATTTAACATATGGCCTTTTTGAGAAAAAGCTTGCTGAACCCTGAATAGGTATTGTTTCCATTTTATAGATAAGAAAACAGAAGCTTAGACACGATTTATTATCACGGAATAGACATGATTATTAGACATGATTTATTTATCACGGAATGCCATTTTTTAGTTACAGAAGTAACTGGCTACAGAAAGACCCCCTCCTGTGATGGCAGGTGCAGAACGCTCTTATGCCACTTACAGGCCTTTGTAAGTTCTCAGTGAATGTATATGAATGATTCTCTTCCCTTTACTTCCTTCTACCACCCCCCTTTGTAAATTGAGGTCTCCTTTTCCATCTCTGTTTTTGATCTTCTCCTGCACTGATTCTGTCCTCTTCAGGCAAGTGCCCCTGAAATAGTAACCCTGTGCCTCTCTCCACCAGGTAAAGAGCACAAGGGACTCACCAGGTTTTGGTATCTGTGACTCTAAAATCCCCGGAGAAAGCTCCACTCTTCCAGAATGCCTGCCTTCTCCTGGAAAGAGGGCAGTAAATGTGTAGAGGCTGAGCGGGCTGCCGGGACACACTTCACCGTCACTAAGAATTACCCTGTGTGCTGAGCCATAAAGTGATAAAATAAAGCGGCTGCTTTGATGGCCTTAGAATCTAAGGATGAAATTATCTATTTCCAGCTGCCTCCAGCTGAGAAGCGGTTCCCAGGACAGCACTGGGTAACTCAAAAACATTCCCTCATAAAAGTGATTGTTTAAGGAGGATGCAAGAGTTTAGTTCCTTAATGCCCAGCCAGCTGCTTCCCAGATTCACTCAGAACAAGGGGCTAAGCCCCCAGATTCATTCCCATACTTAGAGGCAGACCTAAAAACTGAGTTCAGGTTGTTTGGCACCAAAGTCTGTCCTCTTAACCATACATTCTGTTCCCTCCTGGCATGCAAATATCCAGGATTATGTATTTACATTCTACAGATGCCATTCTATGTGCTCAGATAGATTTTCTGCTAATGATTTTCTAGCATTTAGCTGCAGAAGGGCTGTCGGAAGAGATTCCACCTATTCATCTCTTTATATCCCATGCCTTCTAAAGAATTTCCCCAACTTGGGGCACCTGGGTGGCTCAATCAGTTAAACACCTGACTTCACCTCAGGTCATGATCTCACTGTATGTGGGTTTGAGCCCCGCATCGGGCTTTGTGCTGACGGCTGAGAGCCTGGAGCCTACTTCAGATTCTGTGTCTCCATCTGTCTCTGCCCTCCCTCAATTATGCTCTGTCTGTCTCCTGTCTCTCAAAAATAAATAAGCACTAAAAAATTTTTTAAAAAAATTTCCCCAACTTTCAGAGAGATTCCTGAATCTAGTGAGGAATATTAGATCCCTAAGCAGAAATTTCTGAAACCCTTTTCTCATTTTTATCTAAAAAAACATTTGTTATAAAAAATGTCTAGTGAATGAATGAATAAAAGAGTTGATGACTGACTGAATGAATCAATCTCCAGGTCCTCGACAACTTAAGGATCTTGGACAAGGTTTGTGCTCATGATGAAAAAAAAAAGATTCTTTTGTTACTATGGACCACCCACTGCAATTAGGTGTCCTAAGAGATGGCCATTTATTCAAGAAACAGTACTATGAATTTTACTGTACTCGAACACTGTGCTGGGCATTGGGGATATGACACACAAGTTCTCTGCCCTCAACACAGACCTCTGAGGATGAGGTGGAGGCATGAAGGCCAGTGTGGGCATTGGCCAGTACTTGTATGCGGGAAGAAAATGGGGGTGGGGTTGGGAGGGGAGGGGTGGGGGGTGATGTAAAGACTGAAGATGCTCTTTCTAGCAAGCGAAATGAAGTTTATCCTCCAGGTGGTGGGTTGGAAAGGGTTAAGAGGAAAGTTCTGGGGCAGCTAGCAGATGTAACCTGATCCCTCTTGGCAGTAGCCTGGGCTTTAAAACCTGGAAACCTGGAGGATCACAGACACTGGGCTAGTTTTACTGGTCTCCCCTCACTGTTTAGAAAGCCAGGCCTTTCCTTGCAGAGCTGGTGTTTCTTTGGTGGTGGGAGTTCCTTCTGGGTATTGCTCAGTGCATCTGTGTTCTGTGGGTTTTTACTAGTTGCAGTTCTCAGGGTATGTCCTGGTCTCTAGTAATAGGGTAAGTTGAGAGGGCAACGAAAAAGAGATGTTATAAAATCACTGACTGTTTTAATGATACAACTCTGGCAACGTAACAGTTTTCAGACACAAACAGGACCAAATTCTTTCTACAGAACTTTCCAAACCATTAATTCAGAGGTAGGAAACTTTCTCTTTCCATAGAGGGGCCACTGCCTGATTCAGTTAGAGCAACAGTAACTTGGGTTGGGGGGAAATTTGGGCAAACCCCCATTGCTCAGCAGAACCCTGCCTGCAAACAGCTAAAGGCAAGTCCCTGCATCAGAACAAAACCGTAACAATTATTAACCACGACTTGCCTTAGTTCTGGTTTATCTTACTAGGACCAAGAATCAAAACAAGCTTCTCTGGCAGGAAACGTTCTGTGTCTACTACAAAGCATGTATTATGTGTTTAATGCCCGGGAATGGACACTAGGTGCTCCAAGGGTTAGGACTGAGAAAAAACTGAGGATTAAGGTGGTCCCAGGAGCTTCAGGAAAATGAAGGATCTTGAGTTGAATTCTGACGGAGGAGAAGGACTTGGTTGAGGAGATGAGAGTGTTTCAGGAGCAGGGGCTAAAGGAAGGAGTAGGAATGTCCTGTTTCTGCAGACTAGCAACTGACCAGTCTTTCTTTTTTCTTTTTCAAAGAGAAAGAAAAAAACTAGGTGGGTAAATGAAGTTGGAACAGGGGGTTCATTTGGGAGAGCAGCCCGGGATGAGGTAGAAAAAGTGAGAAGGAAGGCACCTGGGAGGCTCAGACGGTTAAGCATCCCACTCTTTTTTTTTTTTCTTTAATGTTTTATTTTTGAGAGAGAGAGACAGCACAAGCAGGGAAGGGGCAGAGAGAGAGGGAGACACAGAATCTGCAGCAGGCTCCAGGCTCTGAGCTGTCAGCACAGAGCCCAACGCAAGGCTCAACCACACGAACTGTGAGATCATGACCTGAGCCGAAGACGGATGCTCAACTGACTGAGCCACCCAGGCACCCAAGCATCCCGCTCTTGGTTTCTGCTCAGGTTATGATCTCAGGGTTCATGAATTAGAGCCTTGTATCAGGCTCCGTGCTGACAAGTGTGGAGCTTGCTTGGGGTTCTCTCTCTGTCTCTGTCCCTGTCTCTCTCTGCCCCTCCCCACTCTGTATCAAAAATAAATAAATAAACTTAAAATTTTTTTTTTTAAATGAAAAAGAAAAAGTGAGAAGCAGGCAATCTATGAAGGACCCTGAGTCTTGGAAAACAGAAAGGCTGGCTAGGAATTAGTATAAAGAGGTAGTATAGTAACTTCTCTCATTTTCTTCTTTTCCCTAGGTTGCTGTATTTATATGATCATCAATTTGCTGGGAAGCAGAGAGAATATTATGGGAAAAAAGTTAGGATCAAGTGTTAAACTCAGCATCATGTTCTAGTGCCACTGGGTGAAAATTCTAAGTAGACAAGAGAAAAAACAGTTGCTAATGTCCTGAAATTTAAATTCCAGCAACTCAACAGCCTGGGAAGCATTGAAGCTGATGTAAAGCAGAAAGGTTCCCTTTAAAATTGGATCACGATTTATAAGTAGTTGTATCTGAGTGGAGAGAACATTACTCTGTTTGCCCACCTGGCACTCCACCAAACTTGCAGGTGTCTGGGCATCTTGGAATGTAAATTTAAGCAGGGAAACTGGGAAAGTTTCCACTGGCTGAATGGAAGGTCAAAGGAGTGATTATAACTGAGATACCCAAGTGCAATGCCAGTAATTGGGGACCTATTTGTGATCGAAAGGCAAGAGTTTCATAGACTGCTTTGTAGAGGGTGCCCCTCACTCCAGCGTACATCCAGTGTTTTCCAAGATGCAAACTCCTTGAGACCAAGGATGTGATTCCTTTGTGCTGCCCTGCCAGAGAGTTTTGGATAGTGTGAATGACAAGTGTCAATACAATTGTATTGATACTATTCAATTATCATATAGTGGCATGTTTTATATTCCCAAGTTCTGAATAAAAGGGTATGAAAAACTTCAGTGAAAGCTAATTAATAAGGAGGTTTTAGTTAGCTGCAGAGAGCTGTTTCATTGTCTCCAGAAGACACTATTGGGTGATTGGTACTCACCCTTAATTAAACAGAGGCAAGTGAGAAGGGGACCAGAATAATTAGGGAACTGTAATGTACATAAAACTTTTCCTTCAGTGAGTTTACTTTTGTTGATTGGCTCTTCTATTTTTTTTTTTTTTAATATTTTTATTTATTTCTAGGAGAGAGAGAGAGACAGCGTGAGCAGGGGAGAGTCAGAGAGAGAGGGAGTCACAGACTGAAACAGGCTCCAGGCTCTGAGCTGGCAGTCAGCACAGAGCCCGACGCGGGGCTCGAACCCACGAACTGCGAGATCATGACCTAAGCGAAAGTCGGACGCTTAACCAACTAAGCCACCCAGGCGCCCCTGATTGGCTCTTCTAAATTTGTAGGAAGGTAGCCCATACCCCAGACCTTTTTTCTTCTATAGGGTCTCATTTCTCACTCTGACTGTCCTTGTTCAATACTCACCGAACACAGGTAATGATTTGCCTCGGGACTGTTGACCCCATCAGACTGCATGCTCCATGTAGACAGGGTCTATATCGCCAGGGCCAGGCACAAAGGCACTTGCTGGCCCAGGGGCATTGCTGGGATGCATGTAATCCAACCAGGCAACATTTTAACGTCCCCACTCGAAACGGAAGTCTGCTCTGATTTTGCTGTAAGGGTCCACATATGCTAGCTGAGGGCCGCAGGGTTGTTGAGTCAGCGTTTACTGAATGACAACTAAAGATGCCTAAATTTCAAACCTGAAGCTTTAAAGGGAAACACTGGGATAAAACTTGGTTCCACTTGTTGCTCAATTCCCGGGGCGGCTCATCTTTCTCTACAAATCCATCTCCATGTTGCTCCCCCAGCTGGCAGACATGCTGACATCTTCATCAGATGAAGCGGTGCTGTAATTCTTCATTTGGAAAGCTTCATGGGACTTTTCCTGGAAGCCAAGTGAAGTGTGGAGGAGGTCACACATTTCTCATCTCCCTCACCATTGCTTTCTGATGAAATGGTTGAAAGAGGCTGCAAATGAAGTGCCCAGTTGCAGGGATCTGAGCTGGAGCTGCGTGGCCACCTGGGTGGGAGGAAATGGGGCTTTGGGGGACCCTCCCGCCTCATGTGAGGGGTGGGGCAGTGGACCAGTCACACCCTGCTAGCACCTTCTAAGCTCTCAGGTTTGATTCTAGCCCAAACCTGGGCAAGCTGATGTTCAGGTCAGAACTGGTCGATGAAAATTAGCTCACAGGTTCTGGGTAGAATTCGTCACCACCTTCACTTCGTTTGTAAGCTTTCCCTTTTCCCCTTCCTCCCTTCCCCATTCATTGATTCTTCCACCATGGCCCATTCCTCATTCCTTCCACATCCTCCCTTTCCTCTCCCCAAATTTGCTGTCCCTTCTCTACTGTGTCCCTGCTTTCTATCTTCTTGCTCTTTCTCTCCTGTTTTCTCGGCTCCCTCACTTCTCGGGTCTCTTGTTCTTTCTCCTTCTTTCTCTTCTTTTACCTGTGACCCACTGACCTCCTGTTGCTCTTTCTTTTTCTCTAAGGATTTTTCCATGACCTGAGAGGAAGAGAACGGGCTCCATGAAGTCTTTGGCTGGAAGGAAACACGGGCGGAAGCAGCTCTGATCACAGGCAGCCACTAAATTTGATTCGCAGTTGATCTTAAATGAAGGAAAAGATTTTCAATTATGAAACTCATAAAGTGTAAGGATGAGGGAACCTGGCTGCATATGGAGTTTGACTAATGGTTTCAAAGTGCTTTAAAGAGTTTGGCATTTGCCAGCCTTCTTTTCTTCCCCTAATCCTCAAACCCATGAGCTTTTATGGGAAACATAATCCTCTTTTCTGATTCATTTACACTTAGCTCATCTGAGTATTGTTTTGTAAAAACCATCCAAAGTCCAAGAAGTTTTATGAGATCTTTAAAGACTTTTTTTTTTGAACCAGGAAGTTTCATACTGCCAATATAAATGGGCCTTGAAACATAGGGGGTGTGGGTCCAGAAACCATGGTATTAAACTGGGTCTAGAATTGGCAAAGGCTGGTCCCTGTGCCTGACAGGAACTGGGCTTTCACTTTCAGAGTAATAGTGACTTGAGTGTTTAGATGAGTAACCATCTCATATGATAGTACAGAGGGTACATGTTTTTCCCCTTTAGGGATGAGACTATGTGTATATTACCCCATTAATGGTTGTGTATATAGACATGTATACTCACACATGTGTGGGTCCTTTGGGGATGAGACAATTACATTAGAGATTCTTTCTTTGGTTACATTTTAGAGTTGATCTCATTATGATCTATCAGAATCTGTCATAAAGTGGTTTGTAATCAAGCTGAAGAGTGGTTGAAATACCCACTTTTTATTGCTTTGGGTCAAGAGAAAGGAAGACTGGTTTTTTTTTTAAAAGTTTATTCCTTTACTGAGAGAGAGAGAGAGAGAGAAGGGAGGGGGAGAGAGAGAGAGAGAGAGAGAGAGACAGAGAGACAGAGAAAATTCCAGTCTCTGCACTGTCAGTGTGGAACCTGACCTGGGACTCAAACTCATGAACTGTAACACCATGACCTGAGCCAAAATCAAGAGTCCCTGCACCATATCTTCTTGATGGGAGGGAACAGTTTCCTGCAGAGCCATAGAGAGTGGTTAAAGTCATTGCTCTTCCCAAACGCCGAGGACTTCAGGTCGACCCCAAGGCCCTCAGGAAACAGGCTCAGAGGGGTGAAGTGACTTGCTCAGGCTCCCATGGGAAGAGAGGCAGGGCAGGGATGGAGCCCAGAGCTCTGGCTCTCTGTCTAGGTTCTGCCCTCTGCAGGTAGCTGCGTCTTATTGACTGAAGCAGGCTTATCCATCTGGGTCCTGTGAGTGACCCACAAAAACAGCATACCCAACACAAGCAACTAAAATCTAGTCCTTTGGGGACACTGTCCTTCACTATTTCCTGAGCTGTTGCTGCCTGACATCTCTCCTTTTCTGACCTGCCTCTTCAGAACGGAGTTAGTGCTTCTAGACACCTCTTTCCCCCTCCATCCATTTCCACTGCTGCTATAGAATCCCTACTGGAGAGGGAAACTCTCTCCAGGCTGATTTGAGTTGACGGTTGGCAAGATTTCCCCTACATACTGTGAATTTTCCATGAGATGACAAAGAATTATGGATTGCACTGTGACACTGGCCTCATACAAATCAGATCCTGCCCTGTGAGGATTTTATTATCTCAAAGTGTTGCTTAATTCAGTTGCTGCTTTATTGTATTTTTTTTTAAAGCTTTCATTTATTTATATCTTGTCTCCCTAACCAGATAGGAAATTCCTCCAAGACAAAGGGGTTGTGCCTTGGGACGCTGTGTATGCGCAGAGGGTCAGCCTCTGTGCTGGCCTGAGTAGGCACTGGGTGGGTATTTACCAGCTCCTATTGTGTCCTTTTTACAGAACCCAGTGCTGAGAGGCAGTTTCTTGACCCACCATCCTTCCTCAATCATCTCAGCTGGTTCTCTTTGGCTTGGCTCAGAGACTGACCTTGAATGACCTCACTGATTCTGTCCACAGGGACCCCGGATGTTCTTAGAGTCACAGACTGTTAGCACTGGAAGGTACTTTTAATCCAGCTTTTCTGCTATGGAGGAGGAAGTGGAGGTTCAGGGATGAGGGGTGAACTGCCTGTGGTCCCTCCTTCCAGCCCGGTGCTATTTAATCTCCGACAGTGGCTCTCAAGTGTGTTTTCACATGAAGCTGGTGCTCAGGCAGATGGACTGAGGCCCTCTCTTGCCATCCAATATTGGAGGTCTTTCTCCAATGTACAGAAAAAAGAGATTAATGAATTCTCTTCAACTTTAAATTACTTTCTATTCATTTTTAAACCATCATTACCTGCTACCAGTTGTCTGCTAGCCAATGCCGGCAGACAACAGAACAAAGATTAGTCACAAATACACGTGAATGAGAACAACCAAAGCCTTGCAAGCCAAGTATCCTATTTTTCGTTAAACGGCTTAAAAAAAAAACCAGACTGTTAAGATCATGAGTTTTCTATTGCACTCATATAACAAAATCGTGCATTCTGGAGACACGGTTTTAAAGTCAAATGCTAGACGACAGCGTTATTTCATGGTTTTTCCCAAAGAGCACTATGAGCTCCAGGGACTGTCTTGGGAACATCCCGCGTTTCCCTTACTGTGATTTTGGGTCAGCTCCAGGGAGTGATCCTTTCCTTTCAGATAGGGGTCCAAGGACCTGAGTTTTTTTTTTTTTTAATTCTAAATGGCTTGGGGTTGTCATGGATGCTAAACTCTGCATTCCCATCCTAAAGGCCTGAGCAGGGCTGCTTCTGGGGTTGATGCCTGCTGCGGTTTCTCCCCGTTCACGCGGGCGCCCCCTGCTGACAGCCCTACACTCTCAAACTCGCCAAACTAGGAATAGGGTACCAGAGGCTGCAGACCGATACACAGTCACACCGGGTTTACAATCTCAAAGAGAACCATCTAGACGCTTTCCGATGGACAGCTCGGCGCATCCCGAGGAATCCTTTCTGGGCTCCGATCTGGTATTTTCATTCAACCCCCAGCGTGTATGCTACCAAACACGGATAAGCAAATGCCTTCCAGGCGATACCAAACGAATCCCGTGGTTCCTGTAAGGAAAGGACCAGCCACTGACTCTGCCGAATCCTTTGTCCTTCCCCGAGACAAGGGACCGGGGAGCGGGGACCTCTGCCTTGCCGCTCCACATTAACAATCTGTGTGGATGTGGAGGGTGGCGGCGCGTTCTCGGGCTCATCTCACGCTTTCCCCAATTAGGATTTACTGCCTGACGTCACGTCTGCCGGAGATTGGCTGTTCAGATCTGACACTCGGTTCCACGGCGAGAGCAACTTTTTAAAGACTTTGCAGCCGGGGCTGCCTCCGAGCGTCCCGCGCGCTCACGCCCGCGCTCGCCTGCTCTGCCCCGGGCCCGGGCGCGGCGCCCCCTGCACCCGCGGCCGCGCGGGCGGACCCTCACCTTGCGGAGCCTGCTCCCCTCGCCCCTCCCCTCCCCTCCCGGGCTCGGTTCCCCACCCCACCCCCACGCCCGCCCCCTCCTCCCCGCCGCTTTCGGCTGGGGTCTGGGGCCGCTCGGCCTCCCGCAGAACTTCCTCTCCTGCAACCGAGTTCTCCTCGTCCCGCCTCCCGGGCTCTCGGGCAGCCGGAGCGCGCGCGGGCGGCCACACCGGGCGAGCCGCACGACCAGGGGCGGGCGCCGGGGGCGCCGGCTCGGGCCCGCGATGGCGGGGCCCTGGCTCAGGTGGGGGCTGCTGCTCTGGGCAGGGCTGCTCGCGTCGTCGGCGCACGGCCGGGTGCGGAGGATCACCTACGTGGTGCGCCCGGGCCCCGGCCTGGCGGCGGGCGCCTTGCCCCTGGGCGGGCCCCCGCGCCCGCGGACCTTCAACGTCGCGCTAGACGCCAGGTACAGCCGCAGCTCGGCGGGCGCCGGGGCTCCCAGCCGCGCCTCCCCGGGGGCCCCCTCGGAGCGGACGCGCCGCACGAGCCAGCCAGGCGGCGCGGCCCTGCAGGGGCTCCGGCCGCCACCGCCGCCAGAGCCGGCTCGGCCCGGGGCCCCCGGCGGGCAGCTCCACCCCAAGCCCGGCGCTCACCCGGCGGCCGCCCCGTTCGCCAAACAAGGCAGGCAAGTCGTGCGCTCCAAAGTGCCGCCGGAGAGCCAGAGCGGCGGGGGCTCGAGGCTGCAGGTTCAGCAGAAGCAGCAGCTGCAGGGGTAAGCCCACACCCTCCCTCCGTGCGCGCGCGCGCCGCCCGCGCCCGGACCCGCGGGGTCGGGGCCCCTCGCAGCCGGGCGGTGGCCGCGGGTGTCGTGCGCCGCGGGGCTGCCTTCTCCTCTCCCGCCCGCCCTCCCGCGCCGCGAGCAGAGTCGAGTGCGGGGAGCCCGGAGCCTTTGAGGATAAACTCCGAGCGCATTGTTTCTCAGCTGCGGGTAAACACAAAAGGCATTTCTGCCTGGGGCGTAACCTCCTGTGCGCGAACCCAACTACTCCTAGAAGACGGGCGTGCACATGAAGTCACTACTGCTCACTCCCTCAGCATCAATTAAACTACTCTTTGCAACTCAGTTTTAACTTTTTTTCTAGCTAGTGAAAAAAAAAAGTTTTGGAAGAGCTGCATATGAAGATCCAGCTCCTGTTCTGTGGCCTAGAACTTTTCAGCATCCTAGAAATTGTGGACTTTGAGCTTCCGTGCACCTGTGGGGTCTGCGTCCCCTGGGGCAGGGTGTCTCTGCATGGACAGACTCTTTGGTTGGAAAGTTGGGAGGTTTCTGTTACTGGCCGCTTGTACACATCCTTCCTGGCCCTCTCCCCATTTAATTACGGGGTGGGGGTGTGGGGGATCACTTGTTTTGCCTATCTGGTTCTTCAGGGGGTAGTTCTAGGCATTGTGATCTCACCTCTGTTTGGACACTTCTGCCTAAACTCAGATACAGTTTAAATTGTGGGTCAGGTAATATACAAAATACACTTGGCTCTACTTTGGGGGTTAAGGAATTCATTTATGTGGACCCTGTTCTCCCTTCCGGTGTAATTCTACGTCATGCAGGCTTTTAGGTTCTCCCATCTTTCCCTGATACATGATCATTACTCTTCTACCTCGGCAGCTCTGGACTGGGCATGCTGCGTATGGCTGAGGACTCTCTGGAAGCCAGGGGAATGTGGACGCAGGAGGCTGAGCTTGCAGGGACCCCGTAGGCTTGGGTTTTCGGGAAGAGAACTTTGCTTCTGTGGACTCAGGCGTCTTGCTTTGTTTCAGGCTCAATGTCTGTGGAGGACAGTGCTGCCATGGCTGGAGTAAGGCCCCTGGCTCCCAGAGGTGCACCAAACGTAAGTTTCCGTGCTCGCTGTGGTCCCGCACAGTGGGCAAAGGGGGGCTGTCCACATGCGGAGCGGGAATCCCACAGGGGTCTCAGGAACGGGCTAATGCTGCTCTGGAGAGGTTACGTATGCAAGACGGGGAGGCCATTTTCTTCAGCGTTCGTTACCCTCATGAAGGGTTGGGTCACAGCAATGATGGTGTATCAGCGCCAGCAGCAATCTATTGTACGGAACCGTGCCACGCATCCAAGGTTCCCCTGCACCTACCCGACTCTGTGTTAGTCACTGCCACACCTGTGGATCAGGAGCTAGGAAAACATTCCCATTGGAGAATGTGCCATTTGCCAAACCAGCACAGTGAACTCAAACTTGGATATTGACAGCCGAGAAACATTTTTTCAGTTGATGGCCAGAGGGGAATGGGAAATAGGTGGCCTTGTTCTGAAATAAAACATGAGCAGTTTCTAAAGCTTTCTGAAAACAGCAACAAGAATCCTCCATCTTTGAGGCCTGGTTGTTTCCCAGGAGACGATCACTTCACTGTTCTTCAGAACTGACTGTGTGGTCTTCAGCGCTTCTCCAATTAATACACATCTTTTTTTTTTTTAATTAAAATTTTTTAAAAAATGTTTATTTTTGAGAAAGAAAGAGACAGAATGAGAGTGTGGTAGGGGGGAGAGAGAGAGAGAGAGAGACAGACAGACAGACAAAGAATTAGAAACAGGCTCTGGGCTAAGTGTCCATCAACAGATGAATGGATCAAGAAGATGTGGTTTATCTATACCATGGAATACTACATGGCAATGAGAAACAATGAAATCTGGCCATGTGTAGCAACATGGATGGACCTTGAGGGTGTTATGCTGAGCGAAATAAGTCAGGCAGAGAAGGACAAATATCATATGTGTGCACGTATAGGAGGATTAGGAGGAACTTGACGGAGGAACAAGGGGGAGAAGAAGGGCGGAAATGGTGGGGGAAAGGGAGAGAGGCAAACCATGAGAGACTCTTGAATGCTGACAAAAACTGAGGACTGATGGATGTGGGGGGGAGGGGGGGTGGGCATGGAGGAGGGCACTTTGGGGATGAGCACTGAGTGTTATGTGGAAACTAATTTGACAATAAACTATTTGTAAAAAAAAAAAAAAAAAAAAAAATAGAAACAGGCTCTGGGATCCTAGCTGTCAGCACAGAGCCGGACGTGGGGCTCAGGGCTTGAACTCACGAACTGAACTGTGAGATCATGACCTGACCTGAAGTTGGACACTTAAGTGACTGAGACACCCAGCGCCCCCACCAGTTAATACACATTTTAGCAATGTTTTAGAAAAATGTATTATTGGTACGTGCAGGTTTGCGAATGCCAGATCACATTTCCCCGATGCATTGTAAAGTTGAGGATTCAGTTAAAATGTATTTTGAGGCTCCTCTGGACAAGTTGCCTCATTCTGTTGCTAGCTGGAAGTAATAAAAAAAAATCTTCCACTCAGAAAGAGTTTATCCTTCTTTGGTTTCTCTGTATAGAGCTTGAGCTGTAAACATTGTGGATTGGAATCATCCCAAATTTTAGCTGCTTATATGTCTGCATCATAAGTCAAGTTTAGCAATTTGTTTTGTATATAGTTCGGATATTAAAATCCTGATTTCATGTTTTAAGTATTTCATATTAAAAATAAAATACATATGAGCACTGGGTTTCTATGGAAACCAACTTTACAATAAACTATTTAAAAAAATAAAAATAAAATATAGTTTGGATTTTGAAATATTGGGAAAAATTTCTAGTATGGTCATTCTGGTGAACTTGTTAAAAAAAAAAAACCTTTATGCCTTGAAAGAAGCAGGAGGGCTCTGGCATGGTGGCTTGGATTTTCTAGAAAGGGATGTCCAGATAGGTTATGATTTGGCTGTGATCCAGGAGTAATGCTGGGTAGGAACTCACTATCAGCCACCTGATTATTGAACGCAAACTACTGGCTCAGAAATGCTCAGGGTTGTAGGCATTCAGACTATTATAATTTTTCACTTCTTCTTAGATTACACTTGACAATAGTACACCAGCATTTTCCTGAATTTATGATGACTCAGGTCAGATTACACACCCTTTCCTCCCTTCAGTATCTCCTTCTGCTCAAAACCTGGTATGATACGTTTGACTGTAACATGGAGATAACCCATCCGTGACTGCACCACTGCTCTGGGATGTTGCTGTGTAAAGTAAAAATACAGAGCAGGATTTTATAGACAGTGGGTGGGTGCTCCTCCTTGACGCCTGTTAGAGAGCATGTACCAAGACTGGAAGATGTTTACTTGGCAAATGATTCAATCTGGTGTCTTCTCTGGAAAGGTTTTCTGAGGATTTGGGGATCCAGAGATGTTCTGGAAGATCCAAAGATACCCTAGAAGGAGATCTTGAGGAAGCAACCACTTCATGGCTTCCTGCTGGTTCAGGCGGGGGGGAGGCAAGAGCATGTTTGTGCTGAGGTTTGATGGGGTTTGCCCTTTGGTGACCCAGAAAGAGAGAAGCTACAGAAGGCTCTGGGTCAGAGCAGTGACTGCAGGGTCCCAGAGGAAGTTGCTACATTGATTGAGTCTCACAACACACATAACATATACCTCTGGCTTTAGGTTCAAGTTCACTTTCCAGTTCCTAGAAGGTAACCCTTGGACAGCACCAGGGTCTAAGCAATGCAATATCACTTTTTTTCTGATGATTTTTTAGCATTCAAACAATTGGCCTTCCTGTACTGTCTGATCTGACAAATTAATTCAGACCCAAGTGCTGGAAACGTAATGACTCCTTTCAGGAATAATTTTAAAAGTGATGCTGGCGTAGGCCAGTGTCCAATCCAAAGTAATGTATGTATTAGGCAGATATGTCTCAATGGGAGACTTGTTTTGTGTATGTGGGAGAGCCAGAGAAACAAAGGAGCCTTCCTCCTTCAGATGGGATGACTGGAGTTACCATTGGGCTGTGAAACTTGTGATCATGGTGGAGCAGTGGGCTGCTGGAGAAACCCCTGGCCCTGAGTTCAAATCTTGAAGCCTTGACTAGATGTGGGGCCTTGAGGGATTCACTTGACCTCTCTGACCCTATATCTTTCCTTCCAGAAATGAATGTGCTAAAACCTTGCCCACTTTGTCAGATTGTTTCAGGTGTCCAGGTGAAAAAGAATGGGTGTAAAAGCCTTGATGAAACCAGAAAGATTCTTAGTTTATTATTGGATAAAGCCAAGCAAATTCTGTCTCATTTATCTATTATTTGGTTTTCTTTTTTTCCTATGTGTTTCCCCAGCTGCTGTTGTCATCGTTGTCTTTTTGAATAACATAGATTTGGGTCCACCTTTTTTAAAAAAAACAGTCTTTTTTTTTTTTTTTTTTAACATTCTTTTTTGAGAGGCAGAGAGACAGCACAAATGGGGCAGGGGCAGAGAGAGAGGGAGACACAGAATCTGAAGCAGGCTCTGGGCCCTGAGCTGTCAGCACAGAGCCCAGTGTGGGGCTTGAACCCACAAACTGTGAGATCATGACCTGAGCCAAAGTCGGACGCTTAACCGACTGAGCCACCCAGGCACCCCTGGATCTTTTTTTATATTATAGCTTTAAAGTAGTTTAGGGTTGGGGGAGGGGGAATGGGGAGATGTTGATCAATGGGTACAAAGTTTCAGTCACACATGATGAGTAAGGTCTGGGGATCTAATGTACAGCAATGTGACTGTAGTTCGCAGTATCGTGTTATCTACTTGAAATTTGCTCAGAGAGTAGATCTTAAAGTGTCCATACTCCCTATACCATGTCAATCATGTGAAGTGATAGGTATATTAATTAGCTTGATTATGTTGATTATTTCACAATGTATGTGTGTATCAAAACATCCTCCTGTACTGTAAATATATACAATTTTTATTTGTCAGCTATTCCTCAGTAAAGCTGGGGGTGGACAGAGAAGGAATGCATGAAAAAGCCAGTCACTCTCATGCTGTCCTGGCTTTGACTACCAAGAAAAAAGAAAGTTTGGGTTGTTCTTAATGGTTTATTTATTTATTATTTTAAAAAAGTTTATTTACTTATTTTGAGAGAGCACGCGAGAGACAATGCACAGGGGAGAGGCAGAGAGAGGGAGAGTGGGAGAGAGAGAGAGAGAATCCCCAGCAGGCTCTGCATTGTCAGCACAGAGCCAGATGTGGGGCTCGAACCTACAAACTGTGAGATCACGACCTGAACTGAAATCGAGTCAGGTGCTTAACTGAATGAGCCACCAGGTGCTCCCTGAATGATTTATTTTAGTAGAACCTTAAAATATATTAAGTATTAGATTATTTGTGTGTCTGTAGTTCTGTTTGGATAAAATGTGCTGTGTACAGGTAAAAATGCTCCCCCAAGCTGTATATAAATGGAAAAAATCCTGACACCCATTTTTGTGACACTACCTACTTCAGTAAATAATAGTGAACTTCAGATTGCAAAAAAATTGATTTGTAGTCTTTGTCCTCTCTCACTTCCTTATTTTGCTGAAATTGAACAATTGCACTTGAGTATGCTTAATAAAGCATACTTGTGAACACAAAAATCAATTGTATATCTATATGAAGTTCCCCGTTAAGTTAGTAGTCATAAAACGCATGTGCACGTTTAAATGTACTACCCAGGTTGTCTCCTAATTTTCCTTATATTTTGGGGATAATCGAAAGAGTGTAGCTGAAGAGTTTCAGTTTATATAAGTCATGTCCAGTTGTTACCAAAAGTATTTCTGCGTAAGAGATCAGTTGTGTTTATTATCTTCATTTTGCTTAATCCACTGAAGAAAATAGATGCCCTTGGAGCCAGACTCCATTGTTTTTAGTTGATTGAAATTTAATTTAAATGGGCCATAGGTAAATGCTTCTGAAGACTGAAGATTTTGTGAGCTTTATATTGCAAATCAGGTATGCAACGGGCGTGCCTTCGCTGGGGCAGGGAACACATATGTACATCTGCAAAGGTGGACTTGGGGGGCTCGCAGCTTGAGATGCATGTTACATGTTAGTGCTGCTTTGCTAGAGAGCCTGTGTGTGTGGATTTCTAGAAGTTGAAAGCGTAGTGTGGGATATATCCCTTTAGTTCTTAATACTGAGTGACTGTTGCTAGCGACCATCTGTTTTGGGCACAGGAGGTGGCACCATGTTTGTTCTCTCTCTGAAGAGTCTGCATTTATAGGAGGGCTTTGCAGCTTCGAGACCTTTCTGGCACTCGGGCATTCAGTCCCTCCTGGGTCCTGTTTCTGCCTCTCCTCACTGTCACCTATTCTTCCTCTGTCCCAATAGAACCTACCACTTCTTGGTTCTTGCAGTCTTTTTGTCGCCTGCTCAGGGTAAGTGCAGGCTACAGACAGACACAGTCGGTGGGCTCTGCTTTAATGAGGACACTGGCCTGGGAGCAGAGGACCTAGAAGAGTCTGGGCGAGATGCGGGCAAGGCCAGGTTGGCAGAGTGAGGCGGACGGAAGAGGAAAGACGGCAGGTTGGAGTCATACGCTGGTGCCTGGCACGCTGCGGGCCCCTTCCGTAAATGCATGGATGGTTCTTTCATTTC
This sequence comes from Hyaena hyaena, assembly GCF_003009895.1. Lineage (NCBI taxonomy): Eukaryota > Metazoa > Chordata > Mammalia > Carnivora > Hyaenidae > Hyaena > Hyaena hyaena. The sequence goes on from NW_024080998.1 coordinate 1,153,494, forward strand.
TTTAACGGATATCTGTTTAGCTTTAACATGTGCCAGGTTCTATGAATAGAGGAGAGACGCAGCCAGCTGTAGGGAGTACAGGGTCTGTTTTTACTCACTTAACTCATGGCACATCAAATGACTTGTTCTCTCCTTAGCAAGAAACAGAAAAATCGATATTCCGTTGCTTTTCCATTGGCATTCAGCCCACACTGCTTTGGGAAAAAAAAAAAAACCACCCAAGAAAACCAAACCTAGGAATGTGCCTTAATGATATGCAGAGGAGACAGCTATGTGTACCCTTGGTAGATGCAGTAGATGGCATCGTCCAGGAGGG